>NC_071550.1:10213440-10513440 GCF_026979565.1 Vidua chalybeata
CTCTTTAGTGGGAGAGAAGTGGTGGAAAAAACATTTGTGTGGCTTAAAGGTGGCTCTCAGCTCTGATTTCCAGGGGATTCTGAAGTCCAGGGGGTTGTTCCAGAGCCAGGAGTGCTAAGCAAGGGGACTGATGGTACTCTTAGAATTATGGAATTAAGCTTGGAAAAGGCCTCTAAGATCATGAGTCCAACCATTCCCCCTGGAATGCACTGCCAAGGCCAGCACTAACCATGTCCCCAAGTGCCACATTTACATATCTTTTAAATCCCTCTTAGGACGGTGGCCCCATTGCTGCCCTAAGCAGTTCCAATTCCCTACCACCCTTTCCATTGGGAATTTTTCCCTAATATCCAAACTAAACCTACCCTGGAGCAACTTGAGGCTGTTTCACCTTGTCTTGATGGTGTCCAGGTCTGGGTGTGATTCACCTCCCCTGGAGCTGCTTCCAGCTGTGTCTGTGTGTTTATCTGAACCAATCTTGCCAGGAAGATTTCATCCCAACAACTTCTCAGTGAGAAGCTACAGGTGGCAGAGGGACAGAAGGGTGGTGCACAGCCTGCATGTGGTGCCCAGCTGCCCACGGGCCCTGCAAGGAGCTGCTCCCTCAGATGGTTCAGCACAGAGCAGCAGCCGTGCTGGTTCCCCAGGCTGCCCCTCACAGTGTGGCCAGGAAGGGAGTTCAATGTCTCACACACCTCCACAGGTCCCATCCAGGCAGGAATAAATCAGTCCAGCTCAAAAATACATTCTTCTTTTCCTGTGATAATAAATGCTCTTCCCCAGCCTGGGCTCCTGCAGATCCAGCACCATCCAGCCCTGGAGCAGGAGGTCCTTGGAGCTGTGAGCACTTGTGGGGTTTTAGGAGCACCACACTCATCATCACAGAGGGGATTATCCCACCCAGAGCCTCTGGCCGAGGGCAGATTTCTCCTGCAATCACTTCTAGTTCATCTCAGACCTTGAGTTCACAGCACAGTGCTGCTTTGCTGTCCCCTGCTTTCCAAGGAGGCTGATGGTCAGATGGGGATGTCCCCATGGGTCTATCCCACATCCTCAAGGGCATCAAAGCTGTCCACAGACCGTTCCTTGTCACTCCCATGTCAGCACTGGGAGGCTGCCAGGACAATGAAATTCAGCCCATTGAGTCCAACCTCCCACTTGGAGGAGAAATGTCACCCTAGCAGTGAGAGGTGACCCAGACTCCCGAGTCTGATGTCCTGTGTTTCCAGAGGAGGATGGACATGGACAACTGTGGCAGTGGCCACAATGCCAAAGACAACACAAGCTCTCCATGCTGGTCCTGGATATGGAACATACACTTTGATTTTATGGCAACTTGGAATTATGTCACGTCCCAAATGGAAACTGGTTCCAGTGAAGGAGTTTGGCTGCTCCCCAGATTCTGGAGCAAGAAATGCTGAAATGAAATGGGGAAGTCATTTGGGTTGGGAAAAGTGTGTATATCTAAAAATTTGAGTTTGACTGCAAACAAAGCAAAGAATGAAAAAAAAAAAAATTGGAAAGAGTCAAGTAAACATCCTCCATGATGATATTTCCAGACAGTAGAACTATGGTGCAAAGCTGGCCTGGATTTGTTTATGCTGGAGACAGTCATATCCGAGTGGAAGATTATTGCATTCACTTCCAGAAATAGCTAGAGAATACAAGCACCAAACATCCCCCTTGTACAAAGGTTACATCTGCTGGAGGCGCAGCACGGATCCCCAGGCAGCCAAAGCCCAGGGATTGATGTCATGGACAGCAGCAGGAATATTTCTCTGGTACAGGGTACCTGGGATCTCCTTAACTTACAGGAATTTGGGCAGATGATTAAAACAAAGCTTATTTCCCTGTGGTTTTTACTGATTCCACACATCCTCTCTCTAAGTCACTGAAGTTATTTCTGTTCCCCAGCTCTGTCAAGGTGAGGTCTGAGCACACGGCATCTGCTGCAGCCTTGCTTTATACACTGAAAGAAAATCCACAAAACGCCACCACAATAGAAAGCGAAGTAAAATAACAAAAAAAAAAAAAAAAAAAAAAAAAAAAAAAAATTAAGCCCTTTTTACCCATAACATTTGCCTTATTTAGGTGGCCCTTGATCCCCCCTCCCCAAAGACAAGCGGGAGAGGGGCCGGAGCTGCACATCCTGAGGGCGAGCTTGGGGTCAGCTGCTGCCCACTGGCACAAGGCCAAGGAGCCCAGGCACCAAAGCCAAGGGAGAAATGCAGCCCCAATCTGTTTGGCCCACGCTGGCCCATGGAGGGAAGTGTTTTTCCTTAGGAAGGGCTCTTTGGGATCAAGAAACTCGTTAATAACCCAGAGGAGCCTGTCTCGCTCCTGGAGCTGCCTGGCTGCCAGCCCGGGCTGGGATTGAATTACCGAGGAGAGAGGAGGAGAGAGGAGGAAAGAGGAGGAAAGAGGAGGAAAGAGCCCCTCACGGTGCTCTCCAGCGGGGTTTGGGGCTGGTTTGTACCAGTCAAAAATGCAGCAAGAGCCAGGCAATGGGGGACAACAGGGCCAGGAAATGGGGGGGACACCAGAGCCAGGAAATGGGGACACCAGGGCCAGGCAATGGGGGGGACACCAGAGCCAGGAAATGGGGGACACCAAGGCCAGAAATGGGGGGGACACTAGAGCCAGGCAATGGGGACACCTCTGTGATGTCCTGTGTGGGGATCTCATGGGCCCCATGCAGCCCAGGTGGCAGCTGAGACCTAGCTCGGTGTCCCAGGTGCCACAGGCACTGCCAGAGCTGTGACCCCGGAGCACAAAGGGGATGATTTGGTGCCAGTGGGAGCGGGGTGCATCAGTTTCTCACATCCAGGTTAATTTTCTGCAGGGCAGCCAATGTCCCCTGGCTGGCTGTGCTGGTGGCAGCTGCTCCAGCCAAGGACAGGGCTCGGAGGTCCCCCTCATCCCACTGGGTTTGCTGCTCCCTCTGCAATGTAATCTGGGATGGGAAAAGCAGTTTGGAGGTGCTGGGCTTGTTTAAGGAACATCTGTCATGGGCACATCAGGGAGAGGATGTTTGGGAGGGTTCTGTAGGCATCTTAAGAGCCCTCATCCCATTATGGAATCAGAATATCCTGAGCTGGAGGGACCCCAAGGATGACCCAGCCCAACCCAGTCCCTGCCCAGACCCCCCAACAACCCCACCCTGGGCATCCCTGGCAGCGCTGGCCAAACGGTCCTGGAGCTCTGGCAGCCTCGGGGCCGTGCCCATTCCCTGGGGAGCCTGGGCAGTGCCAGCACCCTCTGGGGGAGGAATCTCTGATGCCTCATTTTAAAAGTTCCTGGCAGGATGACAATGAGGCTTCCATTCCTCTGGTATTTTTTGTATTTTTATCAAGCCATAAAACACCTTCTGTGGATAAATGGTGTCAATTTGAGACTTGTCCTTTGGCAGAATCAGGGTTTATCAGGAGGTTGCAGCCTGTCCAGATCTCCTTCTACCTGGCACACATGGGCACATCCCTGACAGCTGCAGGAGATCCAGGAGGTTTGGATCAACAGTGAGACCTGGGATTCACTGCTTCAGAATCAGAGCCTTCCATAACTCAGCCCCCCTAAAACGTGTGCATGCTCAGTCTGATACACAACAAGCCTGCTCTAAAAATTCACCACTTCTCTGATGTTTGTGATGAGAAGTCAGCGTGGATTTCAGAGAAAATGATTGATTCAGGTTAAGTGAGTGTCACGTGCTGAGATCTCTATGAAGTCAGGTGTCTGCAAGACAACACACCCAGTCAAACAAAACCCTTTTCTGCTGATTCTGCTCTGCTCTCTTGTGATTTTTCTTTCAGAGAAGGTTGGTGTTTATGGCCAAGGAATTTGTTGTCAGTCCTTGGCTGTAATTTACACTTTTGTGGATGCATGTTATACATTCTGGCATGCAAAGATTAATGCAGGCTCATTTTTAAAGTATTCTTATGTGTTTTAAAATGAACATTGAAAGCCTTCAGCACTTGCATACCAAGCACTTTCCATCTCTCTTGCCATCTGTATTGTATTAAAGAATATAAAAACTTCAGCTGGGCTATTCCTGCTGAATTCCCTGGGATAACTCTCAGGAAGAGAGGGCCATTTTATGATAGGCTGCCTCAACATTTCTTTGTATTTAATAGGAAAAAGATCCCAAATCCTCTACACTTCTTCAGCCCTTTGCTAGGGGAAGGAATTAATAAACTTCTGTCCTCAAAACAATGCATTTACACCATACTTTGCTGTTTAACACATGTGGGTTGAGAACTTGGGAGTAAATATTCAGCTTCCCCCCCCCCCCCCTTTAATTTCTGGCTTTGAAAATTAAAATTTTAGCGGCAAGTGATGAATCATCATCAGAATTCAAACCATATGGTGGAAGCACTTCTCACATTTTCAACTCTTCTCACTGCTGTTTCTTCCTTGAAAATAACTTGACAATAGATGATCTTCCTCTTAGCTGAGCTGTAATGAGCCACATGAAATGCTTTGAAATCCTCATGGTTTCAGACTTCAGAAACCACAAATATAAGTATGAATATTTTAGCCAAATCTTCCATTATTCTCTTCAAAAAGTAGTTAATACATTATTGGAAATACATGGAGCTTTTGTCCCACAAAAGGATCATTTTAAACATGGAAAACAACTGTATTTAGCTGGCTGTCAGGAGTGTGTCCATGGATGATGAACTCTGCTGCACATCTGTGCCTTCTGCAGTGCTCCTTTGCTTATTCTCATGTTTTGCTATTTCTTAGCAACAAAAAGAAGTTAGAACAGCGTTTTTTTTTTTTCCCTAAAATTGCACTAGAAGTGTCTTTATGTTCCGCTTTTACACTTGACAGTACAGCATGAGCATTTGAGGCATTTCCTTTGCTCATCCTGCTCAGCCTTTGGAGTGTTACCACTGTCTGTGCTCAATCCTGTACCCATGGCCATGGAAAAGCCAGCAGCACTCCCAGCACCTTCATTACTGAATTGAAAATTGCTCTTGGAGCCAGTCACAGGCTAATCAGGACATAAATACAAGATTATCATTGGCCAGGCAGGGGGAGTGCTCAGTGCAGCTTTGGTCCTGCCCTGCCCCAGGGGCTGCTCACCCCCTCCTCTGCTGGAGCAGGCTCTGGTGCAGGGCTGGGACAGCTTCAGGTTCTGCTCTTCTGCTCAGACTTGGGGTGTCCTGGAGCCCAGAGAAATTCCTCTGCTCTGGAGCCAGGCTGGGAGAGCTGGGGGTGCTCACCTGGAGAGGAGAAGCTCCAGGGAGAGCTCAGAGCCCCTGCCAGGGCCTGAAGGGGCTCCAGGAGAGCTGGAGAGGGACTGGGGACACAAGGGATGGAGGGACAGGACACAGGGAATGGCTTCCACTGCCAGAGGGCAGGGCTGGATGGGATATTGGGAATTGGGAATTGTTCCCTGGGAGGGTGGGCAGGCCCTGGCACAGGGTGCCCAGAGCAGCTGTGGCTGCCCCTGGATCCCTGGCAGTGCCCTAGGCCAGGCTGGACAGGGCTGGAAGTGACCTGGGACAGTGGAAAATGTCCCTGCCATGGCAGGGGTGGCACTGGATAATTAATGTCCCTTCCAACCAAACCTTTCTATAATTCTGAGATTCATTAATCTCTGTTGGGGCCCTGAGTAGCCTGAGTGCATCTGCTGGGTGTTTCCACTTCCCTGAGATTTGACTCATTATAAGAAACATGTAGAAATTTTTTATTTTCTGTGTCAAACCCCCTAAATTTTGATTCAGAATCTAAATTTTGATTTGCTGTCCTTGGGCTGTCCCCTGGCTCCAAGCCTGGGGAGGACAGTGAGGTGAGGGGGACCCTCATCTCCTCCCTGAGCTCTGATGGGCTTTGCTCTTGACATGATCCTCTTTTCAAATAAAAACATTTTCAGTTTGGGGGTGGTTGGTTTTTAAACCAGGCCCTTTTCAAGGTAATGTCAGAATGGGAAAAAGTTTTCCTGGGTAAAAAAGCCATTCTGAGAGTTTCTCTGCCCCTTGTCTCCAGGGCCCCTCTCAGCCGTGCCTGTTGTTTTGAGCAGGTGTAAAAAGAAGCAGCTCTGAAAGACATAGCTTTCAGTGAAACTATGGCAGCTGAGCTCCTCATGTCAGGCTGAAAACAACCTCTGTCATTTACTGTGGTTCATGTTTATGCTTCTGTTACTCAAGGGCAGTTGGTGAGACTCAGGTGAGACCCCACCTGCAGAGCTGCCTCCAGCCCTGGGGGCCCGGCACAGCAAGGCCGTGGAGCTGCTGGAGCAAGACCAGAGGAGGCACCAAGATGACCAGAGGGATGGAGCAGCTCTGCTGTGAGCAAAGGCTGAGAGAATCTGTTTTTCAGTCTGGAGAAGAGAAGCTGCAATGAGAGGTGACCTCATTGTGGCCTACCAGCACCTGAAGGGAACCTGCTACAGAGATGGAGAGAAACTATTGACAAGGGATGGAGTGACAGGACAAGGGGAATGGCCTCACACCCACAGAGAGCAGGCTTTGACTGGCTCTTAGGAAGCAAATCTTCTGGGAGGGTGGGCAGGCCCTGGCACAGGGTGCCCAGAGCAGCTGTGGCTGCCCCTGGATCCCTGGCAGTGCCCAAGGCCAGGGTGGATGGGCTGGGAGAAGCCTGGGAGGTGCTCCCAGACATGTGGAGAAGCTGCTCTGGGGTTCCAGGCCTGGCTGGAAAAGCGTTTGCTCCATAAATCCCCCCTGTTCTCCTCGGGAAGGTCGCCCCAGGCAGCTCCAGGGCCTGGGGCTCAGTGCCCATGCCATGGCCCCTCCTGTCCCACGCCTCCCCACGGGCCCTGGCCACAGCCGGGCTCCCCGGGGAGGCTCCTGCTGAGGGATTTGGGGCAGAATCCACCGTGTCAGCCCCCGGGTTTCCATCCTGACTCCTCCCTTCCTGCCTTTTCAGGCTGACTGCTCCCAAAACATCCCCTGTTCCTAACCAGAGAGACAGAAGGTAGCCTTGCTCCTGATCTGTTTTGCAGACAGTGGCTGCTCCTCCCTATAGCCTCAAAAAGTCAATTTCAGCAGCTGTTAAAATCAAAGAAATCATACCAGGATGAGGATTTTAAACATTTCTTATAATTATTTTTTTTTCTTTTCCCTAAGAGGAGTGTTGAGATTTCCTCTGCTGGGTTGATTTAAAGGTTTCTTGTATTAGAATTATTATTTTTTCCCCTAAGAGGAGGGTTGTGATTTCCTCTGCTGGGTTTGCATCTAGTGGAAGAAGGATCCTGACCATGCCTTGCAACCCCACACAAGCCCTGAGCAGGGGCCACACTGCACAAAGAGCTGCTGTAAATCAGCCTGGCAGCAGCAACAAAATCTGACAGCACCAAAAGAGCCCCTCGTTGGCTCTGCACACTGGAAAGGTCTGGCCCTGTGGCAGGGTTTGTGTTTAGAAATGCTCCTTGCTGATTTGTCCATGGCCTGGTTTTTATATTTATTTCTGTATTCTGAACAGAGCTGTTTGCTTTGGCCACCCCGAGGGGCTCTCTCTGTGTTTGGTTTCCAAAGCACACCCCTGGAAAGGGAAGGGGCAGAGTTCCTCATTTGTCAGCACAGCCTCCAGGATTATTTTTCCAGGTGGGTTTTATAAGAGGCACAAGGCAGGAGAGGATTCCATGTAACCAAGTCAGTCTTGGCCCATCCCTGAGGGGATCCACTCCAACCTGAGAGCAGCACAAATGCAGCAGCCAGGTGGAAAATGCACCTCTGGTTGTTCCATGGCAGTGGGAGGGTCCGAGAGCTGCGGGAGGTTTTGGGTTTGATCTCTGGTGGCTCTCACAGATCTGAGAGTTGGACGTGGAACAGTCAGGACTGCAACACCTTTGGACATTCCCCAGGTCTCCTGGGCACAGTGGCTGGGAAGGGGGCCCTGGAGCCTGTGCAGGGAGCAGAGCTGCCCTGGGGAAGCTGCTGGGGCAGTTCAGAGCCTGTGGGAAGCTGGAGCCAAGCACTGGGAGCAGCACTCATGAGCTGGGGGTATCCCATGGAAAAGCAAGGGGAATGTTGCTGTGGCTTTCAGTGGAGCCAGGATTTCAGGAGTTCAGGATTTCAGCCTCTCCCTGTGGGGTGGTCTGAGCAGGGTCTGGCAGCAGCCAGCCAAGGGTCTCTCTGCAGAGCCCAGCTGGTTCTGAACTGGTGGTAGAGGGCACTGAACTGGGGCACTCAGCTCCAGAGGATGGTGCTCCAGGGAGCCTGCAGCATCTGCAGGGCTGGAGGATCCAGCACAGACCCCCAGGATCTGCTTTAGGATACCCCAAACACCAAGCCAGGCTTGTGTGGGCAGCTGTCCCTTCCTGGGTGTCACTGGGCAAAGCTTTCCCCCTGCCCTGGGGATGTTCCCCAGTGCCCAGCACAGACCCCCAGCTCTGCCCTGAGCCCCACCAGCATCACCCAGAACTGGGCTTAGGCCAGACCGAGTCCAAAGCAGAGGCTGAAATTCCATGGGTTTGTCTGTGGAGATGCTCGTGCTCCTTCTATGGCTTTCCCTTCATCCTTTCCCTCCCTTCCCTCCACTGGGACAAAGCAGGGAGTGAAAAATCCTCCCTCCACTTTTTAAGCCTGTTTATCTTTATTCAGCCTCATGTTCAGCCCCCTGGAAGGGACCTGGGGCCTGTCCAGCTCTTGGCCATGCTGGGGGACAAGCAGAGGTGCTGACCAAGATGGATTGTGCCAGCCTGAATGGAATATTGCCAAAATCCATGGATCCACAAGGATGGTGCCCAGTCCTGTCCTTGTCACCAGGCCCCAGGACCAACCTTACCCAAACCAGGGCACTTTGCTGGGGCTCATGATTTTAAACATGAGAGGGAGGGAGGCACTGCAAGGATGAGGAGTCCTTGAGACAAATCCAGGACTGATAATTCCTACCAGACAAACAGGAACCACTTTTTAGATACAGTGACAAAAAAAAAAAAAAAAATGGGAATAACAAACACAGTGGGTAGAACATTTTGACTTCTGTTGAAGCACTGGGCACTGGAATTTTTTTCAGCATCCTTTGGCTGCCCACTGGCTTGGACAACCCCAAAAGTCCTGGTGAATGTTCAGCAACCACAGCTCCAGGTGGGCTTTGCAAGATTTACCTTCCTAAAAGGCACCAGCCCAAGGAAAGCCGAGCTCTGTCTCCAAGTGCCACGAGGTAAATTAATCCAGATTTGTTCTGAGGTAGAGCAAGTGGCCCTGAGAGCTGCTTTGTTTCTTTCCTAAACCTCCCAAGTGAGGGATGTCCTTTATCCCCACAGGCCGTGTGTCACCTGTGTGCTTTAGTGTCTCCCACACAGCTCTGGGACATGTGGGAACAGCACCCAGGAGCAGCTTCTGCCCAGGCCAGGTGCTCACAGGGCAGAGAGAAGCTTGCAGGCAGTGCCTGGGCTGGCCAGGGGTGGGATTGTCCCCTCCCAGGGCAGGAAAAAGGGACAGGAGGCCAGAGAACCCAGCCCACAGCCATTTCTGCCCCAGTGCCTCCATGGGGACATGCTCATGGCTCAGGGATGGAGCCTGGACAGGGCAGGGATGTTCCTCCAGGGCAGGGATGATCCCCCAGGGCAGGGATGCTCCTCCAGGGCAGGGCTGTTCCTCCAGGGCAGGGCTGTTCCTCCAGGGCAGGGATGATCCCCCAGGGCAGGGATGCTCCTCCAGGGCAGGGCTGTTCCTCCAGGACAGGGATGATCCCCCAGGGCAGGGATGCTCCTCCAGGGCAGGGATGCTCCTCCAGGGCACTTTGCCCGGGGGCAGCTCCTGGCCCTGCACCTCCAGAGGCTCTGGGTGGGCTCTCTCCACTCTCCTGCTGTGGCCAATTTCTCCACTCTCCTTCTGGACCTCAGATGTGCCTCAGGGTGGCCAAGGACCTGCCCTGCAGGAGAATTGGCTCAAGCACATCCATGACTTTGTCTGTACAGTCAGCCCAGAGTCCTTGACAGGACAGCAAAATCTCTCCTTTCCCAGTGATCCAACATGGATTTTCCAAAGGAGCTCCATTTCTCCTCTGCAGATGGTCTCTGCTGAGGGCACAAATCCCTCTCTGATGCTATTCTGGGGTTTCCTGCTGCTCTATACATTACCGGGGGATACTTGCATAATTTTAAACTCAGTCCTATGTAGGCCACTTCTTATTTTTAAAAAGGAAGTTCAAAGTCAAATCCTCCCCAAAACTCCTTGAGAAGTCTATTAAGGTGTCCCACTTTCTTACAAGTCCTTCAACCAGAACATTCCCCCATAAACATCCTCCTCCAGGCATCCCTCCTCTCAGCAGCACCATGGGTACCACAGCAGTGTGTCCCCATCCCTGTGGGGACCTTCTCCACTCCTCTCACTCCTACCAGGTGACCCAATGGTCACTGTGTTGTGAGCAGGGGATCCTGTGATGGCCACCCAAAATCGGCACGTGGCTGCCAGAGGAGACGTGCCAAGGCCTTGCTGGTGTCCCTTGTCCTCCATGTGACTCTGAGTGGCCCTGGGCAGAGCCTGTGTCCTGCTGCTGCTGAGTTTGGGGTGTTTGACAACGACTCAGATCATCTGGATCTCAAATAAAATCCCCCTTTCTGGCTGAACAGCCTTGCCCTGAGCTCTGCTGTGCTCGTGCAGGTTGCTGTTGGATCCTGCTGAGGGATTTCATCCACCTGAGCTTCCAGGTGGGAAAAGCCCTTGGGAGAGTGGAGCTTGCACTCCCAGGGTCACCCCTCTGGTTGTACTTCCACGCTCAGGATGACACCTCTGGCTGCAGCTCCAGTGAAGGAAAACACAAGGAGCTGGCACTGAAGGGTACCTGCAGCCCTGGAGTTGTTATTTGGCTCCAGATCCTGTTTGATTTACAGGTGCTGCAGGCTGGGGGTGGCCGTGCCTGCACTCCCAACCCTCATCTCCCTGTCCTTGCTGGATGCTCACCTGATGTGCTGCCAGACCTCTGCAGAGCAGCAAACTGAGAGCTTAACACAGCTCCAGCAGGAGGAGGAGGAAGAGGAAGGAGAAGGGGAAGAGGAGGGGAAAGAACAAGTGTGAGGTGAAACACTGAATGCTCCTCAAAGGAATCATTGGCTTCCAAGCATCTGCGTTTCACTCAACCTTGACAAATCAAAGGAAGAGTCTCCCTGGAGGATGGGAATTAACACCTAAAACCATTGTTAAAAGCATTATCGTCACCAAGTTTATTAAAATAACTCCAGCTGCAGAGATGTGTTAATGATGACAATACAAACCACAGTTCTTGGGCTGACTCAGAGGAAACCAAGCATTTTCCTTCTCCCCAGTCATGGGCCTGGTCCTAGAGAGCCACTTGCTGCAAGCCAGGATCCCAAACTCTGAGTGAAAACTGCTCATGAGAGCTGGGAGAGCCAGAGTGTGAGTCATGGTGTCTTTGGACACCTACAAGATTTTCCTGAATGACAGTGGGTGCTAGAAATAGAAAATACAGTTAGGAGAGACAGAAATAGAGATAAATCACCCCAAACCCTGATTCATCAAATTTTTGGCCATGAGCTATATGGGAAAAAAGCCCTTGGCCTGCTCATGAGCAGCCCTGTGTCATTAGCAATGATGCAGCTGAGGAGGAAGGCTCCAGCCAGCACAGGAACACTCAGCTGGGCGAGCCTGGAGCTGGCTCCATAGCACTGGGGATCTTTAGAAGTGGCAGGAATATAATCTGGGCACTTTAGAAACCTCTCCTGGTGCTTGCCCTGCCTGGTGCAGCTGCAGCAGCACTTGGAGAAGCCTCATGGACACCTCAGTCGGAAAGGAAAGTTTTGTCATGAGGGTTTGCTTGCAGAACATCCAGGAAACTTCCCAATAAGGAAAATCAGACTTTCCAGTATGCTTTCCTAGAAAGCAGCATGGAAAGGAATTTTCCCTGTCCCTGGAGTCCCTATATTTCTGATGCCAGGTGTCATCAGGTGCTTCAGGAGAGTTTCAGCCTCTCCTTCCCTCCCTTGAAGTCAGTTTGGTTTCCTTTTGTTTTATCATTAAATCAGCCCAATCCTTATTGCATCTAGAGCAGCAATTTTACATAGAATCATGGAATCAGAGACTGGATTGGGTTGGGAAGGAACTTAAGGACCAATTTATTCCACCCCCTGCCATGGGCAGGGACACCTCCCACTGTCCCAGGCTGCTCCTGTCCTGTCCCTGTATCCCTTGTCCCCAGTCCCTCTCCAGCTCTCCTGGAGCCCCTTCAGGCCCTGGAAGGGCTCTGAGCTCTCCCTGGAGCTTCTCCTCTCCAGGTGAGCACCCCCAGCTCTCCCAGCCTGGCTCCAGAGCAGAGGAATTTCTCTGGGCTCCAGGACACCCCAAGTCTGAGCAGAAGAGCAGAACCTGAAGCTGTCCCAGCCCTGCACCAGAGCCTGCTCCAGCAGAGGAGGGGGTGAGCAGCCCCTGGGGCAGGGCAGGACCAAAGCTGCACTGAGCACTCCCCCTGCCTGGCCAATGATAATCTTGTATTTATGTCCTGATTAGCCTGTGACTGGCTCCAAGAGCAATTTTCAATTCAGTAATGAAGGTGCTGGGAGTGCTGCTGGCTTTTCCATGGCCATGGGTACAGCTCTCCCAGCCTGGCCCCGGGGCTGGGGCAGCTCTGCAGGTGGGCTCTCACCTGAGCACAGGGCACAGGGGCAGATTCTCCCTCCCCTGCTGCCCAGGCTGGGGCTCAGCCAGGGTTCTGGATCCCAGCTCACTCTTCCTATTCCTGGGAGCCCAGAACACGGCCCAGAGTGATGGCACAGTTATTTATCAGTCTGCATCCCTCTCCTGGAGCCCCCGGGGCAGCAGTCCCGAGGGATTCTCAGGAACACCCAGCTGCAGGCACTAGAGTGGCAGCAATTGGCTCTTGTTGAAGGCCCAACCTCTGCCTTTATTATTCGCTTGATAATTACTTTGTTGTAAAAACTCATCACCCTTGGAAGTAATTAAGTTCTTGGAAGCAAGCACAGCAGATGGGCTTCTAATTTATTTGAAATCACGTAGGAAGCAGGGTAGTCTCTCACTCAGTTTGATAAACACGGCATTTTAACCTGGCAGTTCATTCCCTTTCAGACTTCCCAGGAAATCTCCCTTTGGGGATTGGATGCTGACTCAGTGCGGGGCTGAAAGGCTCAGGATGGGATCAATTTGTGAAGCGTGGCCATGCTTTAATCCTTTCTGGGCACATTTCCTGTGGGCAGGACGTGCAAACAGGCCGGGGGGAGCCACCCTGCTGCGCTGGCAGTCGGTGCCTGCTGAGTTTGTGACAGATTTATTGGGCTGGCCAGGTGCAGAGGTCCCCTGCAAACAGCTGGAGCTCTCCTCATGCCCCCCTGACAAGCAGGATTTTTCCCATATGCCAGCCTTGCTCCAGCCCCTGCTGCCGGGTAATTCACTGCCCTGCAGGGCTCTGAGCTGGGATTTCAGCTCCTCAATGGCAAAGGTTTCCATTCATGCTCCAATCTGCCCATCTGTTCTCTGGCTCGCTGAGCCCTAAATCCTCCTTCCTGCAGCTTGAAAGGACAGCTGAACTCGGAATATTGGGCTGGGAATAACCAGGCAGCTGACAGAAAGAGACAGCAAAGCTCCTAGCAAGGAAAATGAGGGTGAAACAAGAGAAGGAGAGCTTGGGCTGCACTGGAGCACAGTGGAGGCACTTTGGGCTCTTCAGTTTTGGCCAAAATCTGTGTGGGAATGAGCCAGTGAGGGAATAATGCCAATGCCTGGGGAAAGGAGGTCTGGCATGCAGGGATCTCCTGTCCTGATGGGGATGAATCTCCTCTCTCTGCCCTGGTTTGGGTTGGAAAGGCTCTGAATGATCAGCTCATCCACCCCTGCCATGGGCAGGGACATTTTCCACTGTCCCAGGTCACTCCCAGCCCGGTCCAGCCTGGCCTTGGGCACTGCCAGGGATCCAGGGGCAGCCACAGCTGCTCTGGGTAACCTGTGCCAGAGCCAATTTTTGCTCTTCAAGACCACTGAGCTGGAGAAACTGTGACCTCATAACCACAGAATCACAGAATCATGAGGTTGGAAGAGACCTCTAAGATCATCCAGTCCAACCTATGCCCTAACACCTCAACTCGACTACAGCACTAAGTGCCATGTCCAGTCTTTTTTAAACACAACCAGAGATGGTGATTCTATCACCTCTCTGGGAAGACTATTCCAGTACTTTATTATTCTTTCAGTGAAATTTTTTTCCTAATATCCAACCTGTACCTCCCCTGATGTAGCTTGAGGCTGTGTCCTCTTGTTCTGCCAGTGCCCACAGGGCCCAGAAAATGTTTTTTGAATAATTCCAGCAATTGCTGTAGAAATTTCTAAAGGAAATTACAGTGGAAATACCTACATTTTTTTCCCCTTTGCTCAGTAGAAAAATAACTTCCCTTCCCAATTTTTCAACATTTCTGCAGAAATCAGAGCTCTTCCTGGAACTGAGTTTTTAAAATTTTGTGGAAATCCTTGGCAAACACTTCACGTGGGAGGCTTCTGGACAGTTGGTGTCTGTCTGTCAGCCCAAGAACATAAATCCTGGAGGGAGTGCTGGGGGCAGATGACAACCAGAGGCTACTGAAAGTGTGCAGTCACTTAATGTGCAGTAATTAAATGTGGGATCATTAATGGAGGGATGAAGGCTCCCAAGGGTCCCCAAAAGTTCCATCCCAGCAGGAATAGGCAGAGCTGCACCTCCCAGACATCAGGGCTCTGCTGGCTTGTGCCACTTCCCATAGATGTGTCTCCTCCTGGAGGAGCCATCCAGCCCCAAAGCCCCTCTGGGACCCCAGGAGTGATGTGGGGGGCTCTCATTTCCCCCCAGTTCATTTCCTGAGAGCTTGGTCCTCATTTGCTCACAGCGGGAGAGGAAACCAAGGTCCAGAGCACCCAAATCCCTGACATTTTCTCCCTGTTCTTGCAGGGAATGACCTAATCCATACTATTGTTTCCTACTCCACTTGAATTTCCACTTAGCCACATTTCCATTCTTACCGCAGTTCTTAAAATATTTTTTGACCTTTTTTACCAGGAAAGAGCAGAGACCTGACCATGCCTTTCTTGTTCAGTTTGGGGAAAGGTTATTTGTCCACAACATATTTTTGTTCTGTTTATACAGAACTTAGCAAGGAGGAGAAAAATGTGGAGTTTATTTCTGCTGAGGAAGGAGCAGATTTGCATTTTCTAGCTCTGGCTCAAGCAGCTTTTAGCCCTCGCTGTTGGCTGGGCTGCTCTGCCCTCTCTGCTGCCCTTAATCTGGGGGATTAGGAACAATATTGATCTGCCCACCCTGCTTGTGAATTTATTTCTAGAATAGTAAACAGATGCAGCCTTGAAAAAAGGAACAAATCATGGCTGTATTGTCACCTTGATATCTTTGCTGAGTTTTCTTTCCTCCTGTTTTCAACTGCAAAAATCAAAAGTTTATAATTTTTTGGGGAGATTTGTTTAAATCCTTTTATACACCCCACTGCTGGGAACTCTTCCTTCAGTGCAGCTCATCCTTTGACCCTATCCATCCCAATTTATGGAGGTGTTTTTTCTTAGGAGCTCAGAGGCCTTGAAGAACATATCCAAGATCAACATTTCCAGGTGGCCTGAGATTCTCTCCATGTCCCTCTCCTTCCAGCCACCAAACAGGGTGTGAGGGACTCACTTCAAGGACTTCATGGAGCTTCTTAGGGCTGAGGGAGACAACTGGGTTTGTAAGACTGATCTCTCCTCTCCTCTCCTCTCCTCTCCTCTCCTCTCCTCTCCTCTCCTCTCCTCTCCTCTCCTCTCCTCTCCTCTCCTCTCCTCTCCTCTCCTCTCCTCTCCTCTCCTCTCCTCTCCTCTCCTCTCCTCTCCTCTCCTCTCCTCTCCTCTCCTCTCCTCTCCTCTCCTCTCCTCTCCTCTCCTCTCCTCTCCTCTCCTCTCCTCTCCTCTCCTCTCCTCTCCTCTCCTCTCCTCTCCTCTCCTCTCCTCTCCTCTCCTCTCCTCTCCTCTCCTCTCCTCTCCTCTCCTCTCCTCTCCTCTCCTCTCCTCTCCTCTCCTCTCCTCTCCTCTCTCCTCTCCTCTCCTCTCCTCTCCTCTCCTCTCCTCTCCTCTCCTCCTTTTCTGATCCTCCCCATCTGCTGGTGCAGAGTGACCAGAAGCCCCACGCAGAAGGGAACTCTGGGATAATCCTTGTGGAATTGTGCATCTCATTTTTCCTGCTCCAAGTTCCTGTAGCAGCTTCCAAACCCCCTCATCCTTTGGTGTGCTGGAGTTAAAGCATTTGGCTGAAAAGGAATCACAGCATGGATACAGTATAAACCCAGACACGGGATATAAAAAGCCTGCTGCTAAATTTAAACCTCTGTTAACAGCTAATTTAAGCAGCTAATTATACTAAAAATGCGTGAGCCCCAAATTCGCCAATTAAAAGTTAATTAAATGAAAACTCAGTGAGCTTCAATTTGTCAGTTAAATCCATCTGCTTCCTGAAGCTTCGTGCGATCCCACAGCTTCAAAGCTATGCCTGCAGTGGGAACCATTCTCGGAGCCATCACAATCAGACAGATGTCCAGAATCCCAGAAAAGCCCCGAGCTCTGTAAAACCCAGGAGCAATTAGCAGCTCAGCCCTTGGGAGCGTGCCCAGACATCTCGCACTCGGTGTGGCCCGTGAGGGGAGGGAGGCTGCGGGTGGTGCTGGATCTTTCCCTGACTCCCTGCAGGGGACACGGGGCTGTGCAGGGGACAGCGGGGCAGGGCTGCGAGCGGGCAGCACGATTAACGCCAGCACTCATTAAACCCGCTGGTTTCCAGCAAGGATGTGCTCCGTGCTCTGCCTGCAGACAGCCGAATATCCCCCGCACACCCTTCCCTGCGGCTGCCTGCTCCTCGCTCCCTGCACGCCGCGGGATGCCCGCGGGCTGTGCCCCCGGGATCGGGTCCCGGAGGGATGAGATGGAGGATGGAGGATGGAGGATGAAGGATGGAGGATGGAGGATGGAGGTGCCGGCTCTGGGAGCAGCCTCAGCACGGGACAGTGTTCTGGGGCTTTCCCTGGCAGCTGATGGTGCTTTTCATGGCCACATCTGCCGTCGGCTTTCTTATTGTGTTCGCTGAATAGAGCAGCGCTGGAAACAGAGCAGCGGATCTCGGAATCAGCATGTTCGCTCCGGGCAGGGAGATGGGGAAGGGGGAGCTGCCAGGGCCGGGACACGGGGGCTGCTCGGCTCCTGTCCTGCCTGCTGGGTGCTAAACACGACGGGAACACAGCGGGACACGCGGGCTCTTTGCTGCTGGCTCCAGGGGGTTACCCTGATTCACGGGTTTGGCACGCTCAGCTGGACATCAAAGAAATTTGCTTCCAAAATAAATAAAAAACCCCATCAACGTTTCTGTCCCTCCCTCTCCAATTCTTGCTGCCCACATGATTCAGAGCACAAGAAAGATTTTCACTGATGTTGCCTGAGCTGGAATTTCAATTCCCAGTAGATGCAACTTCAGGCTCCACAGCCCAGATTCTGCTGTGGTACCTGGGTACCCCAGCAGTGAAGCCACCACCTCCTGCACACGAGCATCCAACCCAACACTGGTGCCAAGCCAATGAGAGACAGCAGCTCTGCGGTTTTGGGCAGCTCAGGAACTGCAGGGGCACATCTGGAGACAGGCAGGGCTCCCCTCCCTGCAGCCACCCCGGTGGCTGGGCTGGGACGTGGCTCCCTGATTTTCAGCACCTGCATTTCTGCCACCCCCAGCACCAGCAGCACACCCAGGGCCTTGCTTTGATCTCTCTGTGCCTCAGCTCTCCCAGCTGCCCGTGTTCTCCATGTGTTCTCCAGCTGGGAATCTTTGTGACTATTCCCTGCTCACTTTGCCCCTGTCTCACTGTGTGAGGACTTTTTCCTGCTCCCAGCTGCGTTTATCTTTCATGGCACCGATTTTGTCCTTTGTTTTCAAACAGCACAGGCCTGGCTCTTGGCTCCACGAGGCTCTGGGATGTGCTGTGGTGCTGGTGGCAGGGAAGCAGCTCCTGGGGATGGCTGGATGCTGCAGGAATGAGCAACAAGTCCTGGCAGTGGTTCCTCCGAGTGTCAGAGCAAACCTGCCCTGCCAGCAGAGCCAGGGCTCTGCTCCCTGTGGATTTTTGTAAGGTTTCAGTCACTGGACACCCAGAAAATTCGTATGCAGCACTGCCCATGGAGCCCAGGAGGGTGCCAGTGCCCCTCTGCTCATCACAGCCTCGGAGCAGGAGCCCAGAGCCAAGTTCTAAACTGGGAACACAATGGGGATGTTTGTGCCCATCTTTGCTCCAGCCTGTGGAGAGCTGGGGCTGGGAATAACACCTGGGGAACACCAGAAACCCTTTCTGATTCCTCCATGGGCAGGAAAAAAAAAAAAAAAAAACCAAAACCCTGGGTTTTTCTTGCCCTGGCTGCAGCCAAGCTGGAGACCCCAAAAAGAGCAGGAGGGCAGCAACCCTCCACCCCCTCCCCTGGGTCCTCTAGAGGGGGGACTGAAGGTCTGGCCCCAATGCCATTTTGAAATAGTGTTTGAAAGCACTGTGGTGCTGGGGAGGGGAGAGGAAGAGAGAAAATAATCATAAAAAAGGAAAAAAAACTAGGAGCAGGTGTGGTGTGCTGGGTTCAGTGGTGACCCAGGCACGAGGCCTTGGGCCAAGCAGGTCCCTGGACCCAGAGTAAACTGCACAGCCTGGGAAGGGTCCAGCCAGAAACCACAGGCTTGGACAGGAAACAGCTCCAGCTTCACACTGAGAGGGAAGAATTCATCCCACTGCCTTTGTCTCTTCCTGAAGGATCATCCATAAGCAGCAGGATATTCCATTTTCCCAGGTTTTTCGGTGCAGTTGAAGCTGTAATTCCCCAAATTTGCCTGCACCCCGGGTTGTTGCTACTCAAGAGTGCACAGAGCTCCTCTCCTTGTAAGCCAAACAGCCCTGGATGCCTTCCTGAGAGCCATCCCTGCTCCCAGGGGAGCAAATAAAGTCATTAGTGACACTCTCCAGTCCTCTGGTACTGGCACCAGTCCAGCTCCTGTCTCTGTGCTGCTTTCTGTGCTCTGCTCCTCACAAGAATGGATTAAATATCCTAATAACGCAGTTGGAGGCTACAGCCTCTGCTTGAGCGTGTAACAAACCTCCTTAAAATAATTATTGGGCAGAGCCAGGACTGGTTTGGTTTACAAGGCTTCAGCACAGAGTTTATAGATGAGGTTTGGAGTCATATTCTTCCTGGCTCCTGAAGGATCTATTGGAAAACCAGCTGCCCTTTGTTTATGTAAGGAATCCTCTGGCCCATGGAGGTGTCCTGGAGGCAGAGCTGATGCTGAATTTTGGGGTTTTGCAGCAGCACATCAGGGAGGCAGTGCTGGGCTGAGAGAGCTCTCAGAGGGTGTTTGTGCCTGCTCTGGGACACCTGTGCTGGCACTGCACCAGTGCCTCAGCCCCACTGGGGCCCAGTGCTGCTGCACCTGCTGGGAACAGGGATTAAACACTCACCACTCCAGGAGCATCTCTGGGTTGCAGAACTGTCTCCCAGCAGCCCTTCTGTGTGGGGTTGGGAGCTCAGACCCCTGGGATTTGGGCCAATTCCTCTAAAGGTGTTGGCACAAATCTGGATGTTGATGCAGCATTTTGCAGACATCCCCTTGATGACGTCTTTTTAGGCACCTCATGTCTGGAAGCTATTGATAGAACCCAAAATTAAGAATACACCATGGCAGAAGTGTAAACTGGTCTGCACAGGGGCTGCTTTGCCTCTCCCAAAGCCATGTGGCCCTGGGTGAGGTGGTCAGGAATGGAGGGATTGAGGAGTGGAGCAACTCCTGGGTGGGATTGGCTCCTTGGCTCAATGTGGCAGCCAGTGACACTCACATGGCACAAGGGAAGGGACAATGCACAGATGCATCAGCTCCTCAGGGTGGGGCAGGGCAAACCCATGGCTGATTTTTTCCTGGAGCTCTGAGCAGGAGGTGGGGCTGGGGACATCCAGGAGCTCCTCCTGGACAGCATTTCTGGGGCAGCTCCGGGATGTCAAAGAGAGATGAAAAAGGGAGATGAAACCATCAGATCCCACCATGGGCAGCACAAGGCACAGGAGACACCATCCCCCGAGCCAGAGTGTGGTCCTGGGGAGGGTGGTGCCCTCACAGGGGACAAAGGACACTTTTTTCCTCAGCTGCAGCCTGGCAAAAGCTGGAAAGGTCCAGAGGAACATTCCCCATTTCACAACTTGTCTTCCAGCAGTGACAAAGGTGCTGCAGTTTTGCTCACCTGTGTTTGAAGCTCTGTGTGTTTTTTGGAGAGTCTTTTCTGCTTTGCCAGCCCAGATGTTGAGGGCAGCCCAGATGTTGCTGCATGGCTGTTCTGCCTCCTGCTCTTGTGGACACCTGTTTGGGAGGAGAATCCCTGTTGTTCCAACAACTGCAGGCTTCTGCTCCGATGAACATCGGGCTTTATTGACAGAATAGGTAAATATTGACCAGTGGAAAGTTAAAGACAATATTTACTCTGAGTTTCCCTAAATCCATGTGCCTACAGAAAGTGAAATTCGAAGTGCTGACCCACAAATTCCTGTTTGTGACACTGCCTGGCCCCATCCAAACTAGGGATTATCCAAACTGTTTGTTCTCTGATTCCCAGACATTTCCAAAGAAGGTGCTGTCTGTGCCTCAGGCTGACCCATCCATTAAACAGAATTCATCCCAGAGGGAATTACAGGTGCAGAAACCTGAGGATTTGGTAATCTCCAGTGTCAGAGCCAGGAATTCGATCAATACATGAGATAATTTCTTGGCAAATAAACATATGAGGGAGAACAAATAAAAATTCATTCCCCCTGCATGATTGGAAAGGAAATGTTGAAATCTCAGTGAATCACAGAAAGGTTTGGGTTGGAATTTAAAGGCCATCAAGTCCAATCCCCCTGCAGTGAGCAGGGACATCTTTAACTGGATCAGGTTGCTCCGAGCCTCCATCCACCCTGGCCTTAAATATTTCCATCGGTGGTCTTGTGCCAGCCTGGGGAATCATCCCAGCAAGCGTCAGGAATGACAACGGGGTCACAGCTTCCTTCCAACTCCAATTAAAATATTTTATCTGCTCTAATTCTACCTGACCCTCTAGAGGTTGCACCTCCACCCTTTGAAAGTGCCCAACCTTAACCCATCTTGATCCTTCACCTTTCCATTAAATTCCTTTGGCTCCCAATACTTTCCTCACAATCCCACCAGTCTCCCAAGCCTCCCCTCCTGCTGCTGCTTACCATGTTTGGATTTCCATGTGTCAGATGTTCTTTTTAACAGATATTTACAGCCCAAAGGAGTGGGAGTCCAGCTGTGCTGATGGGCACAAACAGAGCCTCATTATCACTGCTGCAGCCAGGCATGAAATGTAACCAAGCATGCAGAGGAATAAATGTTTTGAAGGCAAGGCAAGGCAGCCTGTTCAGTGCTGAGTTCAGGATTTATTATGAAGACAAACACTCATGTTTAGGGCCCCAATTCAGTTTTTTTGGGGGGAGTATGAAAATAGCAAACTCTCAGCAAAATGCTTTCGGGTAAGAATATTGCTCTGGGGGGAAAAAAATTCTCCCTTGGTAGTTTAATTACCCACTTTTCTAGTGGGTAATTACAATTTGACTAAACTACAATTTCTAGAGCAAGGAGTAAGAAAACACGTGGAGCTCTAGATCCAGCTATCCTGGAGTAACCAGGACCTTATGCCCCTCTTTGGGATCAGAGCCAGGCTCCAGCCCTGTTTGGGTTGGAGGGGACCTCAAAGCCCATGCAGTGCCACGGGCAGGGACACCTTCCTCTATCCCAGGCTGCTCCAAGCCCTGTCCAACCTGGCCTTGGACACTTCTCTCACAGGTGCTGGAATGTTGGGTCACAGAGGCAATTTTAATCCATGTTTTATCTTTCTCCTTGGCCAACTTTTTGCCATTTGAGGGCTCACCAACAAAGCAAAGTTCAGTGACTTTGGGTAGATGGCACTCTGGGGGCTCAGGGTGTTCTTGCCTGGTTCCTGCCCCTTTGGAGAGCACCAGGAGCATGGGACACCCAGAGGGAGCTGCCACAGCTGCTCCCAGCCTGGGAAGTGACCTCAGCTCTGGGCTGAGGGGCTCTTCCAGCAGCAGGGTGTACAGGTGACCCCTCCCAGGTGAGCTAAGTCTTAGGTTGAAAGACTTAGCTGGGGATGTGCATTTGATTATCATCTGTCAGAGCTGGGGCAGTTCTCCTCTGTTCATTGGGCACTTTTCTTTATCTCTCCCACAGCCAATCCTCCCTCCAGGAGATCTCTGCTGTTCATGGCCACTGAGTGTCCCTGCATGGCTGAGAAAATTCCAGCATCCCATGGGGAGAGGCTTCACCCAGGGCAGGAGCCAAGCATTCCTACCTGGATCCAATCTGACCTTGGAACAGCACAGCAGCCTTTGCCCACTGCATTCCCAGAGGAGCAGCTTTCTTCCCCACTGCATTCCCAGAGGAGCAAGCAGCTTTCTTCCCCACTGCATTCCCAGAGGAGCAGCTTTCTGCCCCACTGCATTCCCAGAGGAGCAGCTTTCTTCTCCACTGCATTCCCAGAGGAGCAGCTTTCTTCTCCACTGCATTCCCAGAGGAGCAGCTTTCTGCCCCACTGCATTCCCAGAGGGAGCCCAGGCCCATCTCCAGCAGCCCTGGAGCTTCAGAGGAAAACTCCAGCCTTGACCAGGATCCTGCCCCAGCAGAAGCACAGCTGGCACTGCAGGAGGGCTGAGCCCCCATGGAATGGCACTGCTGCCACACCCTGACCCACAGCCTGCCAGGGCCTGCTCTCACTCTGCCAGTGGATTGTTTTGTACTATTGCATTTGTATTTTTAATTTTCCTAGTAAAGAACTGTTATTCCTACTTCCATATCTTTGCCTAAGAGCCCCCTAATTTCCAAATTATAATAATTTAGAGGGAGGGGGTTTACATTTTCCATTTCAGAGGAGGCTCCTGCCTTCCTTAGCAGATACCTGTCTGTTCAAACCAAGACAAGCTGCCAGCAGCTACTGGTGCTTAATGGTGGGAGAGCTTTCCCAGGGCTGGCACAGAATAGGAGCCCGGCCCTGTGCAGGGCTGAGGCCACCAGGCACCCACTGCAGTGCTGGCAGGAGGCACCTGGGACCTGTCAGCACAGGGGATTGGGGACACCAGGGCCCAGAGTGCCCAGGCTGAGGCTTTTTGCAGCAGCTCAGGAACAGCTCTGTGTCTGCATCCTCCATGACAGCAAACCTGGCCCTGAGGAGCTCCCTGGGGCTTGCTGAGGCCAGGCAGCCTCAGCTGCTGTACTCAGGTCTGGCACTTCGTAACACAAGCAGGGAATTTCCACCTGTGAGTACTGAGGTGCTTTTCAGTTCTTCTTCCCTGTCCCTGCTCCCAAAGCAGGGCTGAGCCTTTCACTGCATGATGGAAAACCCCCTGACAGACTCGAGTCAAAACAAAACCAGACAGTTCCTTTTCCAGAACTGTCTCTGCCAAGAATGGCCAATGACCTTAGGAAAGGCTTAGGAAACAAGAAAAAGAAAAAAAAAAATCAAGGTCAGAGTGAATCTTTTTTGGTTCAGCCTGTTTCTGGCCAAAATAAATCAGAGACATCCTGACTAGGAAGTTGAAATAAAGAAATATTCACTTTCTTCAGCTTGTCCTGACCCTGGAGGCCTCACACTGTTATCCCTTCCTTCCTCCCACTACTGGCATCCGCCCACTCCTGTGGGCATCCATGCTGCTCTTGGTCCTCCAGAAGTGATGGGAAACATCTCCATGCTGCTCAGCATTCCAGGACAGGGCTGCACCTGACAGGTGCAGAATGTAGGTTTAGATGGGATACTGGGAAGGAATTGTTCCTGGGAGGGTGGGCAGGCCCTGGCACAGGGTGCCCAGAGCAGCTGTGGCTGCCCCTGGATCCCTGGCAGTGCCCAAGGCCAGGTTGGACATTGGGGATTGGAGCAGCCTGGGACAGTGGGAGGTGTCCCTGCCACTCATCCCTGGTGGCACTGGATGAGATTTAAGGTCCTTTCCAACCCAAACCAGTCTGGGATTCTGGGATTCTTGGACTCTGGGATTCTCTGACCTAGGGAGCTGACACCCTTGGATTTTCTGCTTTCTCTTGCCTTCCTGGGCCAGGTGTTCACATGAGGAATGATCAGCAAGACCTGTGGCAGGTCTGCAAGGACACTACGAGGTTATTGCAGTAAAGGTTGCTCTGGACTCTCCTGCTCTTGGCATTTTCATCCATGAGTCCTCACAAGTGGCCAGTGCATTTCTGATCCTGGCAGAACTCCCTGGGGAGCAGTGCTGGAGAGATGCCAGCCCTTGTCTCCTACTCTGGGAACACCAGCAGCCCCACACTGATTTTCCACCCAGGTCACCTCTATTTCAGGAGTGGCCTGCTTCCCCTGCAGAGAAGCCTGGGGAAAAGTGTCCTCTAAAAATTTCCAGGAGCCCTCTGAGACTGGTGAGAAGAAAATCTGTTAGAGGAGACAAGGAGAGACAAAAGGACACAGAGTTTGGGCACAGCTCTGCTGGAATGAGAAGCCCTGGCTTGTTGAAACAGAGCCAAAGAGCCCATTCCCCATCTCCAGGTTATTTTCACCCACACTGAACTCTGCACAAGTCCTTGTTGGACCAGAAGGGCAGAGAAGCCCTCAAATTTGTGTAAAAATATTCAGTTGACTGTATAAAAAGCAGCTTTACTTCCCAAAATGCTGCTGGGTGATATGTGAGTTCTCAAAAAACAGAGGGGCTTGGAGAAAGAAAACAGGGCTGGGCATTCCCCTGTGCTCCTGGGGAGGTGGCTCATCCCTGAAAGATGATGGCTTTTCACTCTGGATCTGAGCTCCGTAGCAGGAATTGACACCAGGATCAGGCCACAGGGTAAAACCCACCCCAGTGTCCCTCTCCCTCAGTCCTGCTCATCTCTGCCCCATGAAGGCACTGGATCAAATGTTAAACAGTACCAAGAAAAAATGTCAGAAATGACCCCATTCTGTTCCTGTGGGCTGTTTTTATAAAGTAAAAAAAGGATTGCTTTTTTTTTTTTGCATAAGATAAACACAATCCTGCCTTTCCCCCACCTCAGGAATGGATTGCACTTGGAGTAAAGAACAGAAACAGAAATAAGGAGAACTTTGTGTGGCAACAAACCAGCCTGATGTTAATGATGTTCCCCCTGGGGCTGCTCTGAAAATTCTCCCCCAGCTGCATCACTGAGTTAAGAAAAGGCTGCATTAACTCAGTATTTTTCTTTTAGAAAACTATTTCTAAAATGTCTCTTGTTCCAACAGATTACATCAAGTGACTCCAGTGGTTTTGTGGAGTCTCAAAGGCTCAGCTGGAGAAGACCCTTTAGATCATTCAGGCCAGAGTGAAGTTCCTCCTAAAGGGGTTTAGGGCAGGCTCAGTTCTGCCCACCTTTGTTTTCTACTTGTCTCAGTTCTGCAAACCCATTTCCTGCCTTTCCCACCATTTCTCGTATTTTTCTGCTTTTCATCCATTCCTTACCAGAAGTTTCTGGCCCATCCCATCCCATCCCATCCCATCCCATCCCATCCCATCCCATC
Organism: Vidua chalybeata; assembly: GCF_026979565.1. NCBI lineage: Eukaryota > Metazoa > Chordata > Aves > Passeriformes > Viduidae > Vidua > Vidua chalybeata. The sequence goes on from NC_071550.1 coordinate 10,238,942, forward strand.
CCATCCCACTTCCTGGGCATCCATGTCACTGCTCAGCTGCTGCCTTATCTTCTTTTTTACATGCATAAATATATTATGTATATTTATATATTTATATAAACATAACATATTTTTAATAAATATACATAATATACATAAGATGTATAATATGATATGATATGATATGATATGATATGATATATATTTATAAATATTTAAAATTTATATTATGGTAAACACAAACACACAAACAGACATGTGTAGGTATTTACAGTTCAGAATCTGTAAAAGCAGGAGCTGAGAAGGAAACAAACACCAGCACAGCCATGGTGCCAGTGGCAGTTTCCTGGGGGACAGTGGAGGAACACTAGATTGGTGTTTTTGGTCACCCCAGCAGCTTTTTGGAGTAATTCCTTTGACCACTGGTCAAAGCTGATAAAGAAAAGTGCAGCTATTTGTGAATTTCACTGATGTTGGACATTTTCTAATGTCAAAATGGCCTTGATACAATTCACTGGAGATCTAGAGTAAAGACAAAGTAAAAACCCTGGGGGTGATTTCCAAGCACCTCCCCACCCTCCTGCCTCCTCCATCCCACTCCTGTGAACCATCAGGAGATGCCAAGGCAGAAATCAGGGCAAGGCCCACCAAGAAATTGGGTTCCTAATGCATTTTTCAGAACTGGGGGTGCTAAAAATCCCAATGCAAGGATAGTCCCATAGGAGGACCTAAGTTCTACACTTGAGTACCTAAAGCAAGGGAAATTTGGATGCTTTTGGACTAAAGAGCTGCTCCTGGCACACAAAGTGGAGTATCTGATGAAGTGCAGATATTCTGTGCAAGATCAAAACCCACAAATGAAGAGGAGCCAGGGCAGCAGCTCCAGCTGGGTAAAATTGGTCTGAATTAGGAAGAAAAAATGCAGCCATTGTTTTGGTACAACGATCTGCCAGAATTTCCTGAAGACCATGTAAATACATCCTTAGACCACAAATATTTTTAATCTATAAAAAGCATCTGTCAGACAAGCTCCAGCTTTTAATGCACCCAAATATGGTCTGTGACGTCAATCCTGATCTATCTCTTTCTGAAAAATGTGAAATGCAGCACTTGTTGAGGCTCTTTTAGCAAATATCAGAGGGAGAATTCATGGAGGTCTTGAAAACCTTAATGAAGATGTGTTCCTTTACATGCTAAAGACAGGAAACCCCTGCATAAGTAGAAACATAACAAATGTTCCCAAAGTTCAATATAATGCAGAGGTGCCTTCAGCACTCATCAAAGGTTTGGAAATTGTCCCCAAAATCAGAATGTTAGATGGGATTTGCTATGACAACCCCACATTCCTATGGAAAAAATCAAAATATATAAAATATTTAATGGCAAAAACGGCTGAGGGGAAAGCATTGGAATCTTGGTCATGCGAATAAGGGTTGCAAAACTCTTCTGTCATGAGACTGCAGCTCTCAGGGCTCATCCTGGGCTCAGTGGGGCCCACGTTGTGCCTGGTGTGTCCAGAACAGGAGAGAAGCATCCAGCTTTCCCAACTGGAGTCCCCAGGGGCTGTGTCCCTCAGCCCCACTGCCCCTGGGGTCACAGGGGAGTCAGCAGGTGGCTGTGGGAGCCCTGTCTCTGATCCCTGGTGGAAACCACACCGTTGTATATTTTAACTTCCAGAGTAACCAATTTCTAATTAAAGCTCAGTCCCAAACTCTTCGTTATCCTAACCATGGGCTGCCTTCCCTGGGCCGTGTCCTGGGATAAGCAGTCTGAGAAGGGATAGGAACCAAAATTCCCCCTTCCCTCGTGCTCCAGGAGCCCCAGTGTGTGGGATAAAGCTGCCATAAAGGCAGGACAGGGAATGCAGGGTTTGAACATTCCCCACCGCAGTGCAGCTCTTCCCTCCTGTGCACACGCCTTGTCACTCTAATGGCAGCATCGTGTATTTTGATTTCTACTGGCTAATTGCTTCTTAACATTGTTATTCACAGAGAGTTGCTCTGCTTTGTTCTCATTTCAATGAAACCGAGACAATAAAATGTCAAGAAATACCAAAACAAAAGCAAACCTCCTGTAAATGAAGCATTTAGGTGGCATAGCTGACAGAAAAAAGATGGGGAATGTGCCATTATGGATTTAGTGTTGCTGTGAAATCACCTTCATTTCAAGTTGTAGTTTCTGTACTGTTTTCTGTTTGTTTGATTAATATTTTACAAATTCTGACAGAAAATGCATCCTGTAAAGTACAAAAAATAACATCCCTGGTAATAAACAGCCGACTGAGGCTTCTCTTCCCTGCTTTTACTGCAACTGAATAAAACAGCACTGACTAAACATCAAGAGGTTTTTTTTTTTTTTTTTTTAACACAGAAAAGTTGGATTTATATATGGAAGAGAGTTATTTCTAAAAACAATCTTTGGTTTTATTCATAAAGGCTTAGGCAGAGAATGGAAAATAGATTTAAATGATCAGATCTTTCCCCTGCCTTGCTTTGAATGGCTGGAAACCTGGGAAAGTGTCAGAGTGCTATAAACAAAACCGTGCTCTGTCTATCCTTCCTGTGCTCATAAAACAGAAATAGGGATTGCAAACAAAGCAACCTTACAGCCAGCACAGCTCCAAGCTGCTCATCAGGGATTTGGGGTTTCCTGGGTCACAGAAATTTCTGCTTCCTCCCCTCACGGGGAGTCCCAAATTAGGGGCATCAAGTGGAAATGCAGCTGCAGAGAGCCCCTGATGCAAATTCTCATCTCTCCCCGATCAGGAATCACAGTGTCTATGCCAAATAATAGCCCTAATTATAATTAGATTCAAACTGGTCTCTTAAATCAGCCTGAGATTCTATTTAACAGTAATCTACTATAATGCAATGATTAATCATATCTTAACTTAATACCAGCCTAATCCTTCAAATTATTTCAAATTTAATTCCAGCCCAAAGGCAATTATCTCTTGAAATTTAAAATCTAAGTCCTTGAGTTTAATCATCCCCATAGATATAACCCTAAAACTTATCTAAACCTACAGACACAAAGAAAAACCTAATTGTATATTTTAACCTCCAAAGTAACCCATTTCTAATTAAAGCTCAGTCCTAAACTCATCGTTATCCTAACCAAGATTAACTTCAACTGTAATCCCCCATCCTGATCTGCAATTCTCTAAACAAAAGGAAAATAGCAAAGGAGAAATCCTTTTTTTTCCCAGATGCATCTTGCACACAGATAAGGGAAAGATGTGGAGTTGGCTTTAGGGCCCAAAATGCTGGTGCCCACCTTGTGCCAGGGAGGGGAGGTGGAGGGAGACCCCACAGGCTACAGGACCCAGGCCAGTGCTGGAGCTGCAGAAATAACTTTAGTTGGCAAAATGGATCTGTTTTTGGAGCTTTTCATAGCTCCTGCAGCTGTGGCTGCTGGAGGGCTCGCCAGCCCCAGTGATGGTTCACTGGCCAACTCTGCTCGGTCCAGAGCCACCAGCAGAGCCTCTGCCCGTGCCCGGGGGTCCCTGGTGTGCCCCTCCCTGCCCTGGCCCAGCCGAAGGAGCTCTCAGTGGGAGGAGAGCCCTGCCCAGCCCAGCAGGGAGTGCCCAGCCAGGGTTCCAGCCCAGGCAGGAGCACTGTGTGGAAAACCAACTTCGCTCTCTTGTGAAAATGTAAAATTTAATAAAGGACAATAGGAGGCAGAGATTTTACAGCTGGGTGCTTGGTATTCTGCTAAGAACACACTTGCTGTTTTGGAAACACTCCTTCTATACTACTTCTATTGTATTAGTCTGTTGCATATTCATAAGCAATGATGTAGATTTAAACTTTTCCCCAAATCTGTTTGTATGTTCTAAGAACTGTTCAGTATGGCTTTTTCTTGGTCTGCTTTTTTAGAGCATGAATATTTCTTGCCAGTGGTTTTAGTCCATTCTTATAATTACCTCCAGTTTTGGGTTTTGGCCCATACTTTCTACTGATGGTGAGTGTTGATAGCTGGTATATCAGTAGCAGGGGCTTAATCAAATGTTCATCAAATCTTATTGTAATTAAACAAGTATTCTTACACAAGCATACTTTTATAAGATATTTCACTGCTATGTCTAAGTTTATTTAACAACAGAAATAAAATAACTGTATCTTTATAGCAAACTTACTTTAATATTATACATATAACATTTATTTCAATATTTGCAAAAAGCCAATGCTATAATACGTATTTGTAACAACTGGAAAGCAGTGAGATTCCCATTTGGATGTTGATTTTCTGTCAGTTTTGAAGGAGGTAAATTCCAGCCTGCCTGGCTCTTGCTTTCCTGAACTACAACCCACAAGATCCAAATATTGGGATCGTCACCCTCAGCACCTCACTGGGGTCATACCCGGGGCCTTTCCAGTGCATGAATGATAAAACTCCATAAAACTCCCTTTTCCTCTCTCCTGCCTCCCCAGCAGCCTGGGCACGTGGATGTGGGCAGGGAAGCCCCCCCAGGAGCTGGGCTGGGTTAGGTGGGTCCTGCTGCTCTTCATCCCCCCTAGAGCTGCTGGGGATGTGACTACAAAGAGAAAAATTGGAGCTGTCATTTGCTGGTGACCTGATTTTTTTGAGAGGGGAAGAAAAAAGATGTCATTCCACAATTAGTTGAAATAATTTTTTTAGCTGCAGGTATAATTTATTTGGCTCACTCTCATTTCTCATAAAGAAGGGAGGATATAGAATATTCCCCCCCCCCAGGCATTCTGGGGTTTTATTTAATCCAGTGATTATAAAATCATAGAATCACAGACTGGTTTGGGTTGGAAGGGAGCTTAAAGTTCATCCAGTGCCATGGGCAGGGACACCTTTCCCTAGACCAGACTGCTCTGCGCCCTGGCCTTGGAAACTTTTGAAGAATCAAAAAAGAGAAGAAATTGAGCAAAAATTTGTTTGTTTCACAGACCAAACTTCCAGATTAAAGTGTGGAGCTCCCAGGGCTGCTGGTATCCACTGTGCCAACCATGACGTGATTGAAACCCATGACACATTCACCCAGATCACAGATTTGGCTTTAACAGGGTTGTCTCTTCAGGGAACAGACCCTGGGCTTTTCTTTCCTTTCCCATTTCCGTGTTTTCAGGACATTGCTTATGTTTTATTTTTCTGTGAAAGACTCTTTCTCCAGTATGACAATATTTTAATTAGCAAAAACGAGGGATCTTATGTAATTCTATGACTTCTGGAGCTAAAGGTCAAACATTGCAGGAAAACATAAGCCTTGGCAGCACCTTTTGCTTGTTGAAGCTTTCCAGTTTCCAGCACTTCAGATAACAAATGAGTCTAAATAGGAAAAGCTGCTCCAAGTCCATTTGCTCTTTTTGTGCTTCTGTCCCTCCTCTGGAATTGCTCAAAGCTCTTCCTCGCAGTTCCTGGGGTGCTGTGGCCAGCTCTGGGGTCCCCAGCACAGGAAGGACATGGAGCTGTTGGAACAAGTCCAGAGGAGATCATGGAGATGATCAGAGGGAAGGAGGACCTCTTCCAGGAGGAAAGACTGAGGGAGTTGGGATTGTTCAGCCTGGAGAAGAGAGGGCTGGGGAAAGCCTGAAGTCCCTTCTAAGACCTGAAGGGGCTCCAGGAGAGCTGGAGAGGGACTTGGGACAAGGCATGGAATGACAGGATAAGGGAGCAGGGATGGATGGGATATTGAGGGGGAATTGTTCCCTGGCAGGGTGGGCAGGCCTTGGCACAGGGTGCCAGAGCAGCTGTGGCTGCCCCTGGATCCCTGGCAATGTCCCAGGCCAGGTTGGACATTGGGGTTTGGAGCAGCCTGGGACAGTGGGAGGTGTCCCTGCCATGGCAGGGGTGGCACTGGATGAGATTTAAGGTCCTTTCCAACCCAACCCAGTCTTTGATCCCATGATTCCAAAGCCGCCCTTGCAGCAGCACTGGACAAACCCACACAGTTCTTCTTTGACGCCACTCACAGAAGAGGCACCAAAGTCCCATCTATTCTCAGAGAAGGATCTGTGCACTTGGCCAATCTCTCTCTCCCTGTTATTCTTCTTTCCCAGCTGAGTAGGATTCACAGAACAGGACCTGGTGGACACAAACCTGAGCAGAAGCTGGCACTGTGTCACTGCCCCCAAGAAGATCAGGGGCACCTTGTGCTGCATTAGACAAAGCACTGCCATTAGTGAATCTCCAGTTGATTCTCCAGCTTGGGACACACTGGGATCTGGGCTCCTTCTTGTGCTGGGCTCCCTGGAACCTTCTTTCTGTGCCTTGTGACCCATCCCAGTGCCAGCCAGGGGCCATCACAGGGTGGCCATCACATTCACATCCCTCACTGCCATGAACTTCCAGCAGAACGGGGCAAAGGGGATATTCAGTGCCACGATTTTCATGGGTGTGTTCTGCAGTTTCTCCTGTCTGCCTCCTCAGCATCCCTCGGGGGCCCTTCCCACCCTCCATGACCTGTCTCATCCTGCAAAGCCAAGTGTCATGAATCACAGGAGAAATTCCCTCCCAGTGACATCCAGAGGGCTCCCAGCTGCCCCAAGGCTTTCCAGGGAGATGGAAGCAGTGTCCCAGAGCAGCCAGGTGTGGCCAGGCACGGCCAGGACACGTGGCCCTACAAGGGAGGCTGAGCTCTAAGGGGATGGGCATCCTGTTCCATCTCCTGCCTGGAGAGAGGCTGTTCCCTGTGCTGGGACTGATGGGACAGGGAGCCTGGTGCTGCAGGGAGGGGCAGGGCTGGCCCTCAGTGCAGGGAACAAAGCTGGTCTTGTGGGTGCCCAAAACCAGCAGCTGAAATGTCATCTGACACTAATCCTGCTTGTCACTGATTGCGTGCTTGGCTCTCCCAGAGCCCCGAGGTGTCCTCCCAGTGACCTGTCTGCAGCTGCCGGGTGCATTCCCTGGTGCCTGGATGGGGATCCCTCCAGCCATGGACATGGGGAAGGATCTGCTGGTCGAACTGGAGCAGGGCCCCGCTGCTCCTGTCAGAGCTGATGGAAAGCTGCTGCCTTCTGCAGCTTCCACAGCAGCTGCTCCCTCAGCTGCAGCAAGAGAGAGGGGAAGAAAAATGACCAAAAAAAAATAGAGGTGAAGGGGACAGGAGTGGGTTCAGCCAAACTCCAGTAGCAGGAGCTGCTGAAGATGCTGTGGGATCCCAGGAGTGGGAGCTTTGGAGTTCAGAAGAGGATGGGTGTGGAAGTGACCTGGTTCTGAAATGAAAGAGAAAATGGAATGGGACATGTGGGTGGCCTATAAGGTGATTCAGCAACAACCCAGTGCTGTGTGAACACTGAAATCCTGGAGTGCATCCACCACATGTGGACAGTGTCACTGTCACAGCACTGCAAGCACAGCCCTGGGCAGATGCTCTGCCCTAGGGACTCACAGCACCTCTGAAGGACCAGCTTTGGGAAGGACCTCTGCAGGGCTCCAGTCCAGCCTCAGGAATCCCGACACTGCAACCTTGCACAGACCTTTCCCTGGCCAAGCCTCAAGAGCAGCCACCTCTCAGCTGACATCCGAGTCCTGGTCCTGCTGAGCTCTCTCCAGAGGTGCCTCACACTCTGTGGGACCAGGCCTGGCCACCCGTGCCCAGCTCTGGCACTTCCTCGTCCTGCAGGATGCACCTGGAAAATCCTTTCCCACACATTATTTTGCCTTTGCCACTGCCCAGCAGCCTGGAAAAGGGCTGGAGGCCTCATGGCATTTTCTTGCTAAGGAATTCTTGGCCAGTGACATCCTCCCCCCCGCTGCCAGCACAATGTGGGGAAGGGAGGCAGGTGCTGCTTCAGCCTGAAGGGCTGAGCAACAGGAAACTCCCACAGGGCTTTCCAGGATGTAATGCCAGGAAATGGGGCTGCCAGGCACCTGGCTCCTGCCTCCCAGCACTCGGATCACCCAAAGCCAGTTCCCTCACTGCCCTGGGCTCCTGCATCCCTCTCATGGCTCCTTGCAGCCCCTTCTCACTCACCTCCCACTTCCCTAACGAGGTTCCTGTGAGTTGCTCTGTGTGGCCACAAATTTCTAGGATTTTTCATTGCTTCATTCCCCCATGCTCAGGGGAAGGGGTCAGCAATGCCTGTAAATAATTGGAAAAGATAAGGAGCTGCTTTTCCCTGCTCCCACTGTGCCCTGCACAGCCTCGGGCAGGATCCTCACTTGAATGCCTCTCACAGCCACCTAGAGATCAGGTGGATCTTTCTCTGAAGACAACTGAGCTTCTTGGAGCATCTGTTGTCATGAAGGAATTAAGGATGTCCAAAAGGCTGAACTGATCACTGAATTTTGACTTCAGTGTGGTCACTTGTGCTGCACATTCTGTGTTTTGTGGCTGCCTCAGGTACCTCCTGCAGCTCCCACAGCCCTCCTGCCACACATGGGTGTTCATCACTGGGAAAGCTTTGGGTTACTTCAGTGAAACACTTTTGCTTTTGGTTTTCTTGCTCCACATCACTGAGTTACACTTGGCCCATCCTGGGTTGTGAAACCCCAGCTCCTGCTCTGTTCGTTTTCCCTGTGATGCTCCTCACCCCCAGCATCCCAACACTGCCCAGGGAGTTGTGGGGAAGTGCAGGTGCACAGCCCACTCCTTCCAGCCTGGAAACCTTGGATGTTTTTAGCTCAACCTTAGCTGTGATTCAGGATTGTGGGGCAAGAGGTGAACAGCAGGGGAGGGAATGAAATCCCAAATCCCTGAACTCCCTGTGGTCTGCAGAGAGAGGTGACACCTTTCCAGCTGAACTGGTTCTGTGAGGACACTGCTCAGGAGTTACAGACTGGGAAAATGAAGAGGAAAAACCCTGCAGGTGCTACAGGGCTCTTTGGCAGCTCTTTTCTTATGTAGTGCTCATAAATCTTTTCCCTTCTCCAGTTGATGCTCAAGCTGAGTCAGTCCCAAAGCTGCACTTGTTGTTTGGTGCAGATCCACATCCCCACAGGTGCTGTGGTGGGTCTTGGGCATAACCCAGTGACCCCAGCAGGATTTTACAGCCTCAGGCACTTTACAAGCCTTTGAATCAGAGCCTGCATCCCTAAATTCTTCTGGGAACTCAAATCTCAGTGTTGCCTCAATTCCCCCTCAAAGCACAGCTCTCAGGGGGTCAGAAATGTGGCCATGGTGCTCCTGGCTGGCAATGCTGTCACAGCTGCTGAGGTCTGTCCTTGGTCCTCACTTGGACCATTCCCTGCCTCACCTTCCCTGTTCCTCCCCTGGATCACTCCCTGCCTCACCTTCCCTGTTCCTCCCCTGGATCACTCCCTGCCTCACCTTCCCTGTTCCTCCCTGGATCATTCCCTGCCTCACCTTCCCTGTTCCTCCCCTGGATCACTCCCTGCCTCACCTTCCCTGTTCCTCCCTGGATCATTCCCTGCCTCAATTTCCCTGTTCCTCCCTGGATCACTCCCTGCCTCAATTTCCCTGTTCCTCCCTGGATCACTCCCTGCCTCAATTTCCCTGTTCCTCCCTGGATCATTCCCTGCCTCACCTTCCCCGAGCTCAGGGTCTTTACTGCCAAACTGGGTCTGTCCAGGTGAGAAATTCCCGGTGTTCTCCTGCCCTCAATCTCCAGCCCATGGAGCAGCAGTGGGTGCCAGCTGAGTGCCATTTGCCCCTCCACCCTCTTGTGCACCCAAATCTGACCCTTGCCTTTTATTTCCAGACACTTGGATGAGTATTTCTGAAGTTTAATGTAGTAAACGCTCCTGATCTTTGCATTCAACACCAACTCCTTCCCCCGTGAAATCTCAAGGAGATCCTGTTTGTACTCCAGGTGGGGAATGTGTAAAACCAGCACTTTCTAGTGTGAGTGACTACCTCAGTGTTTGATTAATTTTCTATTTCTGAAGCTCTGATGACACTGATGGTTGGAAGCCCCAGAGGAGAGCTGCGGTACAGGAGAAAATAGAAGCTGCAGAACAGAGTGTAGCTTAAATTAGTGGGACCAGAAGGAAAGGACTAAAAACCAGGGTTTGTCATCAGAATATATCAATGCTCTCTCACCTTGCAGGAAGGACATGGCCTTGTCCCAAAGTCAAAAGGCAAAAGAAAGTGTCCAGCAGCACAGAAGGAATTGTGCCTGAACCCCCAGCAACACTTCCATGGAAACATCTTCCCACAAGTTCAGAGGCCCCACAACATCAAATCCAACAGTGCTTGGCACAGCTGGGCCTATGGACCATGACAGAGTCCAGCAGGGGAAAGTGTTACTGGAATCAGGAATGGCTCCAGTGCAGAAGAGATTCTGGACAACATCCAGGGGCTGGACGAGGTTCAGGGCTGAACTCAGGGCTATAATGAGGATAAAATTCACCTTGGGGCACAGGCTCAGGATGCACAATGTGTGCACTCAGCAGAGCAAAGCCCAGCCCAAGGAAAGGGCTGCAGCCTCTCAGGCTGTGCTGGCGGGCGCCAGCTGAGCCCCAGCCCTGGGGCTGCAAAAGGGGTGAAATGGAGCCAAGGCTGTTTTTTGGCATCTGCTCCCTGGGGCCAGGGGCTGAATTTGCCATTAATGTTCCATGAAATATAAAACAAGAGTTGAGGTCGTCTCTGGACCTCATTAACACTTTGAAAAGCCAAGGGGAATATCACATTTGACTGCAGGGCCAGCACAAGTCAGCAGAGAATCTAACATTTCAGTTCCCACTCTGAAAAGCCCAACAGCTTTGTTTAAATTCTGAGTGCCCATTCCAAAATCAACGGAGACAACCAGTTACTGTGACAAAAAAGGGCATTGCCAATGGAACCCACTGAAAGGTTCATTCTGTTCTCTTTGGGGATATTCACTCTCTTTTGTTTATGCTCAGTCTATGAATTTCATGTCAGAAAAGGAACTCCTTGAAACGGATCCTTTAACTTCTCAATGCTCCACTTTCACATGTGGTCTCAGCCTTGGGAAGGACATGGGATGGATCCTGGGCCGATGTGGCCACATGACTGCTAGTAACAAAATAATTCCACTGCTTTCCCCCAGCAGCTGCACAATCACAGCCAATTGTGTCTGAATCAGGAAGTTCCTGAATGGTTCCCAGGAAAATTCCTCGTGCAAACACAACCTGACTCATTCCTAGAACGTGCTTTCCTTCCCCTGGCAGCACTGGGATGGACACCCCTGTGATATGTGGGTGTCCTGCAAATCCCCAAGCACGGAGAGCAGCTTGTGTGTGCTCAGGGCTGGGGAAGCCTTCCCTACAGCTGGGCTGGGCTGTGTCCCTGCACCTTGGCTCCTGCTGCTCCCACTGCTGGGGAGGGGGAGGGAGAGGAACAAGGGAAAATAAAAGCAAACATACACCTTGAGTAGCTCTGCCTTCCTGAGAGAGGAAACACAAGGCTCATTGAGAGAGAAAGCCAATTTCAGGCTCCTTAATCATCCTCTGGGCTCATTGTTCAGGTGTGATACTGGTGATGAACTGGGGAATTACAGCTGTGGGTGTGCTGGAAACCCAACTGGGGACTGGAACTCATAATTCCCCTCCAGTCCCCACAAATTCTTGAAACGCTTTGGTTCAGCAGCTGAGAAAACAAAACAAAACAAAACAGAACTCACTTCACCTCCATCCTGAGCGGAAGCAGCAGAATTCCCTGGCACTGGGAGATGCTTTTGTGAAACCGGCTCTACAAGGAAGCAAACGGCCCGACTGTGAAGGAAAGCTGTGGGAAGGTTTAGTTTGGACCCATCATCAGCCTGACTCTTGGACTCGAAGCCAAAGGACTCTCTGTGGGTTTGCTGGATGTTTTCCAGGGAGCCCGAGGCAGCTTTGCCGGAGCTCCGCTCTTCCAGCGGATCCAGGTGCTGCCCTCTCACGGCCCCCAGGCTGATCCAGCGCAGGGGAGCACACTGCAGCCTTCCGACAGCCAGCTTTGATGCTGGTGCTGCTGCTCTGGCTCTCTGGGACTGTGGATAACCGGGAAGGCGTTGCCCAGAGGGGACAAGACTCGCGGAGCTCCTGGGCAGCGGGGCGAGGCTTTCCCTGCACCTGCCTGCCCTGGGAAGAGAACTGGTGGAGGACTGATAGCTGAGTGATGTGGGACCAACGGGGGACTGATGCCTCCTGGTGGTCCCAGGCAAGCCCAGCGGCAGTATGGGGATGGTCTGTGCACCTGCCACAGCCAGCAAGGGCTTCTGGGGCTGGGAGGCCTGGGGAAATCCCAGCGGGAACCTGGGACTTGCACGGGTCACCAACCGGGAACGCTCAGAAAGGAGAGTCCGAGCAAAGGGGCAGGAGGCAAAGTCTGGGAAGTGGGGAAAGGGGAAAGGCAGAGGGGATTCAGGGCTATGGAGTGCCCAGACAGGAACAACAGGAGTGGTGGGCAGCTCTGGGCACCACAGGGTAAGAACTAAAGATGTTAGAAAGTGTTCAGAGGAGGGACATGGGGATGGGAAAGGATCTCGAGGGGAAGCCAGTGAGGAGCTGCTGAGGGCACTGGGATTGTCCAGCTAGAGCAGGAGACTGAGGGCAGAGCTCACCAGGGGCTGCAGCTCCCATCTCTGCTCTGGGACAGGGACAGGTCAGGCTGGAGAGCAGGAAAGGTTCTTCCCCCAGAGGGTGCTGGCACTGCCCAGGCTCCCCAGGGAATGGGCACGGCCCCGAGGCTGCCAGAGCTCCAGGAGCGTTTGGCCAGCGCTGCCAGGGATGCCCAGGGTGGGGTTGTTGGGGGGTCTGGGCAGGGTCAGGGCTGGATTCAGGATCCTTGTGGGTCCCTCCCAGCTCAGGAGATTCCATGATTCTCTTGGTTATCAAAACTGGAGCCCATTGGAGAATTGTTGAAAGCTTCAACTCTGAAAAGACTCAGACACAGCTGGGACCAGGTGAGAAGGGAAGAACCAAGCCAGTGTGAACCTGACCCCTGGCTAATGAAACCCCCCAGCCCAGGACTTGGTGAGGCCCTGCTGGGTTTGGCAGAGTGCAGGGGTGGGGCTGTGCTCTCTCCACCCTGTTTCCCCCCAGGAAAGTGTGGAGGTACTGATAACTGTGAGCCTTGACACAGAGGCAGTCAAGACAAGGACTTGTCCCTCTGCTTTGACATCCCCCAGCAGCAGTGCAGGTAGGACAGGCCACCAGCACTGTCACCTGGAGATGCATGGGGACAAAAACTGTTCTCTGAGTTAAAAATGCTGTAGGAAATGGTCCTGTGGAGGTGGTCCTGCGAGTGCAACTGATGCTGTTGTGCACTGCAGTCCGTGATGGTGACAGAAATGTGGTTGTGGCTGGGATGGTGCAGAGATATTTCATCAGGGTAGTTGTATCAATGCCAAAATATTTAACAGCTGGCCCCAGAAGTAATTGTCATTTCTGGTGTGAGACAGTTGTGGAATGAGCAAATTAATCACAGCCAGGGCCATCTCTGGACTTTGCCCTTCTGCTTTTTGCAAAGTGTCACCCCCAGGGGCTCTGGGCTGAGCTGCTGTGCTGGCAATGGGCAGCAGCATTGAGGGCATTGTTCTCTGTGCCTCCTCTGCTCCTGCAAGGCTTGGGTTAAGCCAGGCCCATCTGACACAGGAGATTGAAAAGAATTGAAGGGAAACAAAGAGAAATTCTAAGCTTTCCTCAGAAACCTATTAAAGTCCCTGTCATTTGCTCGGAACACATGGAATAGCCTTTATTACAGACATTTTGCTGAGCACAAAAGCTACTTTCAATAACACAGGAAGGGAAAAATCATTACAAACTTGCAAGAATCAAGGACCATCTTGCAGAATCTCTTTGTCATGAAACAAATTATGAAAGGCTATAAATAGATGACCATTATTAGAACAAGGAGCTCTCTAACTGGGCTCTCTGTGCAGGGAATGAACTGCTTCCCTCCCAGCCAGGGGGAGCTGAGGCAATCAGCAGGTACGTCATAGGCTCTCCAGGGTGCAGCAGAAAGCAGAATTAAAGTCCTTGCCTCCTGCTTCTGAAACTGGGAGAAGCATTTGGAGACACAAGTTACTTAAAAGTAAAATAAAAATACACAAAATACACACAGGTACTCACCCACCACAGGATGGGGCTGAACTTAGTCAAGGTCACACCTGGAGATGTCCAAGGCCAGGCTTGGAGCAACCTGGGATAGTGGAAGGTGTCCCTGCTCATGGCAGGGGGTGGAATGAGATAAAATTTAAGGTCCCTCCCAACCTAAACCATCCCAGGATTGTGTGATTCCATGGTGCCACTGCTGAACAGAGCACAGGACAGGAACTCTGTGCTCACGGAGTCTGGCTGTACTGTCCAGCTCCTCCATGACCTCTTGGTTCCCTTTCTCACTTCTCAGGGGGTTTCCTCCTCCTTGACTGCTTGAAAAAATGACTCCTCTGATTTTTTTTTTTTTTTTTTTTTTATTCCAGCCTAACATATTAATTCCTGCTCATTAAAATAGTTCTTTCTCCTTCTGGCTGTTTACTCCTGTGGTATTTCTATGAATTACTCATATCTACTTTTAGCCTTCCTGTGGACAGACTAAACATAATAAACTTCTTCCATCCCCCCCTCTAAGGCAGACCTGCCATTCCTGTGCCATTCCTCCTGGCAGATTCCTGGATCTGCCCTTCAGTTCTATTTGCATGGCAGGGTGCCCGGGTGAAACTGGGCATGGCTGGCTTTCTAAAGCTGGGTTCAATTGGCACCAACTGCTTTTTATAGTTTGGTTAAATTGGCAGTAACTACAACAATCCCGTGTTCTTTCCCAGGTTTTTAATGGAGTTATGGCCTGCAGGAATGAGGATGTTTACTTATATTCCAACTGTCCTGGGCAGGTCAGTGCTCCCTGGCTGAGTCCAGGAGAATCAGAATGCCATCATTAAATCCTGAGGGCCCTGCTGTGGAGAAGACAAGATATGGAAATTTTCCAGGATGTGGAAATTTTAAGGGTGAGCAGCACAGTCAGGGAGAGACTGAGAGCTGCAGGATTTCCAGAACAGGGAGTTGTGCAAAGGAAGAGTCTTGAAAAGCTGCTTTGAGACATTTTTGCCAGCGCTGTTACCTGTCCATGGGATCTCTTATCCCTGTGGGAACTGCTGCTTTGGGGCTTTCTCCTTGAACAGGGCATGATCCTTTCCAAACACTCACAGAGCAGTGTTTGGGATGTGGTGATAATTGATAATATTTCCATTCTGAGCTGCTGTGTCCAGCACAGAGCTGAGCTTTGCTGGCTGCCAGGGCTGCTGTGCTTGCAAAAGGCTCCCACATTCCAAAGGAATGGACACTCAAATGGGCCACCAGGATTTTCAGTGCTTCTGGGAAGGTGCCATGGAAGTCTTGGGGAGCAGCAGGACCATGTTCACATCAGGTTTTAGTGTCTGCATCCAGCCTTTGGGGCAGCCAGCAGCTCTAATGGAGCTCTTAGTGTGTTATTTTATGCTTTTTTTGGGCCTTGGGGCTCAGGAGGAGCAGGTGGTGAACCACAGGCTCCAGGAGATCCCAGAAACATTGAGGCTGGAAAAGACCTCCAGGATCAAGTCCAACCTTTGGCCAAACACCCCTGTGCCCACTAAACCATATCTCAAAGTACCGTATTTCAAAGTGCCACATCTACTCGTTTTTGAACACTTCCAGGGATGGTGACTCCTGCACTTCCCTGGAGAACCTGTTCCAATGCTTAAAAGGCAGGGACATAACAATGTCCCTGGAAAAACTTTGCACCAAGGCTTTGCAGAAATCCTCTTGGATGTGAGTGGAAGATGGGCACAGATGTCTGTGTGGATGCTGTGCAGCTCCCTGTTCCTGGCACACTGGAACATGCAGCTGGTATTTCATATTTTTTCATATTATTTCAGAAACATTTCCTATTTGCTTTTTTAAATGTTGTTGTTAAATCCACAATATCTTGTTTGGAACAATGGATTGATCATATTCATTATGGGAGAACTGGAAAATGGATACATTTGAGTGATTTTTTCCCCACTCTGAATTCTGCAGTCCTACCAACTTTATTAATATTTTTTTTTCTGTGGCTGAAGCTACAAAGCTGCCCTTTGATCCCTGTGTATGTTAGATTTTAACATTAGTGTCAATTGTATTTCTAAGACCAAAACCTCTTTAAACATGGGAACATTTTCACTGGCTCTGGCTCAAGGCTTCCCTTCCTGGATTAAACTATTTATTGTTTCCCACATGTCTTAAGAAATGGATTAGTTGAGGCATTTGTGGCCTTTCGTAGGACTGACATGGAGGCAGAAATGCAGCTCTGAAACACAGTCCTTGGATTGGGGCACCTTCATGGTGCAATGCTGCTGGGCCACAAAGCTCACTGGGAAAAAATGATTTTTCTGTCCAGCTTGATGGAACCCTTGGAAGGAGACCCGGGAATTAAAAGTATTCCAGAGAACTGCACAGAGGCCAGGATGGCTATAAAAATAGAAATTATATTCTGAAGTTGTGAGGAGAATATCAAAAGCAAGTTTTCATTGATAGACGGGAAGACACCTCTAAATCTCCCTAAACAAAGCAATAAAAGCCCATCTGGGTGTGGATTGGGCAGGTCACAACCTTGGCCCTGAACAAACCCACAGGGGACCAGCCTGGTCCCATCCCTGGGCAGAGCTGCATGACCTTCCCACACCTCTGAACGTCTCTGTAGCATTTCCATCCCACAGGTAACAAAGACCGAGGAGTCCTGTGACCTCCTGAGTTGGGATGGATCCACAAGGATCGAGTCCAGCCCTGTCCCTGCCCAGATCCCCCAACAACCCCACCCTGGGCATCCCTGGCAGCACTGGCCAAACGCTCCTGGAGCTCTGGCAGCCTCGGGGCCGTGCCCATTCCCTGGGGACAATAAAGAGGTGCCCTCCCTGCCTCCCACATCTACCTGGGCATCAGGATTTGGATATAAAGCACTCCACCCTCTGTCCCCCTCTAGTCAAGCTCTGTCTTTGAAAGAGGAAACGATGGGTGATGGATACAAAGGGATTCCAGGTCCCCTGGTAAAAGTCATCTTTGCCACAGGCCTATGCTCAACAAGCAGCATCAGAGAGTTTGGGCTCTGCATTGCAGCAGGGTCAGTGGGAGAGGAGCTCTGGCATTGATATCAGAGATGAACAATTCAGCAAAACACATCCTGAGCATTTGTCCTCTTTGCAGAGAAAAGAAAGACATTAATTTTTCAGAGGATCATTTCCATCCCCACCAGGCTCAGCTAAGCTGAACCCACAAGCCTGATTGTAAAAGTGAACTTGAACCACAAAGATATTTTGGGTCTTGCTCTGTGGTCTCCTCTGAAAGCCAAATAAAGAGATAAAGCTGGAATGAGGGACAGGGGGAAGCTAGGTAGAGCCACAACAGCCTGGAGAGAAATTCCCTTTTAGTAAAACCCATCTGTCCATTTTCCAGGACCTGGGGTTACAATAACAGTAACTTGTGCTCATTTATTAATTGCAGATTAATTGGAACCCTGCTGGCTTCTGTTTCTTTGTCCTTACTGGGATATATGCAGAGGAAAGCAGGGGAATTCCTGCAGGTCACTTCCCATGGGGAGGAAACACATCAACCCTCCAAAGCTCACGTTTTTGGAACAGAGCTGGAAGGAACTAGACTGGGGAGAGGCAAACAAAGCCCCATGTCCCTCATGCCACCCTGTATCCCCCTCCACAAGAAAAAAACGTCTTTCTGGCTTTTGAGCCTTCCTTCCCTCAGATGGAAAAGTGTCTTTTGAAATTCAGAAATTACCTTTTCCATCACTGGTTTGGCTCATTTGGACTCAATACAGGGAGTCTACTGGAAAATGAATAGGGAAAAGAGATGTGCAAAGAAAGAGGAGGAAATCCCATAAATCTGGACAGCAATTCATGGAATTCAAGATGCAAAATAGGTTAATTCTTACCTATTACTTTATTCTTAGAAATTATCACTTTCCAGTCCCCCCAGCAGGGTTCTGTAGATGATTGATGTTACTGCTCGTCCACAAACCAAATTTATAATGTTTTCAGCCAGCTCTGCAATTACTGAGTTCTGGAGCCATAATTTGATCCTCCTGCTGCTGTCTGAAGAGATGAACCAGCTCGGACTGTAAATACCTGGCAGCCATTCCAGCTTTGTCCATCAATGACCCCCACAAAGTCTGCAGGGTCCCGAAGGCTCCAAATCCCATTACTGGGTGTTCCCCCTCTCTGATTGGTGTGCATTAAATATATTTCAAGGGCACAACTCTGACCACTGCTGGTTTCTCTGCTTCTCATTGCCTGTTGTTTGGTGTAAGTGCTGGGGGATGTTTGCATTTCACTTAGGCTGAGGTGGGTGCTCCAAAAAACAACATCAGGAACACTTTGGGAATAAACAGGAAGATAAAGCAGTGAGGTCTTTGCAGGAGGTACAGACCCTCCCCAGGCTCCAGTGAGATTTGAACTCACGACCCCTGGTTTACTAGACCAGTGCTCTAACCCCTGAGCTATGGAGCCTCTGAAATTTGGGTGCTTTTGCCTCTACAAACATTTCATATCATAATCCTCTTGTAATTCTGGTGTGAAATGGCCCTGGCACTACTGGAATGTGCTGCTCCAAGGATTTTCAATTCTCTTTCCAAATGGCACCAAAACCCATCAGAGACACAAAACCACCACCACAAGGTGAACCCAAAGCTGGAATTTACTCTCCTTCAGCTCATCCTTGTCAGGACATCACGATGGATGATCTCCTTTTCCCCAGCCCAGCAGCTTGAGAAGTTCACAAAGAAATGATGATATTGGGGCTCTTCATAGTTATTGCACTTATTTAGCAAAAAGGGAAAGAAACAGGGGCCACAAAGATGCTCCAAAAGCTGGAGCCCCTCTCATATGAGGAAATGCTGAGAGAATTAGGATTATTCAGTGAAAAGAGAAGAGAAGAGAAGAGAAGAGAAGAGAAGAGAAGAGAAGAGAAGAGAAGAGAAGAGAAGAGAAGAGAAGAGAAAAGCCCCAAGGTGACTTTATTGTAGCCTTTCAGTACCTGAAGGGCCTCCAAGAGAAATGGAAAGGGACTTTTCATAAGGACATGGAGGGACAGAACAAGAGGAATGGCTTCCCACAGCCAGAGGGCAGGGATGGATGGGAGATTGGGCAGGAATTGTTCCCTGGCAGGGTGGGCAGGCCCTGGCACAGGGTGCCCAGAGCAGCTGTGGCTGCCCCTGGATCCCTGGCAGTGCCCAAGGCCAGGTTGGACAGGGCTGGGAGTGACCTGGGACAGTGGGAGGTGCCCCTGCCATGGCAGGGGTAGAACGAGATGGGCTTTAATGTCCTTTGCACCCCAAACCAGTCTGGGATTCTCTCATATCCCACTGCGCCCCACTGGAAATCAGCTGTGTATTTATTTTCTCCCTCTCAACTCTTCACATTTGTCACTCCCTCCTTAGGGGTCCATGTTTTGTTCCTTCCTGCTGCTTCATCCTCCCCTTGAGAGCCCTTCAGATGCCACCTCCAGGCTGAGTCTGATGGACTGTGGGCTGAGCACTCCCCAGGCTGAGCTTCCAGCGGGGCTGAAAGTGTCACAAAAGTGGGGTGAATATGGAGAAAGTAAGAATCACAGAGAACAGAAGTTTGGATTTAGCATTTGGCCAATGAGAACCCCTGTGATGCCCAGGAATATTGGTGTAGAATTGTTCAGTGTGGGCAGTGCCAGAGTGATTGGGAGACTCCTCCTGTAGATCTCCCACTGTGGTGCCCTGGGCTGGCCCTTGGGAGATTCCTGCACAGAAGGAGGAGCTCTGGTGCACAGTCCCCTGTGCACCACGTCTCAGCTTCCTCACATCCAACTGGTAACTCGTGCAGAACTGGAGTAGAAAAGCCCTGTCTGGAACACCTCAAATTTGGGAGAAGTATTTGTGGAGACTGTCAGCAAGTTCAGGAGAGGATGCTGGCTGTGCATTAAACCCGCAGGCACAGAAATGTCTTGTGGCAGGGGAAAACATAGAGCAGCAGCTGAAGAGGATTCTGAGTTTCAGGGTAGATGCACAAAGAGAAAATATAAGTACAAATGGTTAAAGGGTGACTCAGAATAAGCCACATTGTGTCTATTATTCCTGGTCTTTTTTGTGGAAGAAAATTGCTGTCTTTGAAAGAAACCAGAAATTAAGACCATCCATCCTCCCAAGCGTAGAAAAACACAAACCCTCATTAGGTGGGCTGAAAGGCAATTCTCAGGCCTTTATCTGACAAGCTAAGAGCAGGATTCTGTCTATAGCTTTTAAGGAGAAATGATGAATTACCTGGCATGGGTTCAGTGCCTGAGCTTGGCATTGGATAAACTCACAAAGAAGCCTGAAGCCAATCAAACAACTTTGTACAAACCCTGCTGAAAGCAGCCCTTTGGGGGCACACAGGGAGGACGTGCACCAATAAAATAAAGCTGAAAATAATAATGAACATCCCATGCAGGAACATGTGCTTGGAGCGTAGTTTCCAAGAGCAGCTGGGCTTGGAGCCTGGGAACACATGGCTGAGCCATGAGAGACTGCCTGGCAGAAGGCAATAATGGAGCAGTTTGATACAGGCTGCGTTCAGACCTTGACTTGGAAAATAATATGGTTTAAATGAGTACTGGTGCTGGGAGCACTTTGGTGAGAAATAAATGTTCCTGGTAATGAGAAGTGATGGAGTGGTAAATGTGAAAGGCTGGCTGGTGCTGGAAAGGTTGTGTCCTTGCTTTCCTGATTGAAACTCTGCCATGGTTCCCAATGTCAGTGTGTTCTGGAATACTTGGGTGTTTTAACCTTGGTGCAGACCCTTGCAGTGCTGAGAGCTGGCCTGGAATGGAGCTGGAACTGCTGCAGAGGCCTCTGGCACCAGAGAGCACTAGGAGAGCTTGTGCTGAGCCCTGGCAGCCCTGTGCCCTCATGGCACTGTCCCCACAGCCTGGGCATGTCCCCAGATTTCAGTTTCTGTTTGATCTCTGCCCCATCCCTGCCTGTCCCAGGAATCTCTCCTGTTTTTCTCTCCCTTCTCATGGTGACTGCTGAGGTGTCCCCCAGGCAGGACTGCACCTGCACCCTCAGATGAAGGGCCTGGTGCTTGCAAAGCTGGCCCTTGTTCTATTTTTACCCTTAAAACTCCTGCAATTACTTTCTTCGCACTGCTGAGAAGGAAATCTTTCTCCTGCACATTTGCAGTGAGATCTGGCCTGCCTGGACAAGGGCTGTGAGTCCATCCCAGCATTTCTGTGCTAATCCTCTGCCAGCTGCTCTGCGGCCATGCAGGATGAGCAGTGAGGCCCCCCCAAACCTCTGTGTCCCCACACAGACCCTGAACCCAAACACAGCTGTCTCCTGCACTGCTGGGGGGCTCCTCTGAGCACCTCTGGGGGGAAAGCTGCTGTGAATAATGAGGAAAACTGGAAGAAATAATAATTGCTAGATGAGATGGGAATGGTCATCTCTTTGCTAGGTCCTGGCAGGGCAGCCTCAGCTACCAACAGGCTGGACAATAAGGGCACTTTCTCCTGGTGGAGTCTGAAGGAACTGGAACATTTTGCCTTTCCATGCAGTGACTTGGCCAAGTCCTGCTGCAAAGTTTGTCCAGGGTCATTATGAAATGACTGCTAATGAAGACATCATGAATTTTCTTGTTCAGTAGGAGCTGGGCTAATGAGAAATCAGATTTTGATTTGTTTTTCATGTTTGGATCTGTGTTTATAGCCAGGTACTATGATTTGGCCACTACTCTGAGAACCACTTGATTATCAGGAAGTTGGAAAGCTCTGCCCCAAAATTTCTACATGAGGTACTTCTGGAGTTTGAAAGATTGTCTGTCAGCACAAAGCTTCCCTGGGCTGCTGACACAATTCTGCTTTTCCTCTGGAATAGACCTTTCATCTTCTTCCCATGGGGAGGAGTGGGAGTCCTGTTGCTGTCAGGCAGGGTTCAGGAACAGTCCTGGTGAATTTGGCTGCTTGGGCCCTGACACAGAGCCCACCTTGTCCAGGTTTAGTGACTAAATTGGGATAATGAGACTCTGGTGAGAGATGGTGGTGACTGTGAGGGCTGAAGAATTCAGAGTTCATCAGAATGCACAATTTGGAGATAAAATGTGCATTTCTTGCTCTCTTTATCCCAGCAAGCCCCATATTACAGAGATGTTTATCCACTACAGTTGGATATCCAGTTTCCACCACTGACTTTTGCCCTGGTCAAACCCATGTCCTGGATGCTCTCTGCTTGTAGAACACAATATTTTTCACTTGCCATACTGGTAAACTTGAGTTACCAACAGTAAATTCACCTATTTAGTTAAAATTTACCTGTTTAGCTGCAATAAACTTAAATATCGTCTGCCCACTTAGGCAACAACTATCAATGCAGTGTCCAATCACTCTTTTAGTTTTTATCTCCTACCAGATGCTTCCTGGTTGCTTTTTGGATCCAGACTCCTTGAAAACACTGTGAGATGAGGAGTCTGAAAAGCAGAACTCGACTGTTCCGATGCCTCTGGTTTTCATGGAAAATAAAGAGTTTCCACTGTGTTCTTTGCTTTCACTCAGAGATGAGGGAAATGGCTACAAAGTGGAAATGTTTGTGTACAGCAAATTAGGCATTATGGGCATGATTCATGGATAATCTTTGCAATCCTTAAGAATATTTTCTGAACAAAAGTCATATAAAGGGAGTGCCTGGACAGTGACCTCCCGCTGCTCTGTAAAGGCAAAAGGCAGCAATGGGCAACAATAAAGCAACAAACCAAAGCCCAGATGTTTGTTTTCCATGGATGGAAACATCCCTCCTGAAGGAACAGCGAGTTTTGCTGGCATTATTTACAGGGTATTTATCTCCAGCAAATGAAATGGTTATGTCATGTTGGATTTCTGACAAGCGCAGAGTCCCTGGAGCCCAGCTTGGATCTGAACTGGGGATGAGAGGCCACCTCAGCTCACACATAAAGGCTGGACAGTGGGATGGGCTCTGTAAAACTCTGCATAAATAAACCCTGGTAATGATTCTACCAAGAGCTCACAAGCTCCAGCCTCTTAGTTATAAGAAAGCAATAAAATCTCAGCAGCATTTCTGATCTGAGGCATGGAGAAGAAAAAAACTCATTTCTCTCTTGTAGCCATACTTCATACTCTTTTACATCCTTCTAGAAGTGAAAAGATGAGATTAGAAGATAAAATTGACCTAGTTAATACAATATTACAAGGCAGGGGGTTCCTTCTGGCCTTAAAATGAACCTGGAGTTTGGACTGGCTCCCCCTGGCTCTCCTGGCCTGCTGGAGCTTGTGACAGCCCAGTGGCCACCACTGCCTTTAAGTTCCTGCCTTCCTTTAAAGTACCCTTGTAAAGTTTTCTTGGAAGCCAGGAGGAGTTTCCTCAAGTCCTGGGAAAAAACCTAAAACTGGTGTGCTGTTTGGAACAAACACGTTGCTCTGAGGGTGCCCGGTTTGTTCCCTATGCTGAGGGAACAGGAGTTATTTCTGGAATGCAGCTGCCTCTCTTTAAGCTCCTGTGACTTCTCCCTGGAGCCCTCCTCAGATACAAAATTGGTTGAAATTACCCTTGACCCGTTTCAGATTAGCAAAGAGCAAAATCCAGCTTGTTCTGAAAAGCACGTGGGGCTGCTGGTGCTGCACAGGCCTGAGGAGATCTGCGGGCACAGCTCAAGCTGCCTTTCCAGGAATATTCAGGAACACTTGTGAAACATGAAGAAACTGGTATTTCTGAGTATCCCAGTGCCCAGAAACAGAGGGATTGTGCACAGCTGGAAACCTGCATGGTACAGACCCCCAGGCTGCCCTACCTGGGCACCACGGCCCTGCCACCAGCCCAGGGTCACCAGCCTGGAGAGGCTCCGGGGTCCCCTGGTGCCCAGGAGGGATTGGCAGAGCCTTTGGAGTTCTTTCGGAATAAACCCCAGCAGTCCTTAGCACCTGTCAGCCCCAGAGAGGAGGGTGTTTTATTGACAGATGCCCTTAATTACAGATGAGCTGCAGGAGCTTAACCATTTGTGAGCCAGGCCAGACCCTGTGGGCTGCAGGAGAAAAATCAATTTATTGAATCTCAGACCTTATGGTAATCATGAGAGAGAGCAAAAAAGTCCTTCTCTATCCTCAGGATAAGGGGTGCAGTATATCAGAGGTTACTGCTGGAAGTGCATAAAAATAGGGATTTGCTGCTCCAGCTGTGTCACTTCAGCCCTATAAAACACAGGATTTCAGGGAGCAAAGAACAAACATTGCCATGGTTATCTTGCTGGGTCACAAATCAGGCCCAACAGTGGGAATCACCCACAGCAGAGCCTGGTGAAACTCCCATGCTGGTCCCTGGCAGTATCACTGCCTCTCCTCAGTTAAATTCTCCAAAAACTCAGCTTGTTGGGCTCAGATGGAAGGTCTGGGAATGCACAGCACCACTGCCAGCTCAAATACTCCTCACAGCCCTGTAGGAAAAAAAGCCATACATACCAGGAATGCAACAAATGCAATTAAGTAATGCAGGAAGGCAGACTTTGTGCTAGAACCTCCTCTGGCACCTGGCAATGTGCCTGCTTTCCTGCACATCCAAACCAGCAAGAAATGAGAGCCAGAGGGGGATGAAGAGCTCAGCAATCCTTGGGTACTGCAGAAAATTCTTGGCCCTGGGGCTGGCAATCTGTAAAATCCACAGAGGTGAAGCTGAAGGCAGTGACAAAATCTCTCACTTGCACTGGTGACCTCCGTGTTGCTGCTCCAGAATTCCCAAGGCTTTCCAAGGGAGAAACAGCACAGATGGTCCAACAGAGCACTGTGGATTGTAATCAGCTGTGGGGTTTGCAGTGGGTTTGTCAGGAGTGATGCTGAAGGTGTCCAGCTGCTGCAGATGAGGATCTCTGATACCATTTAGCTTCCAAGAGTTAAGAGTTAACTCCAGACTATCCCTGCTGTAGCTGCAACAGCACCATACACACTCAGTTTGCAAAATTAATGCAATTTCAAGAGGAGATTTAAACTTGTCTGTTGCAAAAATCTCATTGGAATGTCAATATTATAATCTTGAGTGCTCAGATCAAGCTTGTGGTGGGCAGCAGGAGCACAAATTCAGGGAAAAAAATAGGAGGAATGTGACAACAGGAGGTTGTTTGACCCAAACTGCATCATGAAACCACCAGACCAAACAGGATTTTCTGCTGAGCACGGGAAGATGCATTCACTGCTGCATGTTGCAGTGCCAAAGCTGATCAGAAGGGTAGGAGACAACACCTTACCTGCATCAGGAAAGTTAAATGAGCTGGGCACGTTGAGCTTGACTCGATTTTGGGTCTGCCAGAGATGAATACTAAAGAGAGGGTCCATAATCCTGTACTGTGACTGAAGGGATAATTCACTGGGCCCCATTATGGACCCCTGGGTACTTATTGGACACCAAGCAGACACAGAACCATGGATTCCTGAACAAATATTTCCAGTCTGGCTTACAGCAGCTGCTGGAGATACCATCTTTCCTAACTACTCTCAGACCAGCAGCAGGAACTTCTGTAGGAGTAAACAAGCTGTTGTTCAGCCCAAATGCCCAGGTTTGGGAGGAGGACTCTCTTCTGGGTGCCCTCAGGAAGCTCTCTCTGAAATCTGTTTGCCCTCTAATCATACCCTCTAATATCACACAGACTCATTCAGGATCTTGGAATGAGCAGAACTCCCTCGGGGTCTCCTGGAAAAGCTGTTGTTCATTTTCTTTCAGGGCACTGCAGAGAACCACCTGGATTTTGCTCCTCTTCTTGACTTGTGCTGTTTGAAATGTTCTTCCCCCAGAGGGTGCTGGCACTGCCCAGGCTCCCCAGGGAATGGGCACGGCCCCGAGGCTGCCAGAGCTCCAGGAGCGTTTGGCCAGCACTGCCAGGGATGCCCAGGGTGGGGTTGTTGGGGGGTCTGGGCAGGGACAGGAGCTGGGCTGGATGATCCTGGTGGGTCCCTCCAACTCAGGAGATTCCATGACTCTATTAAATAAAAACCTACACGAGAAACTTCAGCGCACTTGGTAGGAATGAAGAAGCCAAAGGGGGGTTTGGTTTATCTCCATTTGTTCAGTTGGTTGCTCAGAGTTCCGTGGTTTCCAGCTGAATCCATTGTTAATCCCATAATTTAGGAGGTCTCACACTGCCAGAATCCCCCAGAGTTTCCATGGCTTGCTCTGTACTGTTCACACCACTCAGTCTGCGCTTCGGGGGCTCAGGCTTGTCCTCATTTGGACAAACAACATTTGGGGACAATAAAATAACATGAAAATCTGCCCCCAGGTTTGGGGAAATGTCCCTCTGAGGGACACATCTGCTGCTTTGCCCAGAGCTTATGCAACGTGCTGGCAGCACCCAAAATCCAGGGATTTCACTGCCACTCTCAGGCTGTGGTTTGGGGGACTGTCAGCAGGGATCCACTGCAGCTGTTTTTTTCTTCTGCTACCCACTGTAAATAAATAAATGTAGTTAAGTAATCAAGTAATTTAGAAGAAGCATGTTAGTAAATAAAGTAATTCAGTGGAATTAATGAGCAAACAAGGACAGCAAATTAAATGGGCCTTGCTCATCGTCAGCAGGCTTAAATTATGGGGAAAACCAGTGCAGTTTCCATCTGAGAAGGCAAAGAGAAGACATTGCCCTACAGTGCTTCAGGTGGGAGTTGGGTTATCCAGTGTGGGCTAAGAGTGAGGGTTTCCTCTAAAGCTTCTCGGCTCTCTGTGGGTGCAGCTCTCAGCTTTAGAGTGAATGACCCAGCTCACAAACCATCGACAAAATAAACACTCCTGGCTCTGCCCTGAAATCGATGGCTCTTCACATGAGCAAAGGAACAGATGGTGTTGGAATCAATGACAATGTGTCTGGAGGTGTTTGCCCAGCGGGTTAAGGGTGGAGTGATGGGACTGCAGGGATTTCACAGTCACCGCTCAGCTGCCCTCTGGGCATGGAGCAGTTGAGGGTCAGTGGGGAGTCACAGAAACTCCACCAGGATCACCCAGCCCAGCCCCTGGCCCTGCCCAGACCCCCCAACAACCCCACCCTGGGCATCCCTGGCAGCGCTGGCCAAACGCTCCTGGAGCTCTGGCAGCCTCGGGGCCGTGCCCATTCCCTGGGGAGCCTGGGCAGTGCCAGCACCCTCTGGGGAAGAACCTTTCCCTGATCTCCAGCCTGAGCCTCCCTGACACAGCCCCAGCTGTTCCCTGGGTCCTTTCCTGGTCTCAGGGAGAAGAGATCAGAGCTGCCCCTCGGGAGGAGCTGCAGATCCCAAAAAGCCTCCTCCCAGTCTCCTCCAGCAGAGAGAGGAGACAAACGAAGTGTCCTGAGCCACTCATCACACAGCTGCAGGAATGTGGCCCCTGTTGACAGAGTAAACAAGTTCCCCTTTGCCTCCTTAAAAAGGAAAAAAGCCCAGAAGTTTCTCTTCTCAGTTTGGTTAAAAGACACCTCATAGGACCTTGGGGACTTCACTTCGAACTTAAGGGTAGCCAATTGGACAGGAGCCAAAACGTCCCGCCTAAGCAATTCCCTAGAAAAAGAGGAGAACAAAAGAAGTAATGGCTTTTGTGAAGTGTTTTAGCAGGAGCAAGAACCCCTTGTCCTGACTCAGTTTTTCTCTGTAAAGAGCTTTTTTTATTTTGCCTTTTATTAAAACTTTTTGTTTCTGACACTGTCACAGGAGCCATCCTGCTTCTTTTATGCCACCTGAGGTAGCTGAGCTATCAAGGGTATAATGCTTATCTCTGAGAGCTTGTAAGACCTAGCTTGAAGAGAAAAAATTGCACAGCTTCCCCTCTAAATCCTTCACCATCTTCATGTCCCTCCTTGGACACTCTCTAACAGCTTTAGATCCTTGGGGTCATCCTTAGATCATCTTGTGGTGCCCAAAACTGCCCCAGCAGTGGAGGTGAGGCTA
Organism: Vidua chalybeata; assembly: GCF_026979565.1. Taxonomy (NCBI): domain Eukaryota; kingdom Metazoa; phylum Chordata; class Aves; order Passeriformes; family Viduidae; genus Vidua; species Vidua chalybeata. The sequence goes on from NC_071550.1 coordinate 10,266,662, forward strand.
CCCCAGCCCAGAGCAGAGCTGGACAATCCCTCTCTGGCCTGACCAGCAATGCTGGGCCTGATGCCCCCAGGACAGGGATGCCCTTCCTGGCTCCAGGGCACTGCTGACTCATGTCCAACTGGCCATCAACCAGGACCCCCAGGACCCTTTCCCAGTCTGTACATCCAGGGCTGCCCCACCCCATCCCAGGTGCAGAATTGGGCATCCCATTATAGAGACCAGAACCAGCAACTCCCTGGCTGGGGGAAGGCCCTTGGAGCTCTTCTCCAGTGGCCTGAAAGGATGAGAAAGCCCAGAAATCACTCATTTGGGGAAGCAGCTACTGGGAAGAAGGTTAACAGGACATGGGGGCTGGGGCACAAGAACCTGACCTCTCCTAACCTGAGCTTTCACTGAGGAAAAATCCTGATTGGAAGGGCAGAACTGGAAAAATCCTGATTGGAAGGGCAGAACCGTCACATCAGACAGAAGCAGTGCCTGTGCACAGCCCCAGGCTCCAGCTCTGGGGAATATCAACTGACACAATCTCACTCCTCTCCTTTCTGAACAGCCTTTCATATTAAATTCCTTATCGGTCGGTTTTGCCAGCACAGCACAATCTGTGTCTGCACAGCCTGAGCGGGCTGAGCTCCTCAGGAGACAAGTGCTTCCAAATATCCAAGGGCAGAAATCAGCCATGGGAAGTGAGGTCTGGAGGTGAGGTTATTGAAAGGAACTTTTGCAGAAGCCCTGAAATCAGGTTTGCAGCCCCACCAGAGGTGGGTGATGCCTGAACTCCTTCAGACTCAGGCTTAGAGAGGCAGGGGAGCAATGGATGAAGCACAGCCCTAAAATTCCCTGCAGTTAAAAACTTGGGAAAGTAAAAAGCGATCCTCTTTCCTTCTTTACTAAGGCAGCACAAGGGTTTATTATTCTGTCCCTAAAGAAGGGGCAGGGCAGGGGTGGTTGGAGCTATGTTTTCAGGCAGTAGCAATCCGCGGCCCAGCCGGATTGGCTGCCTCCGTAAATAAACCGGCTGCAGACAGGGAATTGTTGTCTGAGGCCCAGCAGCTCTGCACAGGAGATGTGATGTGGGGAGTGGATTTGCCACACATATTTCACATCATCTGAGCTCAAGCCGGAGAGCAAAATCAAAATAACGCCGAGGAAGCCGATCCCCGCAGGATTTTGGCAGCAAATGCGAGCTCAGGCCCCGCGTGTGTGGCAAGAGCTGCTGCTGTGGGGGTTCCTGCTCCCCGGGGCTGATGTGGTGTCAGCTCCTGCTGGAGATAGCGTGGGAACTTCTGCTCCAGTGGCAGAAGCATACTTTTATGGAATTGCCTCATTCCCAAGGGTGCTGGTGAGCCTGCCCCCCCCCGGGTTTGTCAGCAGCTGTCCCACTGTAAACTTGTCAACACCAGATTTGCTCTACCACTTCATGGCCTGTTCACACAGATTTGTGACATCCCCCTCCAGCCAGGCACAGTTTGCTCTTCTCCTTCGTGCTTTGAGTAACTTTTCATCACCAGAGAATGCTGGGGTGTGCTGCTCAGGGCTGCTCCCAGTCCATGAGGGTGTGGAGCCCAGGCCCCAGCACAGAGTCCACAGGGGCTGCTGGAGCTCTCCCCCCATCAGAGCTGACCACTGACCCCCACCTCTTCTCAACCACCAGTCCATGCCAGAACCTTTGTCCTCTGTTTTCTCAATTTCCTTAAAACTTTTGTTAAAGATTCCGTGAAAGGCCTTTAGAAATCCAAGTAGGCTTTATCAGCTGGCTTGCCCTCCATCCACGTGGTGCCTGTTGGCTTTTTCCAAGGTCTCCAGAGGGCTGGGGAAGCACCATTTTCACCTGGGGCAGCCACACGGGCTCTCCTGGAGCAGCTCAAGTCACCTGGTGCCTGTTAGAACCCTGGATACTGAGAATTTTAAATTTTCTGTGCTGAAAGGCACAGAGCCTCAAAAATAACACTGCATTTGACCTGAAGCCGTAAAGAAGGCTTCCAAAATTGAATAATAGAACTAAGGTTATGGCTGTATAGTTTAAATAGAAGTGTGTAATATCACATAGTAGAAAAGAGTTTAGTAGTATCTATAGTAGAGTGTAGTAATATCTATAAAACTAAGAGAAGTTTTAGGATGGTAGCTAGTCCTTCTTCACTTTCTTCTTCATAAGTTTAAGTAATGTTTTGTAATTAAACAGAAAAGTCCACATTGCAAGACTCAAAAGATTAGTTATTGAGTTAAAAGTGAAAATAATTTAGGTGTCATTTCTAAATTGGATTGTTTAGCCTTAAAAGACCTAAATAGTTAGCCATTTTGTAGCTTATTAGTAAAATGCTGTAAAACTCACAACTTATAAGGCTGTAATATAGATAAGAAATAATAAACATCTGAGTCTGAACACAAAATATTTTCTTGAGCACTTCAATCCCAACCTTAACAGAGGCAAAAAAGAAGTTAAAGAATCAGGACACATTGAGTGGTGTCCTGTGTGAGGATCGAGCTCACGAGGTGCCCACTCACGTCCACCTGAGCAGTGCTTTGGCCCCTCCTGCTTGGCCACTCCACACTCCCTGGCAGACCTGGGGGTTTGGTCAGCCCAAGAAATCTCAAGTCCCTACCCCTGTTTGAAGCCACACCTGAAGCCAGGGCTGGCCCTTCATGGACAAACCCTTCAAGGACGGCGGCCCCTGCCCTGCATTCCATAACACCCCTGCAGACCCCAGGAGGAGATTTTGGAAGGGGGTGGAGGGTGCTGGGGGGTTTGTCCCTTGCAGCAGGGAACAGAGATCTCTGCAGTGTGCCCTGCTCCGGCTGCAGCCTCGGAAGGATCCTGCAGCCTTGTGGAGCGCAGGTTCTGCATGGCAGGAGTGCCCTCTAGTGCGGACCCAGAGCTCTCCCTCACCCCGGCCTCTGCAAAAGGGACCCCAAACCCGACCCTCAGACTCCGGACAAAGTCCTCTCCCCACGTACTATCTGCACTGAGCGAGCTGGGGATGCCTTTGGGAACAGCAAGATGAAAGAGGGACAGTTTCAAAAGTTGTCCTTTGCTTTGAAAAAAATCCTGTTATTTTAATAGTTTTCCAACAGGTATGGGATTTCACCATTGCTTTGGAGAATTCCTTCCTTTGAGTTGCTTCAGATTTTGCACACTTGGTGTCTGGCAGGAAAACAAGGTGGGAAATGTCTCCCGTCCAGTATCACTGAAAAGTCACAAGGTGCACAAACATGTCACCCACCCAGGATGTCACAGCAGACACTCAGATCATCTCCTGAAGGAGAAATTCCCACTGGAAGAGCCCAGCTCATGTGGGAAAGCTCCCTGGGGTGGAGTGGATGGCTGTGCAGCCCTGGTGTGGCTGCAGGGAGGCGTTTTCCCCTCAGGACCCACCTGGAGCTGTTTTCCTGTGTGCCCCAGAGCCCGACCTCAGAGCTGTGCCAGCACAGGAGTTCAGGCAGAAGGAGGCAAAAGCAGCCTTTCCCCACAGGATATGGATGATTTGTCTACACTGATTTTTGACAATTCCTTCAAACTCAGTTGGTTTTCAGGGCAAACGCTAATTTTATTTCTTGGCTTTTTTCCCCCCCCTTTTTTTTTTTCTTCCCCCCCATCCTTAAATCAGGGCAAATCCTACTCTGCTTTCTGTTTTCTGAGCTGTTTCTCAGTGAGTATTTCTAATTCCTGTCCCTATCCAGCTGGGACAGAGCAGAAGTTTGGTCCTGTAGCAGCAGAGGTTGTGCCTGTACCTGGCAGGTGCTGCTTTGGTCCCAGCCTGGGATGAGGGATGCTGCTGCATCCCTGAGTGAGCCAAATTCTCTCAGCCTCATTTACAAAGTGGGAGAATGGCCCAGTCCCAAAATGGCCCAAATGTGATTCTCTGCTGCATGAATCCAAGGGCTTTAGCTAAATTCCCTTCAAAAATCCCTAAATGAAGTTGTCCTAAATTATACCACTTAGACTAATATGACAGCATCCATGAAAATTGCATTTTCCCAGTTGTTGGCTCCTCCTGAATTTGGAAGCATGTTAATTTTCTAGAGCAGCTAAATAGTTTCCTCTGATGATTAAAAATGAATAATAATAGCAGTGCCCGCCTTCCCGAGGCTCATGTAGGACTTAGCAGCAAGAAATTAAACACAGTAGGAAATTCCTTGAAAGAGTTGGAAAACAAATGATTGATACAATCTCGCCCTCCCTCCCGGCTCTGTGATCTGCTTTTAGAATGATTATTAAACACAGGGAAATTCATTTGGTGCTGTAACATGAACAAGACAAATTACAGTCTCTGGAGCTCAGTTAATTGCTAAAGAACACTCTGACCCTCTGTGGGTTCATCAGTTCTGGGAGGTAATGAGGGGAGCACTCGCCAGCCTGGGGGGCTGCAGGACCAGACAGGGCCCCCTCCCTGGGAGCTCTCGGGAAATGATGGAAAACTCAGCACCCACAACCCCCTCACTGGGCAAAATCCAAGGGTGGGGATGCCCAGGAGCCGTGGAAGGGAGGAGGGGTTGGTGCTCAGATCCCACCCCTGGTGCTCAGATCCCACCTTGGTTTGCTGTGCCTGCTCTGAAGGGTCTTGGTGAGATGTTGAATTTTCCAAGGTGGGATTCATCTCTCTACATTCAGATCTCTGGAGATAACCCAACCTGCCCAGTCCAACACAAACCCTGAGGGCATTCTCTGTTTCCTGAGGGCAGCAGGTGCTCGGGCAGCACCTCACCTTCCCCAGGGTTTGCCAGTGGGATCCCAAATCTCATGGCAAGTGGGCTTGGAAAGGTCTAGAGACTGCCCTATAAACCCCTGGGTGCAGTGAGGTGGTGTTTGGGCCAAATTCAGGTGATTGGATTTTTTTGGTGTCATCCCAGAGGTGGAAGCTGGAGATTTGCCTGTGCCTTGGAATGCTCAGCACAGGCCCTTTGCAGCACAGGAGTCATGATAAATTCATGAGCTCTGGCAATGCTGTGTGCAGTGTCACAAACAGAGCCATTCCTCTCTTTTCATCCAAACATGCCAGAGTTCTTTCTTTCTCTTCTTCTTCTTCCCCATGCTATTGTATTAGACTGAGATGTAAAATTATTAATAGAATAGTCCATTAATTTTATGATATTTCATTATTCAATTATTTCCTCCATTATTCTTCCACATTAAATCTGAATAATTTATTCAGTGAATTTTGCAAGCAAAATGTTCAATGCATAATTTTCCCCTTTGTTAATATTCTCCCAGTTCTAATTGTCCATGAGAATTTGATCTAATGCTCTCCAGAAGAGCAGCCCTGAGACAAAAGGCCCAACACAGAGCTGTGCTCAGCACAACGATGGTGTTGTCCCCCACTGAGGCTCTCAGTTCTCCAAGTGGGATGGGAAGGCAGGAAGGAGCAGGCTGTACCCGGCACGGGAGCCAGCAGCAGCTCCCACTCTGGGTGAGCAGTGCCATTCCACTTGGGAAGGGAGTGCAGAGCCTTGGGAACAGCCTTGGGAACAGGAGGGAAGTGTCCATGTGCCCAACTCCCTTCTTCCAGCAAAGAGCTCTCAGCCCCTTGGGGGGACATCAGAATGGGACAGAAGGAGCTGCAGTCCCACACTGTGTCAGTCTGTGCTGGCCCCACTGCAGACCCCAGGAGGAGGGGGCACTGGCCTTGCCAGGCTGCCTGGGACACATTCCCCACATGGACAGCAGTCCCAGCCCACGTGGGGTCCAACCCCACTGCTGTCACTGAGCTCACACGGTGCCTTTGGGATGTGCTGGAGTTTCCCCCTGCAGCACGTTGGACTTGCTGTGCCCAGCCTGACCAGCCCCACCAGTCCTGTGGTCATGGAGCTGCTGGAATCTGCAGCTTGGGCTGTCCCATGGAACAGGAGATCATCACAGAATCTCTTGAGCTGGAATGGACCCACCAGGATCCTCCAGCCCAGCCCCTGGCCCTGCCCAGACCCCCCAACAGCCCCACCCTGGGCATCCCTGGCAGCGCTGGCCAAACGCTCCTGGAGCTCTGGCAGCCTCGGGGCCGTGCCCATTCCCTGGGGAGCCTGGGCAGTGCCAGCACCCTCTGGGGGAAGAACCTTCCCTGCTCTCCAGCCTGACCTGCCCTGAGAGGGCACAGAGCCCTCGGACGGTGATGGAATGTGCAGCAGCAGCTCAGGGTGTGCTGGGCTACCTCTCACCTCCTGCAGAGCTGCCTGAGGTCCAGTGAACACAGGCTGTGTCCACATCCTACCCCAGCCCTTTCCTGGGGAAGAGGAGGTCCCAGCACTGGGCAGTGCTGATGGTAAGAGCAGGATTAGCACCCTCTGGATGTGGCTCTTGACAGCCTGGGGCTGCCCAGAGACACCTTGAGTCAGGAGAGAGCAGCTCCTTGTGCTGGACATTCAGCCTCTTTGGCTTGGACAACACTTCCAGGCACAGGGTGGGATTTTTGGGGTGTCTGTGCAGGGCCAGGGCTTGGACCAAAGGGTCCTGGCAGGTCCCTTCCTATCAGGATACTCTGTGGTTCTGTGGCTCTGGTCAGGATGGACTCACAGCCCTCAGCTGCCTTCCTACACAAGGAGCCCGTGCAGGTGACAAGAGGCCGCACCAGCAAGGCAGAACTGAGGTGATCAATCCCCTGCTCCATCATGAATCACACCAACAACTCCTTTGCTAAAAAGCAGGTGAAGTTATAAACCCCTTCAGCCAGGGTTTGTTTCCAGTTTTCTCCTGTGCATTTTCCAAAAGCCCCTCATTTTGCCTGGCATCTGGCACATCTGGCATTTGCTGGGAGAACTTCCAGTCTGGGAAGCAGGGGCAGATCTGAGGAGCGTGGGAGACTGGCAGCACTCAGGCTCTCCCTGACATGAGTGAATGAAATGTAGGAAATAGTAAATAAGGAGCTTTTAAATCAAAATTAACTCTCAAGCCAAAATTTTGGGGAACTTCAGGAATTCACTGTCCTTTCCATAAAGCCAAAGGCATTGCTGGGATGTTTTTAGCAAATATGGGGAACTCTCACAGTTTCCCAAATGAAAATTCAGGCAAACTGAGCCCTTTTATTTTCACAGAAAACCACTGACCAGCCAGTCACCTTCCCTGTTCCCTCACCTCAGCTGCCTGTGCTGTTTTATAGCTGAAATCCAGCTAAAATGGGACACAGCAGCTCCATATTTAGAGGTGTAGCCAACATGAACTCAGTGTTGGCATCACAACAGCTCCAATTCAGGGAACATTTTCCCTACCCATGTCAATAAATCAGTGGTAGGAACAGTGATAAGAGTGGTAAAAATAGAGTCCTCCAAACGTAGGTTTTCTGTGGTTCAAGCTAATAGCTGCTGTTTTCTCAAATAACATCTGGGTGCCACCAGCTCAGCAGAAACATAAGGACTGTATCAGCCATTGCAGCGTTCCCAGCAACCCACAGGGAGATTTTCTGATTCACTTGGAAAAAAATCTACAGAAACAGACCTGCTTTGAGTCCCCTCGAGGTAGAGGCACTCGAGACACAAAAGTAATGGGGCTGCAGTGAGCCCCCAGTGCTCTGGCAGCCCAAGGGCCGAGTGCCCAGCTCAAACCTCTCTGCCAGGAGAGAGGAGGCTGCAGACCTTGCTCTGCAGGGAGGGGGATGGCACCTGGAGGCTTCGCTGAGCCACAGCCACCTTGTTCTTGGGGGCTGGCCTTTTGGAGGGGACAAAGGCAGCCCTGTGTCCCTCCAGGGAGCTCTGCTTTCTGCCCAGGGTGTCTGAGCCATGGCTGCTGCCTTTGGCTTGGTCCCCATGGGGGCTTCTCCCAGCAGATCTGAGCTCTGCAGGGCAGAGAAACTCATTCAGAACGTGCTCAGGGAGGGGAGAAGCTCCCTGCTGCCGGCAGCCAGCGCTGCCCCAGCGCTGCAGCTCCTGGGCTGGGGAAGGAGAGGGGCAGGAGGACCAAGGGGAGGAATTTCACACCCCCAAGGGACCGCAGCCCCTTGGGTTTGCAAAAGCTGCAGGGCAGCATTAAAGATGTTGTCAGGTGCTTGGGCTTCCCCTTTCCCTGCCTTGTCCAAACAGATGCAAAAAATCAGCCAAGGAGAGAATGTTCATTTAAAGGCTTCACACGTTGTCCCTGCCAAAAACAAAGTGTGAGGATTGCAACCAAGTTTAGCCCATATGCTACAGGCAGCAGAGATTTGGAGCTAAACTCCCTCAGTAGGAAGCCCCCTGTTTTTAGGAACCGTGAAGAAAACACAATGTGTAGATGAAAAATGATATTTTCCATGCAACACAGAAACCACCTGAATCCTGCCCTGGCTGCAGGCTCTGAGCTGGGGACTGAGAGTAAGGGGTTTGCAGAGGGTGGGGATGTCACCTGCATCTATCTAAAAAGTCTATCTAAAACCATCTAAAAATAGTTTTCTTCCTCAGGTTTAGGTATTGAGCTCATAACAGAGAAAAAGCCAAAAAAATAAATGAAGGAGATATTAATTTATTTTGTTAGTATAATTCCATGTGAGGAACAAATGAGATATTGCTGGAATAGTGGTGTCTGCTGAGCCCTGGCTGCAGACACAAGGACACTAAAAGGGAACATGAGCTTTTTTAATTGAAATTGAAAAGCAGAAAACAGACCTGCTACTTATTGAGCAGTGCAGAGAACTTGGGAATCCACCTCGTACTTTGGAGCCATTAATTATTGCTTAATTAGAGCAAGGAGCATTTGCAGGATATGTGATAGCAGATAATGGCTGATTCTCCAGAGAGGCTCGGCTCTGGGTACAGAAATAGCAATTCCTTGCACAAAGGGCAGCTGATTTTATTGGGAAGGGAGGAGTGGCTGATCAGGTTCATGGACAGGGAATATCTTCATGTGACAGTGCCAACAGCAGTCCCAGGGAATTTGGAGAAATGAAGGGGGACAGGAGATGAGCTGCAGGAGGAGGTCTGGGGACAAGAGGTGACAGCAGGTTTGGCACATCCCTGAGGGGGAAGGAGAAACCTCCCTTCTCATGAACACCATCCTTTAAGGAAGCTGCCAGATTTCTGTGTGGTCACCTTGGTTTGGGGCTAGCCCTGGGCTGTGAGGGGAAGAATGGGGCAAACCAAACACAAGCAGCAGGTTTGGTTTCAGACTCAACAACAGAGCAAGGGCAAACCCTTCCCAAAGTGTCATTTTGGGTACAGTGCTGTCTCCAGGTGGGTCCATGGATATGGGACAGCCAAAGTGGGCTGGTGTGGCCCCAGTGAGACCCTTTGATTGTGGCCTTCTTAAGGAGACAAAACAAAACTTCTTGATATTCATCAGGAAAAATCCATCTAAAACTGGGTATTGAGTCAGATAGTTGAGTTGCAAAAGAACCTGGATTTTCTTCTTTGCCTACACTTTCCACAGTGTGTTTTAAAAGAAGAAGGTGCAGCTCACTTTGTCCCACCTTTCCTGTCTCCAACCATCCCTTTAACAGGTACCAAGTGTTTCAAGGTGTTTGAAAACTGTCCTATCCCCAAAGCTCCCGACAGATTTGGGTGTTTCCCTCCTGCTGTTCAGGGCCCTGTCCCAGCCCCCCCGTATTGGCTTGAGCAGACAGGTATCTGCTAAGGAAGGCAGGAGCCTTCCTTGAAATGGGAAAATGTAAACCCCTTCAATCCAAATTATTATAATTTGGAAATTAAGGGGCTCTCAGGCAAAGATATGGGAATAGGAATAACAGTTCTTTACTAGGAAAATTAAAAATACAAATGCAGTAATACAAAATAACAAGAAAAAAAAAAAAAATAACACCACTGCCAGAGTCAGAAGAGGCCCTGGCAGGCTGTGGGTCAGGGTGTGGCAGCAGTGCCATTCCATGGGGGCTCAGCCCTCCTGCAGTGCCAGCTGTGCTTCTGCTGGGGCAGGATCCTGGACAAGGCTGGAGTTTTCCTCTGAAGCTCCAGGGCTGCTGGAGATGGGCCTGGGCTCCCTCTGGGAATGCAGTGGGGCAGAAAGCTGCTCCTCTGGGAATGCAGTGGGGCAAAAAGCTGCTCCTCTGGGAATGCAGTGGGGCAGAAAGCTGCTCCTCTGGGAATGCAGTGGAGAAGAAAGCTGCTCCTCTGGGAATGCAGTGGGGCAGAAAACTGCTCCTCTGGGAATGCAGTGGGGCAGAAAGCTGCTCCTCTGGGAATGCAGTGGGGCAGAAAGCTGCTCCTCTGGGAATGCAGTGGGGCAGAAAGCTGCTCCTCTGGGAATGCAGTGGGCAAAGGCTGCTGTGCTGTTCCAAGGTCAGATTGGATCCAGGTAGGAATGCTTGGCTCCTGCCCTGGGAGGAGCCTCTCCCCATGGGATGCTGGAATTTTCTCAGCCATGCAGGGACACTCAGTGGCCATGAACAGCAGAGATCTCCTGGAGGGAGGATTGGCTGTGGGAGAGATAAAGAAAAGTGCCCAATGCACAGAGGAGAACTGCCCCAGCTCTGACAGATAGAATAGAACACACACGCATCTTACAGCCCAGGACACCCCACACAACTGCCTGTGGAGCTCTGTGTCTGAGCCAGCACTGCTCTTGGGACACCATTTCCTCCCCTAATCTGTTTAATTTAAAAAGATCAGCCCCTCCTCTCCCAGCCTGGCTCCACAGCCCAGGTTTTCCTTTCCCTGCTGCAGCACAGACTCTCTGTGCACCTTCACTGCCCTCCCTGCAGTTTCTCTTCCCCTTTTCAAACCGCAGCTGTTTCACTTGAGGTTTGAGCAGCAGTTTGTGTGAACATGTGAAACCTCTGTGGAAACACTTGATCAGTTCTTGCCTCAAACCTTTCACAGTTCCCAGTTCCATCACAATGATGGCTGCATTTCAGGATTTCTCCACCTCCCTTCCTTCCAGCTGGAAGCAAATCCTGGTCCACAAATGCAGGACCCAAAGCCTTACTTGGTACTTCACATTTCTCTTGCTCCAGTCCTCAAAATCCCCAGAATTTTCAGATTCTCCACTGAACCACACTCACCTGCCAGTTCTGTGGCAGCAGTAATTCCATGAGCTCATTCCAAGGTCACTGAGTAGAAGATCAGTGTGATCTGCTCCAAGGTTGAGTCCAGAACCCCCCTGTGCCCTCCCCAAGCCCCACAGACCCCTCTCAGCACAGGGTGTGCCTGTTTTTCCTGGCTCAGTCTTTAGCTCCTTGCAATTCCTGCACTAATCCCCATCTTTTCCAGCTTAAATAATAATTTCCCAGGAGGAACAGTATCAGATCCTCTGCTGAAGTCCTTGCAGAGGAGCCTCAATTCCCTTTGCCTGCAGGATCTGGTATTTAATTGAAGGAGGGCACTGGGTGAGCCTGTCTTGGTCTGTCCAGGATAAATACCTGTCCCATTCCCTCTTACTCTCTACCTTCACTTCTCTCATCTCTCTCTGGAAACGTTTAACTCCCACAGGTCCAAACGCCATTGTTCCTGCTGTTTGCACACCACCTTTTGCAGATCACACAGAATTTCACTGCATTAAATGCACTGACTCAGGCTGTTGCCTCGAGCATGGGACTGTCCAGCACCAAACCCTCCTTCATCAGCCTTTTCTAAAGCTGCTCTGTTGTTGTGGAGCTGCTGCACCTCATCATTTTAAGCCTTGATCCCAACTGACTCTCTGGTAGCCCCACATCCATCCTCATCCCTCTTATTCATAAACCCAACTCCACCTTTTCCTGTAGGATCCCACAGCACGACAGGATCCTCCTCTGCTCTCCTCCCCTGTCCCACAGAGCCGCCTGTGTAGCTGAGCCCTTTGCTCCCACCCTCAGACCTCACCATCACTGCTCTGGTCCTTCCTGAGCTTGTTATTTGTGGAACTACCTGGGAATTTTCCCCACCTACTCTTCCCTTCACCCTGCACTGAGCTGCAAATTCCATGGTTTTGCCCCTTTGGCTTAAAAAAATCCCACACCTCCACATTCAGCTCCCTGGGCTTTTGTGGCCAGCTGACTTCACTAAATAATTTTATTTAATTTCTCCTAACTTGCCCTTTATGAAACCAACTCCCCATTTACAGGCTTAGTTGGTTGGGATTTTTTCCCCTTCCCTTTAATTCAAACTGAATCAACCCCTGGTCACACAATGCAAGGTTATTTTCTATAACCACCTCCTCTACAGACTCTTCACCCCCTGCCAAAACCATGGCTAAAATAGCATCCACCTTTGACTGCTTCCATGACTAATTGATGCAGAAAGTGGTCATTTCCACCCAGAATTACCTGGCTCCCTCTATTAATAGGATCATTGATCTCCAGTCTGTACCCTGTAAGATGAGGCTTCGCTGCCATGTTCTGGTCACCAGAGCTTCCAGGCTGAGCTCTGGAATTGTCTTTACAGAGAGTCCTGAATGGATTTTGTGCTGACTCTGACTGCAGGAGCACAGATTTAGGGAGTCCTACATGAAGATCTACAATTCAATGCTCAGGGAATCACAGCTGGGTTTAGGTTAGGAGGGTCAGTAAATCCCATCCCATTCCACCCCTGCCATGGCAAGGACACCTCCCACTGTCCCAGGCTGCTCCCAGCCCTGTCCAGCCTGGCCTTGGGCACTGCCAGGGATCCAGGGGCAGCCACAGCTGCTCTGGGCACCCTGTGCCAGGGCCTGCCCACCCTGCCAGGGAACAATTCCTGCCCAATCTCCCATCCATCCCTGCCCTCTGGCACTGGGAAGCCATTCCCTGTGTCCTGTCCCTCCATCCCTTGTCCCCAGTCCCTCTCCAGCCTTTTTCTAATCCCTCTTCAGGCACTGGAAGGTTTCATATGAGAAAAGTACCCAAAGCCTGTCCAAATTCCCCAAATCTCCCTAATGCAGCTTTGCCATGGGATGGGTGGCTACAGACAAGATTATCTGTGAACAAAACTCACCCAGGGATATCTTTGACAAACCCATCAGACTCTCAGTGAGCAGTGATTTTCCAGCACAGAGTTTAGACCAACCATTCCTGTATTTCAATGCCTCACCCACCTTGCCCTGTGCTGGACACACCCTCCAGGAGCAGGCAGAGTGCATTGGCAGAGGCAGGGCAGGAATCAGCCACTGGTTTTTGCTCTTCTTGTCCCTAAATATGACATTTATTAGCAGCAATACCAGAGGAAGATAAAGTCCAGGTACAGAGACCAGAGCTGTGTCATTTTAACAGATTCTTAACTTCAGTTTTCCCAGCTTAGCAGTATTTAAATCACTCTTTAACTTCCCAGTCAAGTGATTTCTACAACCAGAGTGCAAAGCAGAATGAGATTATTCCATGTGCACTGTGCCTTGTGCTCCCAGAACTGCAAAAGGGATGCAATTCAGCTTCAACATGGGACATCTCCTGTCTCCTTCCCTATTTCCCAAGTGATATTTGAGGCAGACAGGGCTGTGGCAGTGTCCCCACGAAGGTCCCAGCAGCACTGGGACAGTACCTGAAGGATGGAGCTTCATCTCCCTCCCGTCAGCTCTGGCTGTGGAACTCAGGTGGACTCTCAGCCCCTGAAAAATCTCCAATTTCTGCAGAGCTCCGCTTGCCTTTAGACCACTAGAGGGGGGTGCCTGTGCTGCTGCGAGCTCCGGAGCCCAGCGCGCTGCGACTTTAAAGCGTTTGTAGATAACATGGAAACATCAAACGGGGACTTGAAGCCGTGTTCCCCGGCTGACAAATGGCAAATGAAATATAAAATAAAAGCTGTCAACTAACAAATGTACTGCTGCTGAGGGTACGGGGAGCTGGGGAAGGAGTGACATGGAGGGGAAGGCTCTGGGTGATGGTGAGGAAGGAGCTGGGGGTGACGTGGCACAGAAGGGAGGTGGAATTGAAGCAGAAAAGGTTCCAAATCCCAGAAATTCCCTGAAAATTCCACCCTCTGTCACGTGTCTGGTCCCGAGCGTCGTGAGTCCCCCAGAGTCGGGCTTTTCCCCACCTGCATCCCCTAGGCCAGCTCAGCAAAGCTGTCCCCAGGGCTGCAGGGTGGGAACAAGGGGAGCTACAAGGTGGCCACGGGGCTGTGTCTGCCTGTGGGACCAAAGGGGCACCCACGGTGATCTTATCACTGTCCTTTGCTCTTAGCAGTGGCTGTCCCTGTGTGCAGGGAGGGCTCAGGCAGGGACCAGGCTCTGCTCCAGGGGCCCAGCCGTTGCACCACAGGAATGGGCATTCCCTGGCAAATCCCAGGAATTCCCCCTGCACAGGAGGCAGAACTTCTGCTCTGAGCAGTGCCCAGCCCTGAGCAGAGGCCAGGGAGGGGCTGGAGTCTTCTCCCTGGGGATACTCCAAACCCATCTGGACACAATCCTGAATGACTGCTCCAGGGGACCCTGCATGAGCTCCAGGGTCCCCTCCCAGCCTGAGCCACTCTGAGATTCTGTCTGTGGGGGCCCAGACCTGGGTTATTCTCCTTTGGAACAGAGGAGGAACCCAGCAGCAGCAGGTGAGGCTGGGAAAGAGGAGGGAGAGAAAACAGGGATGGAGTGAAGGTCAGGGAGGACCTACTTGTGTGGAGAATGAGTCCCAACTTCCATAAACTGAATGAAATCTCCTGTTGTGTCACCTTGTCCCCAGTTTTATCAAACTGGATCCACCTGTGGGTGTGCTTTGCCCCCTGCAGCATGGGACAGTGTCACTGTCACCATTCCCACGTGCAGGGAGCAGGGAGGGAGCACGGAGCTGCTGTCAGGTGTTCCCTGCCACATCCATCCAGCCCTTCCCTGCCTGTCGCTGCATTGTGGGGGATGTACAGCAATTAACGCCTCACTCTTGTGACTGTTTCCTGGTTCTTGCTTTTTCTTTCATATATTATTCATTTTTCCTACTTGTAGTCGATGTTTGCAAGTCTCCCTGCTTTGAGCTCTGAAGAGAGCAATGGGCTTGAAATGCTTGATGGTGCTGATGTCTGGGCTCCTTTGTGTTTTGTGGGAAGGGGAATTGATGAGGCAGGAGGAGAGAGGTGGGATCTGGGATCCAAAGTGCACTCCTGCCCCTTGTCATGGTTTGAAAAGCCAAGTGTCTGCTAAGGAAGGCAGGAGCCTCCCCTGAAATGGAAAATGTAAACTCCCTCCTTATGAATTATTATAATTTTGAAATTAAGAGACTCTCAGGCAAAGATATGGGAATAGGAATAACAGTTCTTTACTAGGAAAAACAAAACAAAAAAAAAAAAACCAAAAAAAACCCACAAACAAATGCAATAGTACAAAAAAAAAAAAAATCCACTGGCAGAGTGAGAGCAGGCCCTGGCAGGCTGTGGGTCAGGGTGTGGCAGCAGTGCCATTCCATGGGGGCTCAGCCCTCCTGCAGTGCCAGCTGTGCTTCTGCTGGAGCAGGATCCTGGACAAGGCTGGAGTTTTCCTCTGAAGTTCCAGGGCTGCTGGAGATGGGCCTGGGCTCCCTCTGGGAATGCAGTGGGGCAGAAAGCTGCTCCTCTGGGAATGCAGTGGGGCAGAAAGCTGCTCCTCTGGGAATGCAGTGGGGCAGAAAGCTGCTCCTCTGGGAATGCAGTGGGGCAGAAAGCTGCTCCTCTGGGAATGCAGTGGGGCAGAAAGCTGCTCCTCTGGGAATGCAGTGGGGCAGAAAGCTGCTCCTCTGGGAATGCAGTGGGGCAGAAAGCTGCTCCTCTGGGAATGCAGTGGGGCAGAAAGCTGCTCCTCTGGGAATGCAGTGGGCAAA
Source organism: Vidua chalybeata (assembly GCF_026979565.1). Classification (NCBI taxonomy): domain Eukaryota; kingdom Metazoa; phylum Chordata; class Aves; order Passeriformes; family Viduidae; genus Vidua; species Vidua chalybeata. The sequence continues at coordinate 10,282,225 of NC_071550.1, forward strand.
GGCTGCTGTGCTGTTCCAAGGTCAGATTGGATCCAGGTAGGAATGCTTGGCTCCTGCCCTGGGTGAAGCCTCTCCCCATGGGATGCTGGAATTTTCTCAGCCATGCAGGGACACTCAGTGGCCATGAACAGCAGAGATCTCCTGGAGGGAGGATTGGCTGTGGGAGAGATAAAGAAAAGTGCCCAATGCACAGAGGAGAACTGCCCCACCTCTGACACATGGCAATGGAACACACACCCCCATTTCCAGCCTAAGACACCCCTGGGTCCAGCCCCTGCTCCCATCCCACTCCTGCCCAACCCAGCTCTTCCTCAGAGATGCTGAGGAAGGGTGAGACTTAAATGTTTTTCGTTAATAGATTTTTTTTTTTTTACTTTCTGCAATTATCTGTCCTGAAAGGCCCCTTGTAATGCAAAATAGAAAAATTTTGTTCTGCCAAAATACAAAAATCTGAGCTCTGTGTCAGAGAATCACAGAATATCCTGAATTGGAAGGAACTGACCAAGATCATGGAGTCCAACTCCTGGCCCTGCTCAGAACACCCCGACAATCCCACCCTGTATCCTGTGGCATTGATTTGATTTCTTAATTCAATTTGCTTCTCACTTCTGCAATTTTAAAAATCTATTCTTGTGGATCTTCTAACAAAAATGGAGAAATGATTTTTTAAAAATTTATTTCCCAAAAGCTCCATGTGAATGCACACTTCCATCAGCAGCCAGAACAAGCCTTGAGGTGCTGGGATTTCCTGGACAAGATTGACCAGACTCCATTTCCAGCCAAAATGAAGCTGATATCAGAAGGAATATTAATGGCACAGACTCCAATACAACTTTTATTTGGAATCTGCCAGGCAGTGATTTAAAAATGCAACATCTGAGAAGACATTTTCCTTTCAGCATTTAAACAAGGGTTTGAAATTCAGTTCACACATCAACGACGTCACTTGAACACAGGACCTGACATTTATTTCACCTGGAGCTGCTGAGCCCTGGTGAAAGCAGGGACTGGAGAGCAGAACTGGCCACAATTGCATTTAAAAAATCCTGCTTTTAAATTTCTGAAACACATGACATGAGATTTGAAGGGTCTGCCTTCAGTGTTAGACACACTCAATATTCAATAAAATCTGATTATGGCTCAAGCATCAACATCCTGTTCTTTCAAACAGATTGCCAGAGAACAGAAGGTTTGTCTGAAGATTTTTGAGGCAGGAACGTGTTCAGGGGTAATTCTTGCTTTTGCCAGAAGAATGAATCTCTGGATTTCAGCAGATTTTGGACAGTGGAAAGTCAGAGCTGAAAAATTTCTCTGATTTTCCAGAAGAACCACACCAAAATGCTGCAAACCACCTTTGTTAATTTGCCAAAACAGGAGAAAATACACCCGCACCAATAATTTTCCTTCAACAACGCTCTCGGTGTGCTCTCTCCTCTTTCAGCCATCCCTGAGCAGCGTTGGAAGTGCTGATATTCCTGTTTATGATTTCTGTGGTATTATCACCTCAGAGGAAGGGATTTGCCCATTCTTCCTGAGATTTTGGTCAATGTGTTCAGGGCTGGGGGATTCTGTTCTCATGTCCCCAAAACCTCCTCCAGGAAGAGCTGAATGCCACAAGTCAGTCCCCACCCACTGCTTGGAGAAACCCCCCAGGGGCATTGCTTTGGTCAGCTCTGTCCTGAAGGAATAATTATGTCCCAGTGGATCCAATTCCACCCCAGGGAACGGACTGGGATTATTTTTGCCATTCCACAGAGGTTCAGACCTGTGGGGGCCAGACAGCTGGTGCCACCAGGCAGGCCTGGCAGCAGCAAAATCAGGTTTTTTGAAGGATATCAGTTTTATATCTGCATTTTATTCCCGTGGCTTTGCAGCTGGGGAGGAATTTTAAGCAGGATGGAGACTGGAAGGACCTGGCAATGATAATTAATGTGGGAGCTGGGACTTGTCTGTGAGAGAAAACAATAACAAAATTAAAGCATTTGGGCTCTGTCTGGAGCAATCTGTAGGCTTGGGATAATTCTGGTAAAAGGCCTAAAAATCCTGAGCAGGAGATGCTCAGTGTGGTTGTATCCACATGAGAACCAAGGAGAAGGAAAAGCTGTCTTGAACAACACACAAAACCTCCAATAAAAATGAAAAACTTTTGCTTTTCTGATGGAAAATAGTAATGAGACCAAGAAATGTGGGGAAGTTTGAAAGGATCCTGGGGTGGAACAACCAGGATTTCTCTGGGTGTTTTACAGCTCTGTGATGCCACAAGTTTGGGCTTTGCTCTGCTTGACCAAACTGGAGATTGTTCCTGTCTTGTTTCACACAGGACCTGACTTTGGTTTCACACTGGAGCTCCTGCAGCTAATTCCCATCGCCTGCAGGGCAAAATCCAATGGGATGGAGAAGGCACTTGATAACTCTGACCCTAAAAGTGCTCAAAATGGAGCAGCAGCTCAGCACTGGAGCCATTCAAAGGCCACTTTGCCACTCTTGGGAGATGCCTGAAGGGGCAAAATCAGCCTTTAACAGAGGCTTGGCTTGGTCTGAGGCATGGCCCTGATCCTCAGGCACCATCGAAGAAGGTGTGATGGCAAAAATGGATTCTCTCTACTGGGGGAACCAAATCTTTTCATATTAATCATCACCAGGTTTTGTGCTCGGTGCAGACGTGCCTGGAACTACAGAAACAGCTCCAGGGAGTTGCAAGGTGTACAAAAAAATTACATTAGAAACTGTCCAAATTGGAATAATTTAAAGAGAGTTAAAAAAGGGCATTCAAGAATAGACTTGTTCTAAATGTCTCTATGCTGATTTCTCTGCCTCCAAATGTGAGGTACAGGTATTTGTGGAGTTAGAAGTAGGTCAGTTATTTTTGTCACTCATTATTACTTGTGAAAAATGTGTGTAGCAAATGTACCAACATTCTGTAGCAGCTGAATTTGGGACGCTGGCATTTCTCTTACACCTATTTGGAGTATAAATTACACCATTTCCTCACTGCAGTGTGAAAGGCAGTGATTTCCAGAGTCCAGCCTTGTGAAACCCCACTCTACTCTCATGCCTCTGAGAATCCCCGGGTCAATTTGCAGTCTCAGGGGAGCTGGGGGCACCTTCCTGGAGCTCTGTGAGGTTTGGGCCTCACCTGGGCCACAGGACTGGGTTTTCTGCTGGTGTTTGCAGAAACACCTTCCTGTGTCTTGGCCACAGGAAGCAGCCAGGGCTCAGGGACTCCTGGAAAGGCAGGGACTGTCCTGGCTGGAGACACCTCCTGGTGCTGTAGGGGAGCTCTGGCTGCCTCTGGAGTCAGCACAGACTCCAGGGGATCAGGGAATATCCTGAAGGGATGTCCTTGGAAAGGACCCACAAGGATCACCCAGCTCAGCCCCTGTCCCTGCCCAGACCCCCCAACAACCCCACCCTGGGCATCCCTGGCAGCGCTGGCCAAACGCTCCTGGAGCTCTGGCAGCCTCGGGGCCGTGCCCATTCTCTGGGGAGCCTGGGCAGTGCCAGCACCCTCTGGGGGAAGAACCTTTCCTGCTCTCCAGCCTGACCTGCCCTGGCACAGCCCCAGCCGTTCCCTGGCTCCTGTCCCTGTCCCAGAGCAGAGATGGGAGCTGCCTCTCCTCTGTCCCTCGGGAGGAGCTGCAGATGCCAGTGAGGTCTCCCCTCACAATCCCAGTGCCCTCAGCTGCTCCTCACGGGCCCCTCCAGACCCTTCCCCATCCCTGTGTCCCTCCTTTGCACACTCTCTAACAGTTTAATGTCTTTCTTATTTCGTGCTGCCCCAAACTGCCCCAGCGGCTCAAGGTGAGGCTACCCCAGCCCAGAGCAGAGCTGGACCATCCCTCCCTGGCCCGGCCAGCAATGCTGGGCCTGCTGCCCCCAGGACAGGGATGGACCCCCTCAAAGGGGAGTACAGCTGCTCGGGAGATGGGAAGAACCTGCTCCAGGCAGGTTTTCTGTCTCTAGACTCGATGTTATTGAGAGGGAGATGGACACTCCAGCGGGGTGTTCCCACCAGCCCTTGGTGCAGGCAGGGCTCTGTCCCACCGAGCAGTGTCCAGCAGTAATTCCTGAATGCCCACCCACTGCAGAGGCTCTGGCTGGACAATTCCTGGCACATTCCTTTAATGTGGGGCTCAGCAGAGGGTGGGGAGAGCTCTTGGAAGAGGTGCTGCTCCCTGAACTTCTGCAGAGCAGATGGGGACAGAGGTTTGTCCCCAGGGTCACACAGAATTCCAAGCCTTCTTGTGGTGGGATGAGCGGGGAGCCCAGATAGGGTGGAACTGAAACAGCATCTGGGCAGGGCTCAGGATAAAGGAACTCTTTTGGGACAGTGGCTGTTTGCTCCTGCTTTCTTCCAAATGCTGGCTCATCTTCCTGCAACCCTGCCTTGGAGGGAAAACTGCTTCTCCATGCTCACAAAAGAAAAGTGAAGGTTTTTTTCCTCAGGAAAGAAAATATTTTTCTCAGGAAAGAGAAAATTTTGCTCCCTTTTTTACTTTAAAATACAACAGATGCCAACCCTGCGTTAGGAATATCCTGATGGAGAGCTCCCTCTTGGTCTCTGGCTGCATTTGCTTCCAGCACTGCAAACTCTGGTGGATACATGGAATATTCCAGCAAGAACAGGGGCACTTTTGGGTGTAGAATATTCACAGGACTCCTGAAAATGCTTATGGGAGGGTCAGTGACACCCAGGGCATCAGTGGGATTTCCCTGAGGCTCTCTGGGGTGTGCAGGAATGGGGAGGAGGGTCTCTTCCTGCATCCAAGTCTCATTTTTCAGTAGCAAAGTGGATCTTCCATTGCTCTTTCTGTGCTGACAACGTGAACTTCACCACTGTTCAAAAGAAAATTTTAGCTATTTTTCATGTTAAATGAGGATTTTTTCTTCACTTCCTCATTTCAAATAATTTCTTGGGATTTGCTTCTTCCTTGGAGAAAAAGACAAAAAGGAAAAAAAACCCAAAATAAAAGTGTTTTCTGCATCTTGCACTGGAGCCTGTGAAAATCCTGGCCCCGAGGCCAAATTGTGACGTTGAGTCTCTCTGAGTGATCATTTACTGCATTTTCTTTCGGGAGTTTTAAATTTCATGTCATTCAACTTCAGAGAATGTTCTTTTGCTGTGCCAAATATGAAAATAATGAATCAGAAAATTATTTCTTTCCTCCAGACCATTCATTATTTCCCATTCCCTTCCCTGGTCCCACTTTTGCTCTCCTTCAAAACTTAATACCCCCCCCATCTTTGAAGTCCCTTCACAAGAGCCCCTTCTCTCTCTGTAATACCTGTTTTCAGAGGGAGTTCTGCTATTCAGAGGTGCCTAAGGCTGATCCTCAAAGAGGTTTAAACATCTAAATTCCACCGAAATTGAGGCGAATGAGCTTTCTAAATGCTTTTGAAAAGCCGGGGCTTGTACTGCTCCATTAGGTGCATTTGAAAGCCCAGAGCTGAATGCAGCCGTGGGGATGTCACGCAGACAATCTGGGCTATGGTTTTAGGATGTCCTTTGGATTTTATTTTTTTCCCCCACTTTTTCAAAAAAAAAATCAGTCAAAAGGCATTTAGAGGAAATTGTCGAGTCCATTCGGACACAATCTCAAAGTGAATCTGTAATTTCCCTCCAACAACTGTGTGTGAAAAATTCTTTGAAATATTCCCTCACTTAAAAAGCAGAAAAGTTGTCCAAAACCCGAGAAATTGCACACAAAATGAGAGATTACTCTCACCAGGCAAAGGCAGCATTTGCTGTTGAACAAGTGAGAGCTTGCTTGTGAGCTCCTGTAAGCACCGGTGCTCAGGGCCTTTAGCAACCCATGGGCTCCATTTTCCCTCTGGAATCTCCCATTCTTGAATATTTTCCATCTCTCCAATTTCCCCTTTCCCGCTTAGACCATTCCACTCATCTGATTTGATATTAATGCATCTGAGAAGTTGAACTTGTTTTTAAGACTTGAGCTTTGTCAACGTCAGTGGTTGTACAACACCAGCAAGAACTAAATTTGGCTGAGTATAAAATATTTATTTATTTATTTATTCATTCATTCATTCATTTATTTCTAAGCGCAAGGAAAATCCTGAGTGTTCCAGTCAATGGTAACTAAAACCCCAATTAAACCAGCAGAGCCAGAAAGACAGCAAAAAACAAAAGATTTACCGTGCTGCAGTAAGAAAATATTCCCAGAAAGCCAGAGGGGCAGGATTGAGGAGGGAACATCACCTGCATGAGAAAGGAAACCCGGAGTTCCTTTATCTGAGCAGGAAAGCAGCACTCCTCTTAATTATGTAGGAATTGGAGGAATCCTGCTCCCCTTGTGGCTTAGTCCTAGGAAACCTATACAAAAGGTGCAGCCTTCCAAAAGCTTTGGCAAATCCCTGTTTTCACAGGCTTAAAGCTGGAAATTGCAGCTTGGAAAAAAAAAAAAAAAGACAAAAAAACAAACAAGGAGGGTGAGGAGGTGCAGGGACATTGGGGAGGTGCAGGGAACAGAGGAAAACTTTATGGAATAAAACATTCTTTTAGCATTTTTTTCCTGTGTTTTTTCCTTTGCTGGCAAGTGACAAAATCTGTCCCCAACAAGGCCAGGAGCTCCTGAGATGAGCTGGGGGCTGAGAAGGGTCCAGGGGACAAAAATCCATCCCCTTTCCCTGCCTGGCAGGGCTGAGGCTCAGCCCCTGCTCAGGAGAGGAGGAGAGGGACCTGAGAACCACAGCCCCGGGGAAGGGGAGCCCTGGGATCAGGCATGGGAAGGTTATTTGGGGATATTGGCACCCCAAAAATGAACTCAGCAGCCGTTCCAGACAGGAGTTGGGCACACTTGGGATTTTGGGTGGGTTATCACCCCAGTTTCCAGCCCTGCATGTGTTGGAATGTGTCATGTCCTTCTGTTGGGCTTGCAGGGAGGCAAAAGCTGGCTGGAATCTGTATTTCTGCTGTGGGTTTTAAAAATAAAACCAGAGCAGGCTAATTCCAGCCATCAGTCCTCGTTTTCAGGCCGGGTTTTCCTCTGCTGCAGCCCCACAAAGCATTTTTAATAAGCGAGATGAAACATCAGACTGTGACCTATCACATCATATTGCATCAGTCAAATTGTGTTACATTCAATAATAAACTCCTGCCACTGATGTTCCCCAACGTGACAAGCCAAATAGAAACCTAGAGCTGGAGAATTCAAAGAAAAGTGCAGTTTTGATAAGCCAAGATCTTAAAAATATCTGAGCTGCTTTTGATGGGGATTCATAGATTTATTCTGAAGTCTAAAACCCTTGGAGAAATTGGCCTGGCTGTGAGCAGGAATATTTTTCTAGACAGTTTGGAGGATATGTGTCCTATAATTGCTTTTAAAATAAATTTCAGCTACTGTTTCTACAAAAACAGCAATTCCTGCCATGAAGTGGATTGTGAAAAAATCAAGAAAAGCAGGACCTAAAACTCCCTCCTGAAATGTAGGCTAACATTACCTGAATTAAGAATCAACCAATAATTAGTCTAAATATCTGGTTTCAGGGAGCTCCAGAGTCAGTTCTGCCAAAAGAAGAATGGGTGAAAATGGGTGAAAATGGATGGAAAGATCAGAGCACTTATGATTTTTCATTGTCATGTGGTTCAGTGACAAAATTACTTGCATGGGAGTTTTTAGTAAAGAAAAATCTCACCAATCAAACCAAATCAGCTCATTTTGGGAAGAACATTTTGGTAGTTTTGTGTTTGGAGAACTTCTTTGTGTTAGGACACAGAAAATGCAGTTTAGGCAGAGTCGGCTTTCAAGGGAGTGCAATGAAAATATCAAATCCTTCGACTTGGAGCTGAAATAAAAACTCAGGTATTTGCAAAGTCATAATTCCTTCACAAGGCCTGGCATCATTTTATTTAGGATCTTGGAATGGTTTGGCTGGAAGAGACCTGAAAACTCATCCCATCCCACCCCTGCCATGGGCAGAGACACCTCCCACTGTCCCAGGCTGCTCCAATCCCCAATGTCCAACCTGGCCTTGGGCACTGCCAGGGATCCAGGGGCAGCCACAGCTGCTCTGGGCACCCTGTGCCAGGGCCTGCTCACCCTCACAGGGAGGGTTTTTTCCAGTTACCCTAAATTTCTCCTCTTTCAGTTTGAACCCATTACTCTTTTCCCTATTGTTGTTTTCCTCCATCCCCTGTATTTTAAGGGTGTGCACAGGATGAATTTCAGGGTCAGAGCTGTGTGTGCTGAGCAGAGCTATTCCCAAAATGTGAATGTCTGGGCTAAATGGTTACAAAACGTGGTAGAATCCTATGGCTTCAAATAATTCCATATCTTGTAGGTATCAGGCAGAACATTTCCCAAATCCCCACATTTAGAAACTACTTTGCACCTGCATTTGAGAGATGCTTGTGCAGTCAGGTTGCAGATATTTACTCAGAAATCCCTGACAAAAGCTCCTGTCTATGAGAATAAATCTCTTTCTGACCAGGAGGTCCATTCAAATCACAAAATCATCAATATTTTAATCTGGGAAAAATTCCTGTTACCAATTATTTTGGGAAGTGCTTGGGGTAAAAACCACACGGCAGCAGCTGCTTCCTTGGAAATTCATCCAAAGCCCTGTTCCTGCTGCTCTGGGGTCCGCATTCCCCTCAGCATTGTTAAACAGAACTGCTTTCCCACAGTTTTAAGACAGGGGGATGAGGCCATAAATCACAACTCCTGAGTCATTCAAAGGAAAAAATTGTGTTAAAACTCCAAGTGTTTTACTGCAAAAATGAAGCAAAAATTTGAAAACCCCCAAAGTTTGAAATTTTTTATTTACTGGATGCTTTGGCATCTACTCAGAGTATTTCTGTGTTAATGAGGGGAAAAATCACACATAGTGTACTCATTGTTTCATACTACTTTTCCTTTATTTCACATGAAAAAGAGAAAAGAGATTGATTGAGCTGAAATTTGAAGCCAATCCCAGGGGATTAGTTTCATATTCACTTAGTTTCCTGTAAAGCTTCTGCATTTATAGTTATTTTTAAAGAAAAACTAAACTGAAGGTTGAAAGCCATTAGCAATAACTCACTTGGATTGTAACTCATTCTGATGTTTACTTATTTTGATTTTAATGCACTCTGATATTCTTATGCCATTTGCTGGCACATTTCCATGTATTCAAGGAGCTGAATTGTTCTGATTTGCCAGTCTGGAGTAGGAAGGAATTCAGAGCACAAGACCCACTGAGGAGCCAAATTCCTTAAGATTTAATGGGATTTATTATCTATTGATAAAGGTTTGGTTTAACCCCTTCAGGAGTATTGCCTTCTTCCTACCTGACAAAAATGCCTCAAAATTCATCCCAGAGTTTCTTGATGGCCATAAAATCTGAGGCATAATGAGCAGGGATATTTTTTAGTCTGGTGCAAGCCTGGAGATGCAGAGCAGGTTCCACCCCACAGGTGCTGATGCCCTGGGTGATGGGGGCTGTGTGTGACCATCTCTGCTTCTCTCCTGTCCAGGAGCTGCTTTCTAGAACCTGCACATCCATTTGGAGAACAAAGTCTTCAGAGCTGCTGTCTCCAGCAGAGATGCTCAGCACAAGAGATAATTACAGTAATAATAATAATAAAAATAATAAGAGTGTGGATAATTCAGGCTGTGGGGGCTCAGCAGCTCCAGCAGGAGCAGGGAGGGTGGGTTTTGTCCAGCACCACCACTCCAGGGCACACAGAACCAGAGGGGATTCCTGGAAATGCAAACCCTGAGCACTGGGAAGCCGTGGAATGAGGGAACAGCCGTGGGCTCTTCCCCCCTCTGCACAAAATGCACCAGGAAGCTCCTGGAGGATGCCACTCCAAAATCCCCTAATTGTCCTGACAGAGAGGGTTAAACTCAAGCCTTAAAGGCAGCCAGGCTTCCCTGGACAGATCCTCATTTTCTCCTTGCAATGTCCTTTAATCTTCATGCCTGTGGAAGTTACTCTTCTCCTTCAACCAAATAAAAGCCTCTCATCAGAAGCTGTGAGTGCACTTCTGGCAGGGCAGAGCTTACTCCAGGCTGCCTGTCCTGGGCTTCCTCTCACAGGAGTGGCATTGGCAGCACATTTGCCAGTAGAGAAGCCAGGTTTGACCCTCAGCACCATTTCTCTCATCATTCACGGGGTGGCATTGGGGTGTTCTTGTGACATCCCCTCTGTGCACGAGGCTGGCCAGGTCGTGAGCACTCGGTGAGTCACAGATCCTGAGATGTCACAGGAGGAGTGGCAGCATCTGAGAGAACCCAGGAAAGAACAGCAAAAGTGATGAGAGGTTGGAGATCACGACGTCTGAAGAGATGTTAAAAGAATGGGGTTCCTGTAGTCTAAAAAAGTAGAAAATCAGATGTTTCTCATGGCTGCTTTGGAATGATTTTTAAGAAAAAAACACTGCACTGTCTTTAGGGTATCAGGATGGTTTGGGGTTGGGCTGGATCATGTGGAGGAGTTGTAAAACCTCTTTCACTGAAATATCAGGGCATGGGGGAGCAGAGCAAAGCAATTCTCAGGGCACAGCAGGGCACCCTTATCAAAACTTGCTGAGAGAAGACCAGAATCCAACTCCCAACATCAATCAGGAATGAACAGCAGGGCTGTTAAAACACAAATCGTGCCAATCTAACTTGATGGGTTTTATTTTGCTGTGTTGCTGAATTATTTCAGGTCTGTGGCTTTTTGCTGGGAAAATGAATATTTTCCAAGTATTTTATAGTGAAGACCAAAACACAAAATGTTCAGGATAAGGCTTCTCTGTTCTGGAATAAGCTGATAAACTCAGGAAGAGCAACAAAGACCAGCTTTGGAGGGATTTGCTCCTGCAGGAGGAGTGAAAACACCAATTGCAGTGGAACACTTTAATGAATGCAGCAGTTCCACGGAGTGGATTCTGCCCTCAAATGTGACTCCAAGCACAAGCAGTGAAATCAGCTGCACAATCAGAGTTTTGCAGCTCTGCATCATCAGCCTCCCACAGACAGGAGAGAATGGGATTGAGAGCTGCTCTCCTAAAGTATTGTTTAAATGATCTGCTGTGAAATTCTGCACTCAGGTTGGGCAGCAGACCTGGACCTGGACGTGGCACTGGTGACAGCACCACTGTCACCAGTGGGGACATCCCAGCTGGAAAAGACAGTCAGGGTCTATGGGGTGCAAGATTCACAAGAGATACCAGACATTGCAGGCAAGAGATGCTTGAAATGTTTAATTTCTGACTCTTCTTGCCCCTTGCAGGGCCAGGATGTCACATCCACTGTCACACCTACTGCTGCTGGTTGGACTGTGCTGACTGAAGACAAACCCACAAACTTTCAACCAGCCTGCAGATTTTCCAGCCCTGCTCCATTGAATTGAGTCTGTTGCTGTCTAAAAAGGGATTTAAGTTGTCCTCCTCTAGGCAGCAGCAGCTCAGGACACACAGGAACCCTCTGGAGTTATGGGGGTATCTCCCAGGGTTTGATCTGAGATAATTTCTGCAGTCAGAGGCTCCAGCAGGTGAAAGGTTTGCACTTTTGTGTGGACATCATCCTCAGTTTCCCCTTGCTCTGTCCCTTTGGCACAAGTAACAGATGGTCAGATTACCATGAGGGAGGCTGAAGCTCATTTGAGAGTCTGTACAGATTCCATCAACTTAACTAAAACCATAAAAACGGTGCCTTTTGAGGCAGGGTCAAGTCAGGATACAACAAAGCGCACTGGGAGCAGGGGTTAACCTGTGCTGGGGCCCAGACAAGGTGCTGTACCTCGGAGATGGGAGCTTCATTCACCTGGAACAACACCAGGTGTGCTCTGCTGCAGCCTCCTGCTGGGACAGAGGGCAAACCCTGCTGGTTCTGTCTCAGAGCCATCCTGCTCCTGTTCTAAACACACAATCCCTGACACTGCCACTTCACAGGAGAAACCTGAGTCATTTGGAAGAGTTCCAGTTCAGAGCATGAACATCCAACCTCAAACCAACTGGGAGTTCTGGCTAGCTGGAGGGGGAGCCTCTGAGGGCTCTGTTCAGCCTGAGAGCAGAACCACAGTGCTGCCAAGGAAAAGACACAATTGCTGAGAGTAATTAATCTTTTGGGGACACTGAGGGTGTCCCCTGCTGCTGGGGAGGACACCTGCCACCAAATATCCCAGCTGTGGTGCCAGTGTCTGGCTGCAAGGCTGAGCAGGTCAGAAAGGGAAATTCCTGCCCTGCCCCATGACCAGCCCTGCCTGTCACCTTTTAACTCAAGCAGTTTTGTCCTTCAGTCCCTGTCCTGCTGTGGGGAGAGCCTGGAACTGTTACTTCCAAACTTAACCAATCCAAAGAGCTGAATCCAACCTTCCCTTTCCTGATTGCCCTCTGATCCAGAGCAATGGGAAGGAGCAGTAAGGAATTTACTGCTCCTGGGAGCTCCTGGTGTTCCTTTAAGATCCATGGAGAATGTGCAGGGGGTAATGATTAGGAACTTGCTCCAATGCAGGGTTTGTACCATGGGTTTATGTCGATTGCTTAAAGAACTGCACCTGTGCCTAGCACCTGCTGAGCTGTGAACTTCAGGTGGGTATTTTAGATGGACCTTGGTCTAATCCATTCATGTTTGAAGTTATCCATCCTTACCTTTTCTCTGCTGCCATCCGATTTTTCTGCCTGTGATGGGCCCTCAGTCCATAAGATTCCTCTCAGGGCTGAAGATGAAGAATTATCAGCACATATTTTGCTCTTTCTATCCAAAAAATTCCCTTTTAGAGATGATCACCTTCATCATAATTGCAGCAGGACCTCATGCCAAACAAAATGAAATGGAATCGGAAGCATCTCTGGTGCCTCTGACCTGCATGAGCTGTGGAAAGCAAGGTCACAGCGGCCTTCAGGCAGAGCAGAGGCACCAGAAGGGCCTTTTGGAGCATCTCTAGCCCACCTGAACAATCCCTGTGTTTGAGCCCAGCAGAGCTCAGGACTCTGCCCTGGCTGAGCCTCCTTTAGGAGGAGTTGAACCACCTAGAGATGGTAAATCCTCTACCCTTCCCAAAATGTTCAGCAGCAGCCCCTGCAGAGCACTGGGCTGGCCCAGGACTCGGGGATGGCTCAGGTTTCTCCCAGCCTTGCTGGAAGCTGTGCCCAGCAGGATCCCTGTCACAGGGTCTGGATAATCCAGCAGGAATGTGGGCAGTGCTCAGGCCTGATGCCAGCCCCGAGCTGGCACTGCACAGGTGGCACTGCCCACACAGCCCAGGGAATGCTGCTCACCCTGAAACTCACTGAGAGCAAAGCTCTTCTTTTACTGAATTGCAACATTAGGGAAAAACCCCAAATATTTCATTAACCCTCATGGGCAATAACAAAGAATAAACCATAAATATCCTGAAGCTGCACCCCATTACCTTCAACCCTCCCTCACCCTGGGCCATGGTCCTGAGCCAGTGCTGCCAGGGGAAGGTTTGATCACTTCATGGGCACTGTGGCTCATTCTTATCAGCATCACAAACCCCCTCTTATCACTGATCCCGTGTGAGCAGACCATGCCCTGCTCCCTGCATGCCCCAAGTGCCCCTTTAACACACAGCCAAATTTGTTCCCAACCCAAAGAACTGAAGTGTGCAGAATAAACTGCAAACTCCAGAGCCAGGCAGAGCAGTGCTGGCTGCAAGGGTGGTTGAGTGCTTTGCTTCTCCTGTGAAGTGCTGTCAGTTCAAATCCAGGCTGGAATCTCAAATAAAACAAACTTGTTTTTCCTGCCTGGAAACTTCCCAGGACTTCCAAGTGATCTGGTGTCACACTGCCAGCAGAACTGGGCAAAAGATTTATCCCACAATTTTTGTTTCTTCTTTTTTTTCCCCTCTTGCAACATCTGTGGGTAGTTCAGGATATTGCTTGATCAGATTTCTTCAATGAGATGATGGCAGGGCTTTTTTCCACTTCATGATCACTCCACCAGGAAAATCAGACTTTTCCTCACTGGGAGCTGTGCTGCAGTTTCTGTTGCTGTGCAGTTTCTTGTCACCTTTCCAGGCTGCATGAGGAGCCTTCTTTCACTGTACACCTGTGCAGTGAAAGATGTGCAGAACTCCAGGTGCTCAAAGCAAAAGGAGCAATTGCTTGGCTGAGCCAACTCCATCCCATTTTTTCTGCAGGATGCACGGATGGTGTGTCCCCAAGCCAAAGGAGGGGGCTGGTGGATGTGTGAAAGCTCCAGGGCAGGAGTGATGCCCCAGAGAAGTGGTGTTTGCCAGCCTGGAGGGTCAGTCCCTCTCTCAGGCTGGGAGAGGCTGAATCCACAGCTCAAGGTACCCCAAGAGCCACCCCAGTGTGAAAAACCAGGACTGAAATCTTCTCATGCTCCAGATTTGTACAGTCCTGCTGAAATATCTCTCAGAATCCCAGAGAGATTTATGCCTTGAATTGGGAGAGACCCTAAAGATCATCCAGCTCCTTCAAATTCATCCATGACACCTCCCGAAAGAAGGTTTGAGGAACTGAGATCAGCTTGATGGCCTGGAATGGGTATTCCAGAGACCTGGGAGTGACCACAACTCCAGAAGAACTGATGTATGGAATCAAAAGATCCCTGAGGACTTTTAGTGCACATGAACATCAAATTCACCTACAAGGAGGGGGAAAAGAGTGGAGCAGCTGGAGCTTGAGTCCTGCTTAGAAAGGCTCAGGCTTTAGAACAAACCACAGAGAAAAAAATATTAAAGGTGTGGTGGGAAATGGGATTCTGTGCAATAAGGAAGTTGCCTTACAAATAATTCAATCTGCTCTTTAAATGCTTGGTGTATCAGGCAGCAAGATGCAGCAGAATATTTGAGAAATAGATTGCATTGAGGAAAAAATCCTATAGTGCTGATAAGTGGCAGACAGCTGAAGAAAATTCACTAAACAAAGCCAGGTGAGTGGGCCAGCAATAAATGTAATCCAGGTGAGCAGGCTGGAGGTAGAAAGCAACAATAACTGCAGGCAGCTATGGCTAAATGTGCTGACAGTTCCCATTGTGAGACTCAGTTCTCACTTTTTGATAACTTTGCTACTTTAATTCACGTGGGCTGCAGCTCTCCCAGCCAAGGTCTGCTCCAGACTGGGTTTGAAAGATTGCTGCTGTGGATCAGTGCTGGGGGTAAGGTCTCTGGGAATTTATTAGACAAGAATGACTCCACATCCTTTTTCTCCACAATGCTTTAAAAATCAGGAAATTCATCCAAATGCTATATTAAGAGGGAAGTGAGGCTCTGAAGGGAAGCACCAGAGGATGTGGAAGTGGCAGCAGGGAGGTTGTCCTGCTCTTTGATGCTTTGGCTGGAGAACCCCAGCCAGGCAGAGCCCTGCTGTGATGTCACTGCCACGAGTGGAGACTTCAGAATGCCCCACAACACCAAACTTCCATTTTAGCCTGGGAGACAGAAGATCTGCACAAATGTGCCTCTCCCATTACAGCCTCATTTGCAATATTTATTGCTGCAAAGGCTCAGCAGTGGAGACAATCTCCTGTTTCAAGTTCGTTATGGCTGCTTCAGCTGCATCCACAAATGGGGTTTGGTGTCTAAATATCTCTTGAGTTGTTTAAATCAAACCCACAGATTCCTCTGACATTTCTTAATGCTCCATTTTGAGTCATCTTCTCTTGGAGGGACCTGGACCTTCTGTGCTTTATGAGCTGACCCTTCCCAAGTCCTGGCCTTACAGGGCTCTTCCTCTCTCTGCTCCCAGCCCTGACTGGGATCTGCTTCTGCCCTAAACCTGACTTCAGCTCTCTGGGTCTGATCCAGAGGCTCAGACCTTTCCCAACTCTGCCAAGAGATGACCAGGAGACCCTGGACCCAAGAGGAGAGATAAACAGAGTTTTCTGTGCCTGAAAGGTTTCCTGCTGAGGACAGGCCAATGTGGCCTGCACAAGACACTCTCTGGGCTGCAAGAAAAGAATCTGAGATGCTTTTGCTCCAGGTCCACGGCTTTGGCCCCTGCCAGAGATCAGGAACAGCCCAGGCAGGATGGGGAGGTTCCCTTCCTGCTCTAGCAGGGCTGGGTGATCTGCAGAGCTCCTTTCAGCCTCAGGGACTGAGGCACGTCACAATTCTCTCATACTCTTGTTCTCTGGAGACCCCTTGTTCTCTGCCCCCCACCCAGGAGTGAAGGATGAGATCCTGTATTTCACATGGGAAATCCTGAATCCTCAAAACCTGACTTGCTATGAAGAGTGTGTGCTGGTGTTAGATGACAGGATTCTGGGCTAATATGAGCCAGGTTTGATTTTGGGTGGGTTCTTGGAGCAGAACTCTGATACTCAGAAAGACTTGAACCCCAGGCTGCCCTTGCTGGGATTTTCAGCTTCTCCTTTTCACACACAGTCCCACAGTGCAGGGCTGGGTGGGGGTAATGGGGAACACTTTTATTTCCCTCAGTTTGTCCAATATTTGGGCATTGTTCGTGGCAAGATGTGACCCTTTAGAACCCTGTCGAGCTGCCTGCCAGTGCTCTCAGCTGCAGAACATCTCCAGCCCTGCTGCTCCATGGAGATCTCCTTTACCTGGTGTGTATCCTCAGCTGAAGTTTCAGTGCACTTCTCCCAACACTCCCACTTCTCTCAAACATGTTCAGTCTGTTTTTCTGAAGGCTCCTGACCTCCAAAGGCAGCTGAGACACTTCCCAAGCAGTGATGTCCATTAGAAAAGACAAATTTTCCTGCTAGAATGAAGATGCTGATTTCCCTCCGCAAGCAGGCTAAAGCCATGTGCCTACATCCACATGCGTCCCTGAATTCCTGGGAATTTGCAGCACCAGTGCTGAGGTTCCTTCTGGCTTGGTGGTGCAGCTGAGACCCTTCCCAAGCAGTGATGTCCATTAGAAAAGCACAAAGTGGTCTCTGGAGTTGGAGGAGGGCTCCAGAGCAGCCCCCCAGTAACACCAGCAGTGGCGGAGAGCTGCTTCTCCCTCCAAGGGTGCTCTCAGCACCACCAAGCCAGAAGGAACCTCAGCACTGCTGCTGCAAGTTCCTGGGAATTCAGGGATGCATGGCTTTAGCTTGCTTGCAGAGGGAAATCAGCATCTTCATTCTAGCAGGGCAATTATCCTCCCACAGGCTCCACTCCTCACACGAGCACTTGTTTGCAGCAGTTTCTGTTTTATCTCCCATTGCATTTCTGCAAAAGCAGGGACAGTAAAAATCTTCCGTAGCAGGGGTGTGAGTGGGAGCTGTACTGGTAAAATTATACTGGTGCTGTAATTATCCTGATCAATTTTCCATATAAAAGAGACTTCAGAAGAACTCATTTGTTTAACTATGTAAGCCTCAGCCTTTACTCCAGTGGCATCTCTGTTCACCAATCAACATAATGAACATAGGCAATTAAGGTGCACCAGAAACCTGGTTACATTTCCTAAAGGCATTTCCCAATGTCCAAATGCTTGATTTGCAAAATTAATGAGCTGCTGAAGTCCCTTGGTATAAATCAGCACATCTCTACTGACTTCAGATAAGATCCCCTCATCCAGCTGAAGGTTGGGTCCTTTGTTAGCCATGGGCTGCTCTGGGAAGCAGAATGATGGTTATTTTCAATATTTACAGTTTGATCCTGGAAGTTAATTTGGATAGTGTACCCAGTGATTGAATTAAACAGCAGTCTGGGCACAAGCACTCATGCAAAGGGGAAAAAAAGCTTTTTTCGGAGGGCTGAGTTGTGCCTAGTGAGGTGCCCCACTGTGATAGGCAGACTTGCAGTCCCTCATTTGACCCAGGCAAATTTCTTCCCAGAAAACTGAGTACAGAGTGCAGGGTGCGGCCCCCAGACGCCGGGGAGCAGCAGTGCCCCTGTCAGCACTGGGATTTCACAGTGGCTGTCCCACATTTGCCATTTGCTGGGTGAGTCCCATGGAAATGCAGCAAAGATTCTGCTCCTCGATTGCTCAGCAGCAGAAAGGGAAGGTCCTCTGCTCACAACTGTGTTGGCTGATGCTGCCCTCAGGGGGTGAGACTCCTCCTGAAACCTCTCAAGTGTTTGTGGCTGATTTGAGTGGAAGTGATTTGCTCGAAACCCTCCCTGTTTTAGTGGGTTCTGCATGAAAGGACTGGCCCTGCTCCTGCAAGGGACCTGATTTCCATTCTCTTACCAGCGTTTGGGGCCACAAAAGTGTCAGGAGGAGAAGCAGTGCAAGGGTCGGTGCCAGGGATATCCTGAGTCCCCACAACTCCATCACCCTGCCCTCAGGGACCCATCCTTACCCCCACACTCAGATCTGGGAGCAGCAGGAATTTGTAGGGACAGGGAGGAGTTTGGGATCTGAATCTGGTCCACAGCTGCTGGCTGCATCCTTCCCAGGGCTGTGGCATCCCTCAGACTCATGTCGAGGCCAGGAGAGGTTTATGTGGGATATTAGGAAATATTTTTTCATGGAAAGGATGGTCAGGCTGCCCAGGAAAGGGTGGAGTCACCATCCCTGGAGGGATTAAAAAGAGGTGGATGTGGCACTTGGGGATATGTGGTGGCCTTGGCAATGCTGGGGGAATGGTTGGACCTTTGAAGCCTTTTCCAGCCTGAATGATTCCACAATTCCTTGATTCTGTGATTTTTGGGCTGCCTTTCCTGCTCTTCCCTTGCTTACTTATCCTCATGGACAAGGCTCCAGGTTACCCTGCACTGCTCAAACATGAAAAGCAGGACCTGAGATGAAACTTCCTGAATTTTTGAGGCAGGAGTTTTGGCCAACTAAAGCAGCTGTACAGAAATCCTAAAGGAGCTGTGTAATTTTAAATGGATGAGGAATTCTGGCCTTGCCATGGCCCTGGCTCTGGGTAACTGCTGAGGTGTTGGGCTTGGGCCTTATCAGAAAGGGGATCCCAGCTCTGCACCTGAGCTCCTGCCATGGAATGGAATGGAATGGAATGGAATGGAATGGAATAGAATAGAATAGAATAGAATAGAATAGAATAGAATAGAATAGAATAGAATAGAATAGAATCGCATAGCTGCTGAATATGGACCAACAACCCTGAGGTTCTTGCTAGAGCTGGATCCATCCAGGCTTGGGCTCTGCACTTCAGGAAAAACATGGGACAGTTGGCATTGAGTTCTGGAGGTGAGTGCAAGCTGGGAGAGCTGTGGGTTGTTTAAGATACAGTAGAGAAGTTAGTGCTTAGAGCATCTTCAGAGAGGTCTCGTGCAGCCTCTGGGGCAGGCAGGGTGAGAAATGGGGCTGGGTTTGCCTCAGAGATGTTTGGATTGGGTGCTGGGACAGCCTCCCTAAGGATCACCAAGCACACCAGCTACTTGTGTGGGAGGCTGATCAGCACCTTTGTCCTACAGAAATAAAAAAATCTGAGTTTCACACTGGCCAGAGGAGAGAGGAGGACGAGGTGGGTCTGTGAGGACACCAGTGACCTTCTGGCTGGAACTGGGAAGCTCTTGGTTTGTTTGCCACAGCACTTTGACAGGAATTCTGTGCTTCCTCTCTGTGCAGAATCACTGACACATTTTCCTGTCTTGACATGAGGAGAATAAATGTCCTTGAGTCATGCCAGGAGAGGTTTAGATTGGATTTTAGGAAAAATTTCTTAATGGAAAGAGTTGCAAAGCATTGGCATGGGCTGCCAGGGCAGTGGAGGAGTCACCACTCTGCAAGTGGTCAAAGAACGTGGGGATGTGGCACTTTGGGGACGTGGTTTGTGGTGAACTTGGTGGTGCTGATGGTTGCACTTGATCATCCTGAAAGTCTTTTCCAACCTTAATGATCCTGTGTGGCTCAAGTTCAGCTCTCTGTGGTCTCCACCAGCAGAAAAGTCTGGGAGATCAGCTCAGCAGCAGAAAATGAAATGAAAGCCCGGAAAATTGGCAGCACTTTCACAACAGGAGCTGTGAAGAAGGGCAGGAATAGTGCAAGGAGCAAGGGCAGAGCTGTCGGCCCACGGTGAAAATGCATCTGAGTGAGTCCAGGAGACACTGAGCCACAGCTTGGCAGAAACACAGAGATTATTGTAGAATTCTACACATTTCCAAAGAAAGCTGCATCTTTTGCAGAGCACAGGCAGGCCAAGCAGAACATCCTTCAGAGCACAAGGACACGGGAGTATTTCAGATGCAGAATCTGAAGCATTTTTGATGACCCATTCTTTACTCACATTCATTATTTAGGTCTGACTGTTTCAGAAACCTGACAGTTTCTCCTTATTCTTAAAGACAGATGCTGATGCTGAGCTGGAAGTTTTTAATGTGCTCTTTACATTGAGCTGACCTCTGTCTCTCCTCCTAAAGGGAGCTCTGAAACACAGTGAGACAAATGCAGAGCCCTCCTGTTCCAAGGGCTGCAGAGGAAAAAGGGCTTCATCACTGATGAACTGGTGCAACATGAGTCTTGTCTTTATCTCACTCGACATCTGAACCAGGCTTATCTTTGTATCACCAGTGCACTGAGGAACGGGAACTGCTGGAATGATCCATCTCAGGCACTGGATAACCCAAAAACTGAGCTGGTGCCGCCCTGCTGGGCAGGGTTGCCTCCCATCTCGGGGGGTTCCAGCTGCTGCTGCCCCTGTGTCCCCATCTGTGCAGAGCAGGCTGGAAACAGCTCTGAGAGGCCCCTCCCTCTGCCCCCGCCCCACTCCCTCTCTCCAGAGCCAGCCCCATCCTCTCTCCTCAAACTGCATCATCAAATGTCCCGAGTATGAAATGCCATTGTGCCTGACATCGCACATTCCTCATATTCCTGGCTCCTCCTTGCTTGAATTTCCCTTTGTAGCTCTGATGCCCATACAAAACACACTGGAAGTAATGCTGGTTCTAATTCACTTCTAAATACTTCCAACCCATCCCATCCATCTGTGTCCCTGAATCCTTGAATTCCGACTTGCACTGTTTACCCTGGGCTGCCAAAATGCCCTTTTGTAGCTCAAAGGCAGCGGGAAAAGAGGGACACTGGATTTTGGGGCCACTTTCTCACCAGTTCCAGCAAGTCAGAATAAAACAGAGGAGCAGAGCAGCCACTGAAGACAAAAGCCTTTGATCTGATTTTATCAGAAATACTTGTGCCAATGAGGAGAGGAATGGGGCAGAAACTTCAAGGTGAGAGTCAGTATCAGCAGGGTCTGAATTTCCTTTGAGGCCATTCCATTTGCCACATGAAAGCTTCTTCCTCTCCGAGTCTTCCTTCCTGGGCTCCCTGGAACATTTCAGTCTGGCTGCAGGTGATGGTCTCAGAGCAAAGTTTCACTTTCTGGAGAGGCTGCCATTGAAATCTCCTGAACTCCCTCCTCTGCCCACTCAGTGCTCTTCAATTCAGCTTCAAAAGTCATTTCCCTCCCCAGTGTTTTTCCTTATATATAGAAATGTTTACCCAAAGGTTAAAAACCCATTTACTGTGGCTCGGGAGATATGCCTGGCACTGAGGGCTCTCTGGACAAAGACACTGTAATGAGGACCTAATTAAGTGAAAGCTGCCACAGGAAATCAGGGTGGACAGGAATTTTCTGCTGGATGTCAGACTCCAGTAGCTCTGAGTGAACTGGGCAGGAAGGCAGGGAGGAAAAGGTGTCACTCCAGAAACAAAGGAATCTGTGATCACCCATAACCAGAAATTCTGAGAGACCTGCAGAGCAGGGGGTGTTGGAGAGGACTCTTCTGGTGTGAGGCAAACACAACCAAGAAGTCCTAAAGCTGGAGACACAAGCACGCTGACCAAACCTGGCCCAGGGCTGTGGAGGTTTCCCAGATTTGTTGTTTCTGTGTGCGACACTTTGTGCTTGGATTCCACATCTGCTCCTTCCCTGGGAGTGGGGATCTCTGACCTGTGGAGAGCAGGAGATTGTTGGACTTCACCAAAAGAGGTCCCGGCCCCCAGGCCCAGAGAGGCCCAGCCCAGGTTCCTGTGGTGTGGATCCAGAGGTGAAGGTGGCTCCACTGCAGCTCTCACACAGCTCAGGGACATTGTCTTACCCATTCCCACACCTTTCATTTTCCAAAGCCTAAAGGGGCTCCAGGAGAGCTGGAGAGGGACTGGGGACAAGGGATGAAGGGACAGGACACAGGGAATGGCTCCCACTGCCAGAGGGCAGGGATGGATGGGATATTGGGCAGGAATTGTTCCCTGGGAGGGTGGGCAGGCCCTGGCACAGGGTGCCCAGAGCAGCTGTGGCTGCCCCTGGATCCCTGGCAGTGCCCAAGGCCAGGCTGGACAGGGCTGGGAGCAGCCTGGGACAGTGGGAGGGGTCCCTGGACATGGCAGGGGTGGAATGGGATGGGCTTTAATGTCCCTTCCAGCCCAATCCAGTCTGGGATTCTATAACTGAGAAGGAGCAGAGTGCAATGATTTGTTTATTATTTGAAGGGATTTTAGTATGTGAAGTCTGTCTTCTATTTTCCACTTGATTTTTGGTGTATTTCTTCGGGAGAAATCATTAGAGATATCTTTTTCCCTTAGCATTTCACAGGAGAGCCTGCAATGGTTTTGACCAAAAGAGCTTCAGCCAGGTTTGACTTTAATTTGAAAGACAGCCCTCAGGTCCTTCCCCCAGGGGTCACAGGGGCTCAGGTCTCTGGGTTTAATGGGAGAATTAAAACGAAGAAGTGACAGCAGTGGCTGTGTCTCATTCTGAACTTCACTTCTGGAGACTTCAGTCTCTTTTAAAGGCAGTGCTTTCTGTTATCAGGGAGGTACTGGGGTCCTTGATCCTGCAGTTTGGAATTTAGGGAGCACACGGAGGAGCCACCTGGCCATCTGTGCCCTCGCACCTGCACAGAGCCTGAGCCCTGTGCTCCCAGCCCAAACTGTCTCCCTTTGCCATGAATGGATGAATGTTTCTCCACCTTTTAATCCTGAAGAACCATCTAGATTGAGAAAAAAGACAATAAATTATCCACTGAGAATTTTCTGCAGTGTCTCCACGTGATTTTAATTTTCAACTAAACCAACATGAAGTGTTTAATGCTCCCTTCCAGTTTTTATTTTCTTGTAGGGCTTTCCTCCTTCACTTACACTCTGGGATTCACAGGAGTTTTCCCTACACCCTTTTCACAAGGACTTTGCAGAATATTGTCCATAAATTCCCGAGCTGTGAAATTTTCAAAGCCTGAAAGAAATAGCGTTGGCCACTTTGACGCACATAAAAAGAAATATTTAGTGACAGAGAGATGGGCTGGGGGAACAGAAGAGCCGAGTTTTTTCTTTTTACAAAAATAACATTTCCTCTTGCTCCATCTGAAGGTTTAGTGCCCAGCTGAGTTTATTTGTACATGCAGAACAACATTTTCAGCACTGCTTTCTCTTCGTGAGCACTCCCCTTCCATTCCCTGGCTGTCTCACCTACTGACTTTCTTCCAAATGCCCCAGAGGATATTTGTGGTAACACAGGACTTGACTTTTTAATATAAAATTGAAATAGAGGCAGCAGAAGAAGCAAAACCAAAGTACCACCAAAAATTTTTGACAAATTTATTTCAGCAGATTTATTTCCCTTTGCACCTTTGAATGTTTGAATGGCCAAGGAGTTGTGTGAATGTCACCCTACAGGATAAATCCCTATTTTCTCTTGGGGTTTTCAGGATTACAAACACAGGAATACCCCTGGAGCTAGATCATGCCTCAGAAACAGGGTTTTTTTTTTTTTTTTTTTTTTTTTTTTTTTTTTGTTTTTTTTTTTTTTTTTTTTTTCTCCTGACTGGGTAACAGCAATTCTGAACATTTTGAATTGAAGTGAGGCAGAGCCTGTCAGCTTCCCAAAAGGAACATGAGTATTTCTAAAGAGCTTCTAAAGGAGGTTGCAGGATGTTAATTGCCTATGGATACTGTAAAATGAGAACTAAAATACCAAAGGTTGCCAGGTCCCCTTCAGTCATTTTTTTCCCCCAGAATTCAGGCTGCAGCTCAGACTTGTTCTAAAGGTAAAAGGCTTTTTCTTCCATACCTGCAGATGCAGGATGAGACTTGTCCCTGTCTTTTGCTCGCAGACAGGTCAGCAAACACCATCTCCATCTCCAGAATCTGGGTGAGACTGACATTCTCCTGCACTCATTTCTGACGTGCAACCTTTTACAGGCTTCAGCAGGGCAAGAAATTAGAATGAACACATTAAAATCTGCAAAATAAGAAGCATGAGCTAAACCAGTGGAAATCTTCTATCTGCCTACTCCAACCAGCATCTGAGAGACCAAATCCTGCCCCACTGGAACCACTCCAACCCCCTGGAAGCAGAGGTGTAGTTCATCCCTGCCTCCTGAGCTTTTGCTGCAGGAAATTGGGAGGTTGATGATGATTATTTGCTGTCATCACTGGGATGGTCACACTAACCATGGCACAACGATGTCCCCAGCTGGGCTGGGTCCCTCCATTCATCCCTCACCATGAACCACCTTGGAGAACCCAAACCATCAGCCTTTGCTGGCCCTGAGCTGTGCAGACACTCCTGGGCGTGCAGGAGCAAACAGAGCTGCTCCCAGGCCCTCTGCCCGGTCTGCATTTGGCCCCTCCAGAGCTTTGGTGTGCCCTGAGTTTCTCCAAGAGCTGGGGCCACCTGGGACTCCTGGGGTGCCCACTGATGAGCAGCACAGCATTATTTAGAGCTGATCTTGCTGTATCAGAAGTAGCTGGGTGTGACATGAGCTCTAAGCATGCCACAGGGCAGGAGCAGAGTGGGCTCTGAGGGGTGGGATGACACTGAAGGTCCCCCCCACCCAAACCAGTCTGGAATTCCGTGAACCCCCACACCAGGGGCTGTCTCCCCATGGCCACCTTCGCTCTGCTGCTGGCATGGCTGAAGATGCCCAAAGCAGCCCAGATTTTGTGATTAATTGTTGCCCCACAGGAATCAGCCATGGCTGGCCTGTCCTGCAAACCCCAAATGCTCTTTGCCCTCCTGTTTGCCTCTTCCCCATTTGAGTCTTCAGCAGCTGTGCTGTCTAATTCTTACCGCTCTTAGGAAATAGATTAATACACAAAATAACATCATGAGCAGCAGGGATCTGATAAACTCAATTGGCTCAATGACTGCTGGCAGTGTTTTCCCTAAATCAGAAATCATGGGAGGGACAGGATGAAAGGAAGAGTGCAGTTCAGTGTGTGAGGCCTGCGTGTGTGCAAATGTGTATGTGTGTGTGTGTATAAGCACTTGCGGGTGTTTTTTTAAATCAGCTCAGCATGCAAATATATATTTCTGCTGAAATGATGTTCAAACAGTCAAAGCAGAAACAGATGTATTGAAAATATAAATACAGAGCTTAATAAATATTTTATCATCAAATATTTCAAAAATGTCATCTTTAAAAACATGAAAATTCAGCCTCAGGAGGACCAAAATATTTAATCACTCTCAAGAAATTCTTAAAAGGGAATCTCTTTCCATCAGATTCTATCTAAAGAGAAGAATGAATTTCCAGGTGCTGTGAGCTATATTTATTTTAATCAAAATCACTCACTGAGTTAAAGGAGATCAAATAATCAGTGAGGTCATTATTAAGTGAGATAACAACTTCTGAATGAATGCTCTCATTAATCTAATTATAAAATGGAATGGTATCTTGCTAATCAGGCTGTTAACTGCACCCTGGAAGTGTGAGGCTGTAATCACAGTTGTGTGAGCCAGGGCAGGGCTGTGGGGAATGAGGGGGAAGCACAGCCCAGCCCCTGCTGGCACAGCTGAGGCGGGGACCTGATGACCTGCAGCTCATCCCCATGGAGCTGAGGGGCATTCAAAACTGTCTGAATGGTCCCTCTGCTTGACCTGTGCTGTTTCCCTGGCCTTGGACACGAAGCAAGGCTCCCTGAGCATTCCCAAAGAGCTCCAGCGAGGCCCATTCTGCTCTGCAGCAAGGGGTTTAGGGCTGGGGGTGTTGGGAAAGGCACAGACTATTGGAGGAAGGATGTTCAGCTGGGCTCAGGAGGGCCCTGAGAAGGCTCCTGGGCTGTCTTTTTCAAAACATGCTCTGGGTTCACAGCCAGGGATCCTGTCAGCCCAGCTGAGCCTGGACACACCTTTACAGTTGGAAATACCTGGGCTGACATAATGAATTCAAAGACACATCTGGAGAGAGTCCAGAGGAGGCCACAGAGCTGCTCCAGGGGCTGGAGCCCTCTGCTCTGGAGCCAGGCTGGGAGAGCTGGGGGTGCTCACCTGGAGAGGAGAAGCTCCAGGGAGAGCTCAGAGCCCTTCCAGGGACTAAAGGGGCTCCAGGAGAGCTGGAGAGGGACTGGGGACAAGGGATGGAGGGACAGGACACAGGGAATGGCTCACACTGCCAGAGGGCAGGGCTGGATGGGATATTGGGCAGGAATTGTTCCCTGGGAGGGTGGGCAGGCCCTGGCACTGGGTGCCCAGAGCAGCTGTGGCTGCCCCTGGATTCCTGGCAGTGCCCAAGGCCAGGCTGGACAGGGCTGGGAGCAGCCTGGGACAGTGGGAGGTGTCCCTGCCATGGCAGGGGTGGGATGGGATGAGCTTTAATGTCCCTTCTAACCCAAACCAGTCTGGGATTCTCTGAACACTCTGGGCCTGCTCAGATCCTCCATTACCCCAGCACCCCCTGATTTCATTTTATGGCATCTTCCCACTCTCTGTGCACGTTCTGCATTGATTTCTCTTTGTGAGGGTTTCCATCATCCAGGTGATCTGTCACCTCGACCTGTCCTCACCAGGAGCATCCAGACCCCCCTGCCCTGTCTGAGCCAGATCCTCCCTTTCTGTCCCTGAGCAAACAGCTCGAGAGGCCTGGGCACCTCCTGACAGCAGCAGCTTCCTCAGCTGCTCTGAGCTGTGTCCTGCAGGTCTCACCCCATTTCCTGCACCATTTTCTTCCCTCAGCTGATGGTTGCTGGTGATTTACCAGTGTCAGAGTTCCTGCTCCATGGAACAGCAGGAGAGGATGGGTCCTGAGCTGTGGTGCCTCTGAGACTGCTCTGAGGGAGAGGAAAGAATTCTCCCTCTCTAAGTGATGCCAGGTGAACGAGGAATGCTTGCCTGGTTTAAAATGTGTACTAACAAATCCATGCATGGCAGCTTGATGAAAAGCTAAAATGACACATCCCTGAGTGAGCTTTCCAAACAGTGTCACGGGATTTTAAATATTTGAGAAGAAAGATAACGTTGTACAAATTGTATAAAATGTGGCTGTACCACTGCACCAGCTCTTCAAGGGGGAGCAAAGGTTTATTTCACAGTCAGGTGTTTTCATAAACCCCACCCAGACCTTTCTGCTTTTTTAGTTCCTAAATTCCTCTACATTCTGACAAGGTAATTTATTTCCTTGGAGGGGGGAAAGAAAGAGAGAAAATATTATTCTCCTACTTATTAACACATGGTAGGAATTTTCACAACTATTAATAAACCCAGAGTACTTTATTTCACTTGAGCAGATCCAGGAGCCAAGTGATGTCCTCCCAGACATGTTTTGAAATTTCCAGTAAATTGCACTAAAAATATTTTGCCACAAATAATAAGGAAAGTGCAGTTCATTGCAACACTCAATTTCCTGTTGTCTGTATAAATGTTCTACAGGCAGGAGCATTCAGATTTTGAAATATGGAATAAATTTAAGTTTAAATGAAGTAAGAAAGGTTACTGTTGCAGAAAAAGCCCTCCTTCCACAAAATTTCACATCAGCTCCTCTGGATCATGGAAAGAAAATGCCCAGAAAAGTGAAGTGTGCTTTGGTGTTTATTTTAAGGCAAACTGCTCTAAAGGGTGGCTCAATGAAGGATGGATTTGCTGAGTGACTTGGAGAATTTTCCTGAGCATTTGGAAGTCCCATGGCTGAGTTAACAGAGGAAGCAGCCAGTGCTATCCTCAGTGGCACTGCCCTGGTGCACACCCCTCTCTGATACTGGAGTCACTGTCCCCCAGGCAGGTTCAGAGGTATCAAAGCTGCAGTTCAGGAACACTGGGTGCATTTGGGAACATGGAAATTCAAGATATCACACTCTGGAATGGGAGCAGTGGCCAAGGTATAAACCTGATTGCCCAAATCAGTGCTGATATAGAGAGTATGCTAAGTGCAGGTTTGTCTCACCAAAATGTGCTCCAAACCTTGCTGAAAGCTTGAGTGGAGGTCCAAAATCCAGATTGATTTCATCTGGCCTTTTGAGGGAACAGGATTGCAGGTGGTGGTGGATTCTTGTTTAGAATATTTGGAGATGGTTTTACTCTCACTGCAGTCACCTGCTTCTGGGGACCTGGGTCTGTTTGTGGCTTAGTGCAGAGCACAACATCCAAGGGTGGAATTGTCCTCACCTTGAACCAGCTGGGACATCTCACTCAAAGCAAGCTGACACAAATTATCCCCAGGTGCCACACAGACGTGATGGTGAGGCTGAACAGGTCACACACAAGTCCAAGATGGCTCAGAAGGAGCTGCTGAAGCATGGTGGACTCCTCATCATCCTTTAGCCAGTGTTTGTGTGACTGCTGGAGTGACCCAGGAGCACCTGCAGTGTCACAGCTTCCCTTCCCTGATACAAAGGGGATGGTTTTGGTGTATTTTTCATCACATCCATTGAGTTCCTCTACATTGCAGCACTCGTGTTTGAAGGAAACCATGGGTCTGGGAAAAAGCAGACTCCTTCAGGAGCCAACTCAGCCTCCACAGATGTTTCATTGAGGTCTAAACTGAGGAAAGCAAAATCTGAAGCTGTTTCAGTGGTGGGGGGAAGCATCCTGTGGAGGAGCAGCCAGCACGAGGCCTCCCTGCACCATGGCACCCTGCTTTGTGAGCAGAGGAGCAGCAGGGGTGTGAACCCCAGGGCACCAAGGAACCAGCTCTGCTCGCCTGTGACACCATACTAAAGTGCCACTCCTCTGTGCCAGGGGTGACAGCGCCCGGTGCCCATGTGCCAGACCCTGAACTGGGTTGTCCAGGGCCAGGGAGTGCTCCCAGTGAAACCCCATCCTCCACCCTGGCTTATCCCCCTTCACCACGCCCCTGTCCTGCCCCAAAACACCTGCTCTGATGGATCCCAGCCCCATCAGTGCTCCTGGACTCCCCTGTCCCCCATCTCCAGTGCAGCCCCCTTGCCCCAGGAGATGTCCCCTGCCTGTCCTGCCCACCCAGAGCGCCGGCAGCAGTCCTGGGGTCCGGATCATCCTCATCCCATCCCAGCTCTGGCCCCTGCTCTTGGAGAGACCTGGGCTGCACTGCAGGGACTGGGGGACACTGGGGCTGGGGGCAGTGACACTCTGTCTGCAATAGGCAGGCTCTGGAATGCCCTCCATGGAAGGAATTCTGCCCTGGAAAGGCACCAAGGGCAAATCCTGGGGCTGTGTGCTGTCCTCAGCTCGGCTGCCTCGCTGCAGTGGGGGTGTGTCTGCTACATGAAGGGGGAAGCACTTAAGATAAAGAAGCAAATCCACCATTATTAAACATTCCCTTCCACCCTTTACCAAATCACATAATACTGATACTCCCCTATTTCGCCTCGGGAAAGGCACGGTGGGTTAAAATTAACAGCAATTCTATATTCATTGCAAGCTCCTAATTAACCAGGCTGGGCCGTGCTGCTCCAGCCAGATAATTCCCCAATATTTAGCCATTAGTTCTCTCCAATTTGGCCTGCTGCTGCTGGCAAGTTGTGTCTCATAAACAATTATGCTGAATGCCAGCTGTCCCCCCAGAGCGCGGCTCCCGCTGCCACCGCCTCGTCAGGCCCGCTCTGGGGAGACAGTTTGACATTTGACATCCCAGTGTGGATTAAGGGGAGGGTCAGCCACAATCCCACTGAGGAGTTTTAATTGCAGCAGCCTTGTGGGCTGAGCCCCAGCACAGCTTTTCCCTGACAAGCTGCTCTTTGCTGCTCCAAGGAGACCCAAGCAGGCCCTGGCAGCCTCTGCTTCAACCAGAGATGGGTTTGCACAGGAGAGGCCTTTGGAGGCTGTGGCCTGGACAGGGGACAGGGCAGAGGATCAGTATAAAGTTGATATTTTACTCTGTGGAGAAAAAAATAAAATAAAAATGCTGAAAGCAGAGGCCTGGGCGGCCTTTCCAGCCATCCTGTGTGCCAGAGCGCTGGAGGAGCTGCTGGGGTTTGTCCTGCAGACCCCAGCAGGACCATCAGAGGGGCATTTCATGGGCAGGATTTCCACCCCAGGGTGGGCTGTCCCCATCCAGCTCCACGGGCACTGAGGCTGAAAGCAGAGTCTGGAGCCCCCTGTGTGGATGATCCCTGTCCCTGTCCAGTTCCACGGCAGCGCTGTGGACAGGTGGATTGTGCTGGGAGCCTGGGACTTGTCCCACGGCCAGCTCAGCCCAGAGTGGGATGCAAAGAAGTGCTGGGGTGGGTGGGATCCTCCCTGTGCCCTCCCTCCTCTGGGCTTGGGAATCTCCATCAGCTCAGGATGCTGTGCTCAGGCACATTTCCCTGGCCCTGCCAGGGTGTGCAGCTGCAGGCTGTGGGTGAGGTGGGCCAAGGAACTGCTTTACTGTTTATTTTAAGGCAAACTTCACTCAAGAGTTGTGTATTACCAGAAGAAACTTTTATAGTTGAAAAGGTTTGATTCACATTAATGCGGAAGAAAGCAGTTGCCAGCTGAAATTCCCTGGAAGAGAGACTCTTGGGATTCAGAAAAGAAGCAAAGAAATGTGCATGTTAATATAATATTCTTTCAGATTCCCACATAAAGCGTTGCATGTTTTTATGCTCGGTGCAGCAGCTTACTTTTATTTTAAAATAAACAAGTGCAGGTTTAATGGAAGGGCACTTGTTGACAGACACATTAATTTCTCATCGGAGAAACAGAGGAAAAGCTCAGGTAAATTCCTGAGGCAGGTGGGTTTCCAGAATAAAAGCTAGTGATGCTCTGTGCTCCTCACTTGCTGCTGTAAGGAGCTGAGAGGCAGCAGTTGAGGGGAGTCAAGCTGGCTCTAGGGCAAGCAGTGAGGTGGCACCAATGGGTTCTAGCTGTGGGGACACTGCAGGGGCACACAGGAAAAAACAGCTCTGCCAGGGGGGGTTTGGCTGGGGCACTTTGCTTGCATTTTTAAGCAAGTTGAGAAGCAGAGGAACTTTTCTGCTCTGTTGGCACTGCTGAAATACTCCCCCAGTGTCCACCCCCGTCCCAGGTCATCCTTCTAGCAAACACAAGTCAGGAACACTTGCCCCTAATCATCTCACAATTTAGAGTCACTGTCACCAGGAAAAGTTGATCAAATTATTTATTGTACCATCTCCATGTGAAAAATCCCATTGCTGCAGAAGTTGGAGCTGAGAAGTCACCTGGAATGGAAAATAAAACCCCCAAAAATTCTATTTCCTGTCAGGTTCAGCCTCTGGGTATCAGTGTTGTAAATATTTTGACATCTAAATATCTCTTTGGATAGCTGGGCTGGCTGCAGGGCAGCTCCACAAGCTCGTCCCTCAATAAAATCTGGGGTTTTCAAGTTGGGCAGGATCTCCCAAAGATTCACTGACCACCACGACCTTCTGGTAGAATTCCTGGGGAACACCTCATCTAAAATGCTGCTCTGGACCATTAATTTCTGCAAAGGAGTGAGTTAATAGAACTCCTAGACAACCTTGTGTCCAATACTTCAACATTTCCACCAGGAGCCCTGAGTGCTTGCAAGATTTTGAAAAAAAAAAAAAAAAAAGTCAGGGAAAAAAAAAAACAAAAAACAAAAAACAAACCCATAATGTTATTTTTTTACCCTGGGATTGTTTTCTCCCAAACTTTCTGTCAGTGCTGGCTCTCTGACACCCCTTACCCAATTCAGGAGCACCTCATAGCTCAGAAGCAGTTCCTTCAGGCAGCAGGAGAATCAAGGAGAAGGAACCTGGAGAAAAGCCTCAGATTCCAAGGGCTCAGGAGCCCAGGGCAGCTTCTGGCAATGAGGAGCAGCACTGCAGTGAACCAGCCACAGGATCTATCTGTGCCTCTGTTTGTCTCTGTGAATATTATCTCCTTATTAAAAGAGGGAAAAATAATTAATTAACCAATTAATTAAACTTTCCTTGCTTTTTATTCCAGTCCAGCTTGCAATTTAAAACTGGCCTAGCAGTTAAGATAACAGTAATTAGGAAGGCAGCCAGGTATACACTGGGATTTCCAGATGAACTTGGTGACTTGGAGAGGGAAAACATTAAACCAGAGACTCTGGGCTGCCTTATCTGAGCCATTCCATTCTCCTCAGGGCTCAAGCAGCTTTAAAATACTTGGGTCACTGCAGGAGAAGAATAGAGAGGGGCCCACATCTGCTGCAGAAATGCAGCAGAACAATCCCCAGGTTCCAGGTGTGTCCCTCAATCCCAGGTGAGGGAATCCCTGGGAGATTTGTGCATCACCTGCATCCTCTTAGCCACGACTGAGGTTCCCCCTCATCTCAGCTGCATGATGGTGAATTTGACCTAGAAAACTTCTCTTCTACACCTTGACCTTGGTCTGTAGCTGGAAAAATGAAGGATCCCTCTCCCCTCTCCCTCCCTGCCCACTGTCAGTTCCACAGTAGGTGGGAGCTCCAGCCGTGTCTGGTGATAATGATCCTGTGTCTGTCACAGCTCCGCTGTGCTCAGAGCCTCCTCACTGATTAATGTCAAAACAAGAATTTCTGGGCTTTTTGCATGCTTGGGAACTTTTCAACATCACGCTACCATCAGGAGTTATTTTTTTACCCTTATATTTATGCACCATATTACGGTGACTTTAAAATTTAAATGAAGATGGAGTTTAGGACATTGGACATTGCATCATATATTCACTCATCTGCTTATTAGAGTTCAGGAAGCAACAAATGGTCATTTATTTTTATTACAGCAGGAATTGACAGAACTGCTTTATGCTTCAGGTTCCTGACAGCTCCGTTTTAAAACATTGCTCTGAATCACTTAAAACCTTGCCAAGCCTTGAGCATTTTGTCAGAAACTTTCTGAGTTCAGTTGCTGCTTCAGATGGATGCTTTTATATCCACTTTTTGGGAAACTGACTCTCAAATAGGCCTATCATTCCTTTGGATGCAGTTAAGGGAGATATATTGCTAAGCTAATGTTGAAAAGCTCTTAAAGTTGCTTTTGCTGAGTGGCTCTGATCCCTTCCCAGTTGGGAGCAGCATTGGAAGGTTGGGAGGGCTGGCAGTGTGTGTGGGATATTGTTCCTGTGGACAACAGCTGGGTTTAAATGTCCTAAGGACCATGGGAAAGACCAATTCTGATTTATTTTGGAAGTTCATGAAGATGCAGCTGAACTGTTTGAAAGCCCAGCTGTGCTGCAGGTGCTGTCACAGGGCTGGCGTGGGGTCTTGTCCCTGTCCCCAAGGGCAGGGAATGGTGTGGGGCTGAGGATGGGCATCATTTCCCCACATCCCATCAGAGGGTGGGACCAGCAGGACACAGCTGGGCTGGGATTTTTCAGGGAGGATCAGGGTGGGGCTCTGCCATGCAGGCTTGGTGTTCCTGGCACACCCAGGGCAGGAAAACCAGAAGTTTCCACTCATGCTGCTTCCAAACACCCTTTCCCAAGGATGTTGGAATAGGATCTCAGGGAATCAGGGAGCTGCTGGCAGGGCAGGGATGGGGACAGTCCCTGGTATCAGCAGGGCTCTGATCCAGGCAGAAAATAGAGGCTGAAGGTGTCCCTGCTCACTGCAGGGGGGCTGGACCAGATGCCCTTTAAAGGTCCCTGCCAACCCAAATTCTCCCATGACTCTGTGATTTCTGCTGGAAGCTGCTGGTTCTGCTGCTGAAGCTCCATCCCATTCTTTACAGCTCTCATCAGGCAACACCTGAACCTTCCCTGGTGGGGTTGGAGTTGGGCTGGGCCATCCACTGCTCTTCCTCCAACTTTGGGAATGAGGAAGGAGAAGCAAACCCAAGCTGGAGGGTGCAGCTGGTGGCTTGTCACCCATTGCTGTCCTGCTGTCACCTACCAAGATGGGCTGGATTCCCCCAGACCCCTGGGCTCAAAAGGAGAACATTCCCATGCAATGCCAAGGGGATGGAAGCAGCAAAGGGCTCCCTCAGAGTGAGGAGGCTCAAGAGGGGATGGCCTGGCTGGGTTGTGGGGAGTGTGGGAATCACTGGGATCGCTGCTAAAAGGTGTGATTTCCTCCTCCCAGGATCTCAGGGAATCAGGGAGCTGCTGGCAGGGCAGGGATGGGGACAGTGCTGGGATGGTGCCTGGACACCCTGACTGTGCCTGCACGGCTCTATTGGGGATGCTCTGCCAGTGTTTCCTGCAGCCATGTACCTTTTTATTTAAAAATGACAAAACCATTAATTAGAATTTTCTCTCTGAATTTGGCTCTGGGAAAAAAAAATTAAAAATGTATAAGGCTCTGTGTAGTGCGTATGTATATTTTATTGCTGCATAATTGGGATCTTCATTAGTTCCCTGGGTGGTGGAGTGACAGGCTTTTCATGTGCTGCAGACACTAATGCAGGGTGATACGGCTCTCTTTTCCTTTTTATTCCGAGATGCTCCTTCCCAAGCACACTCCAGGCTCCCTCAGAAGGACTCGTGTACCTTTTTGGGGAGCACTCTCGGCTGCAGCGTCACCGAAAGCCGAGGCTCTGATTGCAGCAGGAGCGAGGGCGGGGGTGGGGGGGGGGCGCTTGGAGATGGAGAAAGTATTAATTATGTTAATCCCAAACCCCAGGGTATAATTGCTGCTGCTCTCAAACAAAATGTTACTTTTATCTAAATGACTAAAGTGGGAAAAGCACAATCCGGTTTGATTTAGCGCTGGAGCAGCCGAGCAGGGCCGGGCGGGGCCGGGCACGGGCGCTGCTCCCTGGCTCAGGGACCGGGGATTTTCCCCTTCCCGGGCAGCTGACCCAGCTCGGGCAGAGGGAGATAGGAGGATGGAGGAGCACCGACAACCCCACCCATCTGCGGTCCCAGCCTTTTTCCTCCCTTTTCTGCCAGAGCTCAAGATCCCCGTTCCCCGAGGAGCCTGCAGAAGGTTTTCCCTGCAAGCTGCTGGGAGCTCTCAGCCAAGCAGGTTTCACATTGCTCCTGGGCCCTCTTTGTCTTTCAGAGCTTGGCCACTGATGATTTCCCTGTTTCAAGCAAAGAAAAATTCTGTCTTTGTGGCCCAGAAGTGCAGAGGGTGCTGAAAAATTCACATCAGCCCCACAGGCATGTTGAATCATAGACTCACAGAAGGGTTTGGGTGGGAAGGGGCATGAAAGCTCATCTTATCCCACCCCCTGCCATGGGCAGGGACGCCTTCCACTATCCCAGGCTGCTCCAAGCCCATCCAACCTGGCCTTGACAAGGCCAACTTCCTAAGGCTGTCCAGCCTAGACTTTGAGCATCGAATCCTTGAGTGCAGCAGCATTTCCCTGCTTAGCTAAGCATCTGCAGCTCTTCCTTCTCCCTTCTCACCAATCTGTCTTGCCTCTGGTTCAGGCTCTGATCAGCTGAAATCTCCACACAACTCAGTTCTCACCTCCAAGCCTAAAAATCATGGTGGGTTTTGCAGCTGGGGAGGCCCAGGTGGGACATTCAGTGGGGGCAGGGGACTGTGAGATGGTCTGGGCAGAGCCAGGGCAGGTGCAGGGCACAGCTCTGCTCATATGCCACTAGGTCACTCCTACAGCTGAGGAGCTTCACCCAGCCAAGGCCAACAGGCAGCTAAGAACCTCACATCAATTCTCTGGGACAGGCTTAGTTGCCTCCAAGAGCCACAGATCGCTAAATTGCCACACAAGACTCTGACCCTTTATTATTTCAAGTGGGTTTGGGTTTGGTGGGTTCTGTGTCCTAACACATCACATTTTTTTCAATTCTTTGTGACAAACTCTTAATATTAAAGCTACAATGGGCTTATGCAAGACAAAGTGTTGCCCTGAGCAGCCTGACTGCTCCAAACAGCCTGCTAGGAGGAACTTCTGATGCAACAAACAGAGTGAGGAATGAGGGGCAAAGCCAAGGGACTGCAGACACTGTCAGGGCTGCTCCTCTCCTCAGAGCATGTGGCAGTGATGCTTGATCAGTGACTCACAATCAGCTCTTCAGAACATGGAGTTACTGGGAAAAACCTCCTCCACCCCATGGAATATGTTCACGTCACTGCTGAATCAGAGGTGACACCAGCATGCATTTTTAAAAGTGCATTTTTTAATTCTAAAAAATTGTTGACA
The DNA here is from genome assembly GCF_026979565.1 of Vidua chalybeata. Classification (NCBI taxonomy): domain Eukaryota; kingdom Metazoa; phylum Chordata; class Aves; order Passeriformes; family Viduidae; genus Vidua; species Vidua chalybeata. The sequence goes on from NC_071550.1 coordinate 10,318,214, forward strand.
AATACGTGTCCCAGTTTTTTTAAAGGCTGATCATATTTTTAGTTCTTTGAACAGAATAAAGATGAGCTTTTCCCTTTGCTGTCAGAACTCCTAATCCACCACTGTCCACTACTGCAATTGGTGCTTCTGTGAAACATCCAGCTGAGAATCCCTGCACTGGGCCAGTCACCAAGCTCTCATCAGGATGTGATAAGAATGGAAGAAGGGACCTCCTGAGCCAGATCCATCCCCCTCATCCCCTGTTCCTGCCAATGGTCACTGTGGGATGCCCAGAAGAAACAGGATGACCCTGGTGTGACTTTTCCCTGGGGAGTGCCCCAGCTTCCAACAGAGTCTGGCTCCAGGATTTTTTGCTGAACACTCCTCTACATCACTGTGTTTCACACAAAATTCTTCTCTTCCATAGGTTTCCCTGCTTTTGGAACCTGTTTGTCCCTTTGGACTCCATGACCTGCTCAGCCCCGTGTTATGAAGGGTAATTGTGCATTCTCAGGGATCTTTCCTTTGCTGGCTTTAAACTTCTTGCCTTTTGATTTGAGATGTTCATTGCAGTGGTTTGTGTTTGGGAAAACAGGGAATAACTGCTCTCTACTAACTCCTCCTCTGTCACTCATGATTTTGTAGCTCTTTGTCCACCACAATCTTTCTGTTCCCTATGCAACCATCCAAGCTGAGGTGTGAAAGTTATTCCAAAGTTGTTCTAAGTCTTTGGTTACCCTTCCTGCCCATCTCTAAAGCTCTTCTAATTTGCAGATTTTTTTTTTTTTGTGACAATTTCAATAGGAATATATGTCAAGAATGTGCATAATACCCAGAATATGGTCATTCCATGGAGTTATAGATGCAGAAAGTTGTCTCCTGTTTGCTCCTGTTGTTTCCTTTTTTTCCGACCCTTCCCTTGAGCACTTCCAGGAGTTCCCAAGAACTCTTCAGGATGAGGAAATCTCTCTACATCTCCATTTTATTCCTTTGTGCATCTTGAGATCATACTTGGTATGGCAGGGCAAAATTCCATGTATCATATGGACTCTTCCCAACTCTCCAGAAAGGGCTGGACACACCCGCAGTGACGAGCAGGAATCTCCCAGGGCTGCCCTGGGTGCTGGCGAATCCATCACTGGGGCGGGACCTGGCTGGGAAAAGCAAAGCAGGAAAAGAGCAAGGCAGGATAATGTTGGAATTAGTGAATTCCTGATTTCCACTGCCAAGAGAGGTTCCCTGCCACTGTTCAAACTTCCCTGGCTCCAGCACTGCTCTCTTGAAACACAGAGGTTTTACTCCAGGAAATGTCCATGTCATGGAAGTGGCCATTACACCACACAAGGGCCTTTCTTGACATCTCATGACTGGGAGAACTTTTTTTGAAAGCTTTTTTGGAAATCTAAATACTCAAGAACTGCTCAAGGCTGTTCTTTCCTCCAGGATGTTGAATTGCTCTGTTGGTAATTTTTTGATGAGATAACACCTCGTTCTTAACACTGGCCTTAACACTGATGATTTTGTTCTTTATTATGGTGTCTCCCAGCTTTCCTTCTAAAAATCCAGGGTTCCCATTTCACAGCTTTCTGTATTTCTCCTTCAACTCATTTTAATAAATTGGCAAGAAATTCTCAACCTTCTAATTTCTCACGCATAGGTGAAGTGACAGATTTCCCAGTACAGTTAATAGACTGGAATTTCATTTTTTCATTCCTTTGCTGCTCTTTGGAAAATACCATCTGGTCTTGATGAATTTTTATTATTCAATTTTTAATTTCAAGCCTAAAATATAAAACAGTTCCTCATACTTATCCCTGGTAATGAAAATTCCCCATGTGGGAACATGACTAAATTCCTGTGTTTATTTAAATTTCCTGCTGTGCCCTTTCACAGTTCTCCCACTGAATCCTGATATTCCATGAGCTGTACCATGGCACAGAGTTACCTTCTAGTGCTTGAAAAAAAAAAAAGGTTATCATTACTTTTAATGTCTTTTGCAAGTTTTTTCTCAAGCACAATTTTGGCCCTTGTTAATATGGGGTTACATTAACTTGCCAGAGTTATCCTTTGAGTTTAAGTTGCTTCTTTTATGCTGCTTTACGGCCATGGCCAGAATGACTTTTGCCCATTTAAAGTTTTCTAATAATGTTCCAGAGCTTTTAATACAGTTTATTTCAAAAGTATCCCAACCACTTTCAATCATTTTACCCTTCTAGCCATTCCCTTTCAATTCCCTTTCAACTAGTCTCCTCTTTTTTTTTTTTTTTTTTAAGTTTCCCTTTAAACTTTATCAGAGTGGTCTCTGCTTTTTTTCTCCCCTCTCCTGTCGAGTATTGAACTTCAGTCTATTACGGTCACTGTTCTGTGGGGATGGGTTTTGAGGGTTCCCCTTGAACCAGGATTCCTGGACTGCTCCACACTAAATCAAAAGTCGCTTCTCCACCTCCCTGCACTGCAAGCAGCAGCACTTTTGCTGTCTGAAAATGGAGTCTCAGCCCCTCAGCCCTTTGTAGCAGTTACCAATCGCCACGGGGGGAATCAGAGTCTACTTTTATTTTTGTGTTTTCAGCCCTGAGGGACCAACTAGCCCCGCTGAGTGTTTGCTGACTGTGTCACCATCATGGGGTTGTCCCTACCATGGGCCATGACACAGCCACCAGGCCTTTTGTTCCCACACGTCCATGAGATTTCCATCCACAGGAACCAATGCTCACTGGCACAGTGGCCTTCTTCACCTTGCTGACCTTTAAGATCTCCCGAGTGCCTCATCTTAGCTGCTGGCAGCTACTCTGCTGTTACTACTGGAATTCCACCCTGGTGTATGTGAGGGAGCCTGGAGACGAGCCCCAGCTGAGAGGGGCCCTCAGCCCTCTGTGTCCCTGTGTGTCCCTGTCTGTCCCTGGGTGTCCCTGTCTGTCCCTGAGTCCCCCTGTCTGTCTCTGTCTGTCCCTGAGTCCCCCTGTCTGTCCCTGTCTGTCCCTGTGTCCTCCTGTCTGTCCCTGGGTGTCCCTGTCTGTCCCTGTGTCCCCTGTCTGTCCCTGGGTGTCCCTGTCTGTCCCTGGGTGTCCTTCAGCGTCCCTGTCTGTCCCTGTCTCTGGGTGTCCCTGAGTGTCCCTGTCTGTCCCTGTCTGTCCCTGTGTCCCCCTGTCTGTCCCTGGGTGTCCCTGTCTGTGCCTGTCTGTCCCAGTCTGTCCCTGTGTGTCCCTGTCTGTCCCAGTCTGTCCCTGTGTGCAGGAGGGCAGAGCAGCCCCAGGCTCTGCTCCAGGTCCAGCGATGGCCCCAGAGCCCCGGGCAGGGCCTGAGCCCGGCAATTCCCTGCCCAGGAGGCAGAACTGCTGCCCTGGGCAGTGCCAGCCCTGAGCAGAGCCCAGGGAGGCTGTGGGGTCTCCTCCTGGGGACATTGCAGAGCTGTGAGCACACAATCCTGGACTGAGCTCTGGGATGGCCCTGCTGGAGCAGGGAGGTGACACCAGTGACCCTCTGTGGACCCAAACCCTCCTGTGGCTCTGCGATCCTGTGAAGTGATTCTGTGACTGATTCTGTGATTCTGTGACTGATTCTGTGACTCTGCAACTCTGATTCTGGGTCTGTGATTCTCTGATTCTCTGACTGATTCTGTGTCTGTCATTCTGTGACTCTGACTCTGTAACTGTCTGCTTCTGTGACTGTGATTCTGTGACTGATTCTGTGACTGATTCTGGAGCTCTGCAAGTCTGTGACTCCTCTGTGACTCTGTGACTGTGACTCTGTGACTGTGATTCTGTGATTCTGTGACTGTGTCTCTGTGACTCTGTGACTGTGTCTCTGTGACTCTGTGACTCTGTGATTCTGTGACTCTGTGACTGTGATTCTGTGATTCTGTGACTGTGACTCTGATTCTCTCTGCATGTCTCACTGATTCCTGTCTCACTGCCAGGTACCAACAAGACCTGTTCAATCAATACTTTCTGTTAGAGTTGAGTCTACAGTTCAGCTCTCTTAATTTTAAAAATTATAAATTCCAACAGCTACGTGAAGTATTTGGTGTTGATTCAGCTATTTGGACTTTTTTGGCTATTTATAAACACCAAAGGTCTGTTTTGGCCCTGTGAGAGCCTCTCATGGGCATGTTCCACCAATTCCAAACATTTACTCCAATGAGGTCCAGATCTCGATCCCACACACTGTTTTCTCTTATAAGTGCCTGGAGAATGCATCACTTTGGAAGTTGTACTGTTGACATCTTACTACATCCTCATTAGCAAATTAAGCTGTGTGTAAAGCTCCTCTCCTGGTCCTCCTCGGGCCCTTGGTGCTCACTCAGACCATCCCCACTGACTTCACTCAGCACCAGGAGCCATCTTGTGAGTGTGAGAACAGAGCACAAATCCAAATCTTACTGGAAAACAAAAAATTATTCTGCTTGAGTTGGATTTGTTAAAAACTCTTAGTAAAGAATGTGACGAATCAGAAATAATCCCCTCAAATAAGTGGTGCAGCTTTCTCAAAAGATTGCTTGAGAATTTGGGTGGCTTGCCAATATTTTTTCCAGCAAAAGAAAACTTAAAAATTGAGCCAAGCCACTATAAAAAAATCTGAAGTGAACTATTTCTAACAGTCTGTGAGGATCAGAACCCTAACCAGCTTCACCAGGGAGAACACTATTCTAGCACCTCTACTTTTATATTTTTAACATTAGGAAATGAAGTTACCTGTATCAAATTCCCAAGGAATAGAAGGGATTTACCCTGGAGACCAAGTACCAGACATGAATCTGTTCACAGGTGACCTACTCCTGATGCTGGAACCACAGAAGAATTGGATGCAGTGGAGAGGATGGAGGAACAGTAGTCTCAGGGAAGTGGAGAATCAGGAAATAATGCCCTTGAAGTGATAAAGCACTATGATGTAAATGGAATATTTTTATCAGTGAAGATATATACAACAAATAAATTGTTTTAAACTTCCAAATGGGCAGGTTTAATTGGGATACTGGGGAGAAATCCTTCCCTGTGGGAGGGTGGGGAGGACCTGACACAGGTTGCCCAGAGAAGCTGTGGGAGGGGATGCATTTGTTCATCTTGTGGAGTTCAGGGAGAGATTCCAGGTGAGAGGATCACCAAACATTGCTGGGTGGGAGATCAGGAACCTCTCTTAATCTCTGTGAGCCCTGACAGCAACATCTGCCAGTGCAGGGGGAAGGTCTGAGCTGGAAAAGGGATGGAAAATGAGGTACCAAGGGCATGGGAGAGCCCCTGTGCTCAGTGAGGGTGAACTGCATCACTCCAACTGAGGCCCTGGGCTGGCAGCTCCTCAGCCTCTCTAGAAGCCCAAATGTGGTAATAAAAATATATTTCATTGGAAGAGGTCCCTTGACCCTTGGAACATTCAGGTGGGAAGGCAATTCTCCAGGGCAGTTTTCATCCAGGAGGACCCATGAGCTTGTTGAGACCCGTTCCTCACTCTGAGAAAGGGCTTTACCCCTGCAAAAAGGCAAATCCTGGATGGTTGCTGTCCTCCAAAAGATAAGCCTGGCCTGAACAGAAGCTCTCAGGAGACAGGGGACACTCAATTCCCTCAGGACTTTGTGCCAGGGTTTCATCACCTCCATTGTTAAAATCTTGGGGGTCATTTAGTCTGAATTTCTCCAGCTTCAGCTCCCAGCCATTAGTTCTTATTATGTCTTTCTCCATTACATCAAAGAGCCCTTTAGTACCTGGTATTTTCTCCCTGTGCAGGTACTTACAGCCTACTCAAGCCACCGCTCACTCTTCCTTTCCACAATCTAAACAGATTGTGCTTTGCAAAATCATTCACTTTAGGGCAATTTTTCTCCTGACCTCAAATTATTTTTGCAGCTCTTTTCGGAACCTTCTCCTCTTCCTGTTCCTTTTTACAAGCACAAACATCAGGTTGGCATCTCCTAATCCAGGCTTGATGTGAGCATTTCCATGTGGAGGGAAGAAATCTTCCCCTGCCTGTCCCTGTGTTAACAGAGCCTTAACTCTTGGTGCACTGGCAGCTCACATTTGTTCACTTGCCCACAGTGAGCTTTAATCCATTTTAGCCCCACTGTTTTCCAGGAGGTCCTTTTTGCCTTTGGATGGATAAGCTTCACTTGGCTTCACATCCATACCTGTGATCCCAGGCACTCAATTCGCTGCCTGGTCAGGGGCATTGCAAACATCTGCTGCTTCCCAAAGCCACTGCCAGCTCCAGCACAAGGGGAATTCAGAATTGTTGGACAGCATCTAATTGCTATGAAACCACGGGACCAACATGTGTTGATTTTCTAGGTGTTCAGTCTGTGGTGGAACCATTACTTTGCACAGGACTATGCCAGGCTCAGTCAGAAATAACTTATGTTACCCCAGTACCCCAGCCTGAATATCAACAAGGATTAAAAGTTCACATCAGAGTATAAGAAATCTCCTCAGCCTTGTTTTAGGAGGCTGAAATATGATGTTAAAATATTTGGATCTCATAGATATTGCTTAATATTATGCTGCCATAACAAAGGACAGGAAAAAATATATCTGCATGCTTTGACAAGCACTGGCACTGAGGGGCTCAGTGCCCTCATGCTCTCCAAGTGCCATTTTGCCATTCAAATGCACATTTAGTTTGGGTGTCTGCAAAGGAAAGTAGCCAACTGGAGACTTTCTGTGTGTATTTTATTAATTCCTTATTTATAAACCATGCTGACACAGCTGAGTGTGTGACAGAGTGAGGGTCATACAGGCAGGTGGTGGGGCTGACTATGAAATGTTTTGCTGGTTTTATTCAATATTATAACAAATAGACCAGATGGACAGGGCTTGGAGCAGCCTGGGACAGTGGAAGGTGTCCCTGCCCATGGCAGGGGTGGGACAGGATAGACTTTAAGGTCCTTTCTCACCCAAACCAGTCTGCGATTCCTGATTCTCAGCCCCTGGAGCAGAAGGTTTTGGTGCAGTGCTGCCAGCTCAGAGTCTGTTCAGGATTCTCTCTCTCTCTCTCTCAAAAAGAAGTGTCTGTATGAAAAGCATTTGTAATTATCATAGAGAGCAGAGCATTAGCACAGCTACAGCTACAGTTGTGTCACTTTGTAGTGCTAATGGTGCATGGTTGGGTTGTGTTTGCCTACAGTGACAGCACTCAGGAGCTCTGATACCTGGCAGCCCGGGTGCCAAGATCCAGCAGTATTTTACTACAGATGTGGGGGAAATGTAACAGATTTATGGCATGTAAATGTACACTGGTGGATTGGAGCACAACACAGTCCTTCCTCCTCATGCCAGGAGTTGGGCTGTGGGAGGAAATGGTGATTCCACATAGAATAGATCCAAAGCACTGCAGAATAACACAGCAGAGTGAGGGTTTATTGACCATGCACTCAGATTACAAAATAAGTGTGAATTATGCAGCAACACTGACGGAAACACCCACGGAAGTGGCTGAAGAGGAGAAGTATTGTCAGGAAGACAACTAGATTGGAGGAGGAGAATAAACCCAGACTGACAAAATCTCAGCCCCAGGTGCCAAGCAATCCCACCAGCTCTGCGCTCCCCTCGAGTCAGGAGGGTGTGGGGACACTCCAATTCCTTTTTCCTTTTCCTCTGCCTTCCCTCCACTTCCTCTCCCTCTTTGTCCTCCCACATTGCTGTGCGGGGTCATCAGTCAGACCATGGAGAGGAGCCCACTGCTCACCTGGACACTTCCCTGAGCTGGACTCTGGAAGGTTCCTCAGGGATCTTCCATGGCAGCCATGGGATGCTGAGCTCCCATCCCAGTGCTGGAAAGCTCTTAAACAGAGTGGGATGTCACAGGATGGTGACAGCAGCCTCTGCTTCACTCCTGCTCTCCTGACACAGCCTCTGGGGAAGGAGGAGAGGCTCCAAGGAACTCTGTGTAAAGCTGCAGTAACTCAACCTTTCCTGGTCACCTGCTGTGCCCAGGGATTTATCCAGCAGTCAGTGCTTTGATTCCTCTTACCATGTGCACCAGGCACCCTTGGGACTGACAGTTATGGTCAGAAGTGGAAAATTCAAACCTTTACCCCAAGTGGGAGAGAGGCCAACAGCAAACAGGAGCTGCTGGACAGAGCTGGGGTGAATCAGCAGCTCCAGCTTGTCCCAGTCCCAGGCTGGGCAAACTCCCCCCTGGGGCAGCTCAGGAGGCAGAAACCCCACGAGAACAGCCTGCAAGGGAACCTTGCTTGCATTTTCTGAGACTTCCTTTGCTTCTTTTAGCAACAAGGTAAAATCCTGGCAGTCCTGAGGGAGCTCCTCACACCCACTCCCATCCAGGCTGTGGCTGCTCTACCCCATCCATCCACTCTACCAATAACTGAGAAACATCAGCCATGTGTTTTAGAACAGATTGGAGAGACTTACTGGGACTTCAGCTGGATCTGACACAAATTTTCCACAACTTACAGACCTTCAGCCCAGCATTCAACTTTTTGCCACTTTCAGCCCATTTCTCCACTCCCAGCTGTGTGATGGGCAGGGAGTCACTATTTTCTTCTGACACCTGATGCCACCCGCCCTGTTTTGGTGATACTCTCTGAGGAAACCCACCTGGAAGCAGAGACAGAGCCCAGGAAATATCAGTTCTAAAGATTTCCATCTATGTGCAGGTACAAGGCCTGGAAACGGGTATTGGAAAGGTCAGGGATTGGGAGCCTGATTGCACTCAGGGGTGGTCCTACTTTTTCTGTTCTTTATGGACTCCAGTATTTTGCTGATTTAGGGTGATAAAAAGCCACAATGTGTCTAAAAACAACAGAGAAAGGCAAAGAAAGCCTCTGCTCTGGTCTGCTTTGTACTCAGTCTTTGGTGTCTCTAAGAAAACTCTCCCAAAAGCCCCACTGGGTCTTCGGAACCTCTGCAAATTTCCCTTCCCTCCATCTCCCTGACAACTCCCTGGGCCATTGGCAGAGGCAAAGGAAGGGAGCACAGGACATTTGTCAATTATTTGACATTTGTCAATTATTTGATATGAGGTGGTTCTGCTCTCTCGTGCCCTCTGAGCCGGGGCCATCTCCCTGCACCTCACCTGCAAGGGCACCCTGAGCTCCTCTTCATCCTCCTTCATGTGAGTTTTCCCTCCTTGAGCACAGGAAGGTGCTGATTGAAGATCCAGGTGAAAAGAGGTGGCCTGGCACCCTCTCCATCCTGCTGGAAAGGTTGTATTTTCAGTAGCAAATTAAGGAGACTGATTGATCTAATTCTTGTGGCATTTTCCAGCTGCTTTGTCACACAAGGTCACTTCTTTGGCACCCTCATGCTAAGCTTTTCTGAGACACTTCTGCCAGGAAATTCATTATTGAACGAGGGAATTTCAAAGCAAGGGCCAGGGTTCCCTGTGCCATGGCCTCTGGAGGGTTTTCCAGCCAGCTGGTGACATTTTCCTCCTGCAGCTGCTGGGAAGAGCTGCAAAGGGAAGAACACCAGGCAGCTCTGCTGGGGTGGGCTGCCTGAACTGCCACAGCCTGCTCTGGGTTCCCAGATCCAGGGAGCACTGAAGGACTGGAGGTGCCCCATGGCAGCCTGGCAGACACCCATCCTCATGCTGGCACAGACCAGCAGCTCCTTGGAGCTCTCAGCTGGAGCCTGGTGGCCTCTGAATATGTTAAAGACAAACATTAAGCACAGAAGGCTCAAATGTACCTTCTGAGGGCTCTAGAAAGGCTTGACCCTGCTCCAGCTACCAGGGCAGGAGGAGGGGATGTGACACCCACCCCACAATTTCCATTGCTGGGGGTGGGCACCTTGTCACATCTGAGGGGTGTCCCAGGTCCCCCAGAGTCCCCCCTTGCTGATGGATTGTTTCAGGGGGCCCCCACTGACTCGTTTGGCCTGTCTGTGGTCACACAAGTGATACCAGCACATGCTGTGGGAGCTCCAAAGGTGGCCAAGCTCCCCTGGGACACCCTGAGCCACAGCCTGGTGGTGTCCCTGCAGGTTTTCCAAGCTTGCTGACCCCCTTGTTCCATGACTTCCACATCTTTTCCAGGGCACAGTGTAGCTGGGGCCAGCACCCCCCTCTCCTTTCTCCCTGACCAGCCACAGCACCACGGTTCTGAGGGGCTGAGAAGGTCTCGTCCCAGCTGAACATCTGGATCCCAGTGGCAGCTGTTCAATGCTGCCCACCTGGTTTCCTTGTTATTTCCCTAAAGAGCTGAGGCTGTTGGAGCTGAGCTGTTCCAGGCAGCTCTCCTTGGCCCTGCACTGCTGTCTGGGTGTCACTGGGCCCACACAATGTCCAAGGGTTGTGCCACTGGGGGGTGGTCAGGAGGGGCACAGCCACCCGAGGTCAGACCCTCACCTCCATGTCCCGTGTGGAACGTGGGGACACAGAACACTGAAATCTGTGGAATGCATCTTCTCCCACCACAGACTTGGGCTTCAGCAGGAAGAAGCTAAAGCCCATTTGAAACAGATGACTGTGACCACACTAAAAATGCCTTTGCCCTGGCCAAATTAATTCAACTGCACCAGTTCAGCTCCCCATGGTGGCACCCACCTGAATCCTCCTAAGTGGGAATTTCTGTTCCTACAAATCCCAAAATCCCAGAGTGGTTTGTGTTGGAAGGGACCTGAAAACCCATCCCACCCCACCCCCTGCCATGGACAGGGACACCCTCCACTGTCCCAGGTTGCTCCAAGCCCATCCAGCCTGGCCTGGGACACTTCCAGAGATGCCCAATGTTCTAGAGCAGAGGGAAATAAGGAAGGGCACACCCTCAGTGCCCTTGAGGCAGCTGAGTATCCTGTAAGTGCTCTGCAATCGAAGACACTTTATCCTGAGCCACAGAATGCTGGTGTCACATGCTGTGCTCTATAATTACAGTGTTTCCATTGCAGACTCAATTTTTAGGGGTTTATAACTTTTCTTAAGAGAGTGAGCAGCAATGACCTGTTTCTGCATTCCAAGCAGGTTTTAAGGTCATTATGTGAGTGTTAACTTTCTGCTACATTGTGTTGTAATGGAATGAGTCTTTCAGAGGAAAAGCATTCCACAGGATTGGCAAAAATGAGCATATTCATCTTAATTTTTGCATCTACTTAATTTCAGGAACTTTTATAATTAAATGTTTGGTTGCACCGGCAAATAGAAGAAGCAAATCCTTGCCATAATGAAAACAATTCCATTCCATCTGTGTGCTGTGCTGTGGAGGAATCAAAATAGCTTTACATGGAACTTGTCCTTAAAAAGCAAATTTTTCCGTACTGGAAGAGCAGATGGGTGTTATTTTCTCCATGTTCTTTCTCACAGGCATTGGATCCTGCTCTCCAAATGGTATCCAAGGATCACCTCCTTCAGAACGTGGCCTTCCCAAGGGAATTGCACATTTTCCTGCACTGCTGGATTGAGTTCTGCCACAGCGTCAGGAGTGGGATCTGCCACCCTGGAGTTCCAGCAGAGCTGTGGGAGGTGTGGGTGTGGACAGCGATGTCCCTCACATTGCTTTTGGGGGACAAAGCAATGGCCTGCTCTCCACAGGACACCAGGACACACGAAATCTGCTTCCCACAGCTGAAGGACACGAGCCATCAAATACGTGACCCTTCTCCAGGCAACAATGCTTCCCAGGAGACCACAAAGTGCACTGAGAAGAGTCTGGTTTACAGCCATTGCCTTTTTCCTAGAAGGAGACCATGTTTTGTAGGATTCCCACTGGGATCATTGCTCAGGTTCTCGGCTGCAGAGTGAATCAGGGCAGTTGAACTGAACTTGAGTTTCTCTCAGATGTGTGATTCCACCTTGATTCACAGCCAGAATTCCTTATTTTCCTTTAGGGAACCACCACTCTGAAGTAGGAAAAGTGGATTGTTCCCAGAGCTATGGATCTTGCAACCTGCCTGCAACTGCTGACCCCACAACTGGAAATCATTTCCTATTGGGAACATTTCCTATTCCTCTAGCAAAAATTTGCTTAGCATTTGGACAGGTGGGAGAGAAAGAGAATCATCCAAAGTCTTAGAAACAGTATTATAATCCAAAACAGCCACTCAGCCTTTTTTATCAGTCCAAAAGATGTAACTCATAGATTTCAAGTTCTTCCGTAGATTTCAAGTTCTTCCATGGGCAGGGGAACTGGAATGGCAGGTGAGTCTTGGACAGGTGTGCAGAGTGCACGGAGGTCACAGTGAGGATTTGAAGGATGAGGGTTAGAGAGTAGCTGGTGAGAATTAGGATTTTTTCCATGGAAAGTTAGAGCAAAGCTGTTTCTGAGCCCTTCAGCCCACTGCCTCCCAGGCTTCATCCCCTGAGCACCTCTGCTTGTAGCAGTGGGACCTTGGGGTGTTTTGAACCAGGTGAGAAGTGATCTGCTCCTGGAGAAGAGGTCTCCTTGATCCTTGGGCAAACAGGAAAGTAGCAAAGAACTGATTTGAGGGGGCAGGGGCTATCCCAGGCTGTCCTTTTGTAGAAGCTCCCTGGGAGCAGGGCAGAGCACAGCCCCTCTTCAGACCTTTATCAGAGTTCACAGAGTTGACTGAAATATTCCTGCTCCTACAGCTTTAATTCATTCAGAGTCGCTCAGAAGCTTCTGATAATAAGACCTAATTTATAATTAGGCTTTATCAGTAATCAGTTAATTTATAGAACCCTAATTCTCACTAAGGTATTTCAGAGGCTTTGCTTATTACATTGTGGAGTTAATGCCCATAGACAACCAAATCACAGTGATAGGAGGGAAACAAATTTCAAGGTAATCCTGCTCTGTAACTACTTGAGTTATTTACTTGGGATTTCATGCAGAGGGTGGAACAGAGAGTAGCATTTCAGCCAGCAGCCAGGGACAAGGGGACTTCCTTCCCTCAGACGTGTCAGGGGTGGGGTATCAGTTACAGCTAACCTCCCCTGTGTACTGAGCCAGCTGTAATCTGCCAGGGATTCTCAGAGCTGGAGATGTGCTGGGAAATGAGTCCCATACAGGGGAAGGGGAGATGCTGATGGGGAGGGAGCCAGGGCTGAATGGTGAGACATCACCTTCAAGGCCGAATGAACAGCCACAGAGAAACCACAGAACGTTCATCAGCCTCAGGTCTGAGGGTTCCAACACTGCCAGTAAGAGCTCCCAAAAACTCCCAAAGAGTGGGATATTTCTAGTGGAACTGAGTCCCTAAATGGATGGTCGCTGTGCTGTTGTGCCTCTTTGGGATGCAAGCCCAAATTTTTCCCCCTTTCCTGCAACCATGTCACCCTGCAAACCCATCTCCACCTTCCCATTGCCTCTCTCCCTGCTTTCAGATCATTCCACAGCTCTGACTCCTGGTTTCTCACCCAGGCAGAACTTTGTTCTCCCATCATTCCCTCCAAAGCACAGAGGAAAAATCCAGATAACTCCTCTCTCCCTCTCTCTCTCTCTCTCTCTCCTCTTCAAATCCTGTTACTGATAAGTAAGGCTTACTTACAAGGGAAGGCCTTGTAACACGGCTCAAGCCTGTTACTTAGGCTAAGGAGAAGGGAACTGTGGGAGAGTGACTCAGCTGGAATAGGGGTAGAGAGATGTGAGAGACACAAGACACATGAGACATGTGCTGTGTGACTGCTGCATGTCCACACCACGGTGCATGGCACTTGGTTGACTTGGGCTTGTTGTGCCTTAGAACCATGTGAACAGATAACCAGCTAACTGCTGACAAAGGCCAAGGTTTTGGCAATGAAGAGCTCTCCTTTGCACCTGCCTAGCGTCCCTGCACCGTGCATTATTGCACCAAAATCCCATTGCTGTCCATTGCTTGTGCTCTTCCAAAAGAAGCACAATCCACAAACACCCCTGCCACGCCTGCTTTCAGAGAATTGGTAACTATTTGAAGCCCAAGCCCAGGCTCTGGTGAGCCTGGATTGCTGCCTTGCAGTGCAGAGCTCTCCTCGGTGGACTGTCATTCCTCCAGTCCTTAAGCTCTCGGAGAACTCCCAGTCAACCAGTTTCAATTAAATTTCAATTAACAGATCTGAGCAAAATGTTCTCTGCCACAGCATCACCAGGAGGGCTGGATTAAAGCACGGAGATGAGCAGCTCAGCCCTAGGCCCTTCACTTTGGGACTGTGAGGCCACGTGCAAACCTCCAAAAACGGGGCTGTTCTGGCGGTGGCTGGGTCTGTGTCTGGCTCGAGGGCAGGGCTGTGGGAATGGGAAGGAGTCCCCATCCCAACAGGGACCCCCTGGCCTGCAGGAGTCCTGGGCCAGCAGTCCAGTGATGCTGTCCATAGGGCACAGCTGCACCACAGCCTTGCCCTGCCCCAGCCCTGGGGCATGCAGAGCCATGGGCCACACGTCCCAGTCCATCCCTTCAGCTCCCAACTTCTCTTTGGTGGTGGATTGTGAGTGCCTCATTCACCATTTGCATTTGTTTTACCAAAACCTTGTGAAGGGAGCTTCGTTAAGTCCTTCCAGGTCCCAGCTGCGGCAGCTGTGAGTCACCACCCATTTCACCTCCCTTCCAAAGGCACCACTTTCCCCAGTGTTCTCCCACCCCATCATCCCAAGGGATGTTTCTGTTCTCTACACATGCAGCAGCAGCTCAGCTCTGTTCTCCAGCCCCTGCCTTTCCCTTGGAATTCCACCATTCCTCACTCAGATCCCTCCCACTCCCCAGTCCACTCCTAGGACAGGTTTTGTTTGATCCCCAAATGTCTGAGCCACCTTCTCCTGATGCCACATCAGCCAATTCTCCTTCCCTGTGATTGCAGAGGAGCTGCAGCCTGTTGTGCTTTAATTAAAGTGTATTAGCAGTGGTGTGTTATTGATTTACTGTACATTTGCATTAGCTGAGTACTTCATGCTCTTATCTGATGGGCAGAGCAGGGATACAGTGCACAGGGCCTCCCTGGTGAAACTCGAGCAGGAGAAGGAGCAGGCCCACCTGGGTGGATCTGCAGAGCTCTGGCTGTTTGGCAGTGGCTCCTGGAACTGCCAGATGCAAATCCAGATGATAAAGCATGAAAACCAGTTTTATTCAGACTGGCAGAAATTCCCAGTCTTTCACATTTTGTGTTTCTGTCTGTATTTCCTGGCTCACAGCACAGAAAGTGCTGTGGCCTGTGCCCCTTCTTGCAGGGTGGGAACCACCCAGCTCAGTAAAACACCCAGGAAATTGTGAGTTCACAATCAGAGAAGGCTCATGGTGTGGGAGGTCAGACCTGATGCTTCTGTGACCAGGGGAACACCCTCGAGGTGTGCAGGGAAACTCGGGTGTTGTCCCCACCAAGCCAAAAAGGCAGTTCCTGTGCTCCAGTGGGTCCCTCCAGCAGCTCAGTGAAGCCAATCTTGGTACCACGCCACGAAACAGAGCTCAGCACTCCCTCCTCCCACCCCGCAGTCCTTGCAGGAGGGGAACTCTCAGGCAGTGTCTCCTCTTGCCTGGTAAAGGTCTCCTTCTTCTCCATCATGTGCTGCACTCAGCAGTTTATGGTTATGGGGCAGAGAGAGGAAGGGGACACATCTCAGTGAAACACCCAGCATAGGTGAGACAGGCTGGGCAAGAGAAAGTGGGGAAATGGCTCATTGTGCTGCAGCTGCAGGTCACAGACGGGCAAGGGCGTAGAATCATAGAATCACAACCACAGAATCATGGAATCATGGAATCATGGAATCTTAGAGTCACAGAGTTATGGAATTACAGAATCACAGTCATAGAATCCTATAATCACAGACACATAGAGGCATAGAATCACAGAGTCACAGAATCATAGTGTCATTAAGGTTGTAAAAGCCCTCCCAGATCATGAAGTCTGAGCAAACACCCCCCATCCCCAGTGGGGATCAGGCCACCAGGAGCCTGTGAAGGACCCCAGCTGACCAGATCCCAGTACCTGCACCAAGCTGCACTTCACAGCTTTTGCTTGGTGTTGTGACATCTGTCACACGAAGCCAGGCAGAAAGTCCTGACCCACACAGGATGTGTCTGGAGTGAGTGCACAGCCATGGGAGTGTGTGCTGGGAATGTGGCTGTTTGCCCAGCCCTGGGTGCTTGCGTTGGCTGCCCCGATGAAGGAGCCCTGACTCCTCCACAGTGTCTGTGGCTCTCTCTCCAGGGGTGGCTGGGCTGGACTTTACTCCATGGGGGTCCATGCTGGGTTTCCAGTCCCGCATGCCCTGAGCAGCTGCAGAGGTGAACCACACCGACCCTACTGTGCCTCAGCAGGGTCTCCTTGAGAGGCTTTAACACCACAGTAGCAGCTCCTGTGGGCCAGGTTCTCTGACTGGTATTGATGCAGCACCTGCACACTGAAGTCTGAACTCTCCATCGGACTTGGTCCATCCCCTGGTGTCTTTTGGACACCTTGAGGATGGATGTGCCACCCCCCAGGTGGCCCAGGGGCTGAGGCAGACACAGGGTTGCTGGTGCCACTTCACCCCAGCCCTGGGCTGGTGTTCCAGCCCAAATTTCAATGCCATTTCACCATGGCAGAGCTGAACAGAATCAGAGCTGGTGATGCCCATTGCACTTCTACCAACAATATTTCACTGCTCATCAGAAGGTCAGGGAGAGCATTAGCTCAAAATGCATCCCAGAAACAGCTGAGCCACTCACAGGACACAGCCCCACCTCCAGCAAGGCTGAACAAGACTTTTTGTGTCGCAGGAGGGTTTGCGCCTCCCAGCCCAGTGTCAGGGATGGGCTCCTGGGGAAGGACCAGACTCATGGGCTGCAGTTTTAACATCTCCTGAGGCTCTCCTGGAAGAGGAGCCAAACCCAGCCCATGTCTGCAGGACTCCACAGCCCGGGGGTAGGGCTGAACCCCATGTCAGCCAAATGATGTCCTGTGCTCTGGTCCCAGCTGACTTTGAAAGGGAGGCCAATAACCCTCCATTAAGCTCTTTACCCATGGCCATGATCCGCATGTGCCTCAGCACAGGGAACTGGAGCTCAGACTCAAAGAGAGTTCCCAAAACCAGCCTGAGAACAGCCTCAGCTTGTCCATATTGAAGGCATGGAGGATTTATGGCAGACAGACCCCAGGCAGATCCCTCGGTGCACAGGTACAGCCCAAGATTTGGGCCAGCTTGGGCTGAGCACATCATCCCCCCACGGGAGAACTTGAGCGTCTGACAGCCTGAAATATCCAGGGTTTCACACGCACCCGCTGCCTTGGGGGAACAATTTAGCAGCAGAAGTGAACCCCACCCTGCTGGAAAACCCCAGCACGCATTGGGAAGTCCTGTAAACCAGGTTACCTGCAGCAACCCCGGTGGATCTGCCCCTGCAATGGCACCGTGGAGAATCTGCTCTGCTCCCTCAGCCTGCAGCTCCTGCCCACACACAGCCAGGGGCATGGAGGGGGCCTCCAGCAGCATCCTGAGCTGCTGAGTGCTCCTGGAGACACGGCTGAGGTCCTGGCCAGCTCTGTGTTCCCAGCAGGAAGGAGATGGGATGTGGTGTTCAGCAAATACGGCTCCACAGGGTGCCCAGAGCAGCTGTGGCTGCCCCTGGCTCCCTGGAAGTGTCCCAGGCCAGGTTGGACAGGGCTCCGAGCAACCTGGGATAGTGGGAGATGTCCCTGCCCGTGGCAGGGGGTGGAGCTGGATGAGATTGAAAGTTGCTGTAAGGTCCCTTCCAGCCTGCCACACAAACTTTGGGGCTAAACAAGCAGCAATCACCACCTTCCTGCCACCTCCAAAGATGCTCTGCTGCCCTTAGGAAGACCTTTGGAAACTGTAATATCCTGCATTCCCAGCCAGGGCTTCCTCACAGCTTGGGCATCCCATGCCTGTGGTCCCCTGAGAGGTTTCTCCTCAAGCCAGGTCTTAGGAGCTCTCAGAGAACTTATGACACCCAAGATAGCCCAGCTACCTCGAATGGCATAAAATTAGCAGGATGGCTTCTGAGGCAGGGTTGGAAACAGGAAAAAGTTTAATAAAAGAAAAAATAACAAAGCCCTTACAGAGAAAAACCCGAGCCAGTGGCAAGAGGTTGTTGCTCTTGCTAAAACACTCCACAAAAGCGATTATTTCCTTTGTTCTCTTCTTTTTCTACTGAATTACCTAGGCGGGCCCTCTTGGCCTCTGTGCAGTCAGACAGCCCCAGGTCTGAAGTGAAGTCCAAAAGGTCCTATGAGGTGTCTTTGTACCAAAGTGAGAGAGAAACTTCTTGGCTTTTTGCCTTTTTAAGCAGATAAAGAATAATTTAGTCACTCCATCAACAGGGGGCACATTCCTACAGTCCCCTCTCGGTTTTCCTGCTCTCAGTTTTTGGTCTGTCAATGCAGTGTCCAACCCTGTGGTGTTTGCAAAGACACCAAGAGACTGTATTCAAATACTCAGACAGCTGTAAATAAACAGATCTTCAGGGTAATTCAAAAGAAAACTGAAACAAGACAGAGCTGGCCTATATTAATCTCAACGAGTTCTCAGCAAAAACGAATGTGAAGAGCACATTTCCATATGGGGGCAGTTTCATCAGCTGACAAGAGATGAGCTGAGTAACTCAGTCTGTTCTTCACTATGGATGTGGCAACTGTTTTAAATATTTGGGAGTTCAGAGTTATCTGCTCCTGCACCTTTGTTTAAATTGATTTGCAATGGTTCTTCATTGACCTTGCTGCAGAAAGGTCAAAGAAAATAAAAATGTCAGACCCTCATTAGAAGATCTGGAACAACATCAGCCAACCGTGAGCATCATCCACCCCAGCACCTGGAGCAAAGCTGGCTCTGCAGCTACCTGAGATTGTCACTGTGTTCATTACTGGGGGTGTGGGGACATCACCACTCCCACACTGGAGTCCAGACTGCACCGCTTCGGCTTGCAGTGGACACAAACCCAGGACAAACAGCCACTGTGGAACCCTGCTGGGACCCTGGCTCTTCCCCTTCAGCCCACACTCATCGTTCTGTTTGTCACTGTGCTGTGAGCGCTCCACCCTGTGCTGCTTTATCCAGGGCTGATCTGCCCGTGAATCCCTGCCTCAGCTGCCATCCTCCTTCCTCTGGGGTTCCATCCAGAGACACTCCCTACCCCAGTTTTAAACCCTGCCTTTGTGGCCATGTGACACAAATGTTCCAGCTGAAGTGACTATTTCAGCCTCCACGAGAACACTCTGTCTTCACAAAGTTGTACCTTTTCCCAAAATTCTCCTCTTGGAATGAATCTGCTCTATGGAAAGTTGGAGGGAAATCAATCTGGCCACATTTGCATTAGGAGAGAAGAGGAAAATCGTACTATTTTCCTACCTTGGAAAAGCCCCCAAAACCCTACATTAGAGATCCTTTCCGACCTCAGTGCCTCTGGTTCTGTGACTCTTCATCCAATGCAAGGAGCTCCTCGATCCTGACACTCTGCATCCCACCCAGCCCACTGCAGAGGAGCAGCAAAGGGACAGGGATGGAGAGGAGGGAGAGCAGACGTGGGCTGAGCCTTGTGACAGTGTTTGGTGGAGACCGAGTTGATCCATCACGAGAAGAAAAGAAACTGTTGAGCAGACAAACAAACCTTTACAGGCCCAGGTGGAACAGGCTCCTTCCAGTTGCATATTCCCACAGCTGTGCCATCAGTGAACTCACCTACTGATCCTGGAAGTGTCCATAGGGTTTAAAGGATTGGAGGTTGTGCCTGGATGCACACTAAGCATCCTCCCAGCAAACTAGATACAAACACAACAACCCCAAAGGTAAGAGGGAAGAAGCAGAGAGGGATTCAGAGCAGCTTCCAGTGATGGGCTGTGGTGTGTGGAGGTGCAGGGGGATTCAGAGGAACCCCCAAGGGAACAAAGCTCCAGCTGTCCCCCCTCATGGGTGACACGGGATATAAACTATCACTGGTGTGCCCACACAGCAGAGCTCATCTCTGAGTCTGTCACAGCAAAGTACAACTTTGCCTCAGCTAAAACCATTTCTAGTTGGCTAAAACCAAAGGAAACTTGGTCCCCTGTTTAATGAAAGGATCTGTTCAGAGGCTTTCATCACTCAAAGGGTTTTTGAGCCACGCAATGGTTTACGTGACTGGGTTTCATCAGCTCAACACAGTACAAAACCTTCTGGGTTGGAAAAAAATGGTTCACAAAATGGGATGCTCCAGCAGAAGTAAACACAGACCTGCCAAATTACTGCAGCTTAATGAGTTTCCTCTCGTCAGCTGAGCTGGTCTTGTGTATACCCTCTTTGAAGTGAAATGTACTCGTGTAAGCACCCTAAGAGGCTTTCGGAAGGGATTCCTGTTTGGGCAAAGGTTCACAATGGCTGGTGCTGGCATTGTCAAGAATTAGGTGGTTGCTTTGCTAATATTTTCCTCCTGTCCTTGCCTCCAGTTCAGTCTCTGCTTCACAGCCTGGCTCCAAACAACATCCCTGAGCTTTTATCTGCAGGTGACAAACAGAGGCATACAAACTGGATTGGCAGGAACACAAAGAAAGCTTTCATCTCATCACTGCATGAGGCACTTACAGGAACTTCTCAAGGAAAAAAGAGATTATGCATCAACATTGTGAGCATAAAGACAATTTAAAAGGGATGTTAAGAAACTTCATGTCAGGAAAATATAGAACATCTGCAAACAGATGAGTATTCAGTAATAAGCTACGTCAATGATCTGGGAGGAAAGAGGCTGTTTTCTTGCAGTGACAAGCCCAGAGAACATCCCAAAGGGGATTTGAACAAGCCAAAGTGCTCCTTGTGGTCAGAAAACTCATCTGGCTGCGTGCTGCACTTGTGTTTGTTGGGCTGGACCTGTTTCACCTGCTCCAAGCTCTTTGCTCCTCTCTCTGCCACATCTGAGGCAGGTGTGCAGGTCTGACCCAAGGCTGGAACAGAGAACTATCCTGGAAGATTTCTGGACTTCACACACATACCCACACCCCCAACACTCAGTTTCATGGCAGTTTATGGTATTTTACCTCCAGCTTTGGCAGGGGGTGACAGAAGCAGCAGGACAGTTGCAGGCTGTCCTACGGTCCCTTCTGGGTGAGTGACTCTGCAGGAACACACAGATTGACTGTGATTATTATAATAATCCAGAAAGACAGGAAAGACTCACCTACTAAAGAACAAGCTGGTTTAGCTGGTTATTAGTCCACTAATTAGTGGATAACTAATGGTAATGCATGGTTGTTCCCAGCTGTCAGCAGACACTGCCTGCACTTGGGCACTGAAGCCTCGAAGGTGCTGCATCCACCCGGGAAACATTGAGCTGAATCCATGTGCCAGCACAAACACTGCCAGAGCTGCCAGGGTGACAGGGGGTCTGGGTTTCCCTGGCAGGCATCACCTTTCCAGGGCTCTGTGCTCTTGCCTCTGCCAGCTGGATGCAGCCTGGGAGCCAGCTGGATGCAGCACGGTGCCAGCTGGTGGGGCTGCCGCCTTTTCTGGGATGCGGCTCCCACTGAGTTTGCTGCCTTCCACACGAGCAGTTGGCAAAGAGACGGCTCAGAGGGTGACTGTGGTCCAGGGTGTCATCCCCTGGGACATCCTCACATGAGCCATCCCCACTGCCCAAGGCATTTTGCTGATCTCTTCCCTGAGCAAGTACAAAAAGGCCTCCCTGGGGGACTCAGACAACTAGCTGCTGCTTCTGCCATATAATTTGTGATACACTTGTTCAAACACCTCCCTGCTCCTGCCCTGTGCGTGGATGCCAGCCTGGTTGTCCTGACCTTCTCCAGCTGCTGTCTCAACTCAGGGCAGCATCAGTGTCCTGAGAAATGAGAACCTGGGCAGGCTGGTGGATTTGGACCTGTGCTGTGTGCAGTGTTCTACTTCTTGAGCTCAGTGCCAGCAGATTTGCACTGGCACTGCTCCTCTTTAAGATGAAATCATGAAAGACTGAGGCCTCAGCACAGTCTGTAGCCCGTCCCACCAAATGTCCCTCTGCACTTCCAAGGAAGGCAATGAAGTCCAAGGAATATACTGCTCTTTGAGAGTCCTGTTGGAAATGGCAACCCAGGGCTCAGTCAGGTGCGTCTGCCGGGCACAGCCCCAGAGCTCTGCAGGGTGGGCATCCACCACAGCATCCCAAAATCCCCTCTGAAATCCAGGTGCTGCATTTCAAACACCGGCTGTCGTCACGAGAGCTCTTGAGCAGTGCATGCCCTGTTTCTGCAGTGAATCTGAGAGAAGGCCCTGCCACCTCCAGCCCTCTTTGTCCCTTCCACTGTGACACAGAGGGAAATGTGTTAGCTCACTTTCCCTGCAGTGCATTTGGGAGTGACCCCAGTGTCCCTCAGCCAGCAGGCCTGGCTGATAAGCAGGAACAAGTAGCTGGGGAAGTGGCCACATTTTTTGCCTCTTTGACCATTTGAAAGGTGGCTCCCACTGTGCCAGGAGGAGGGGAGTGCTGCAGGAGCAGCAGGAGGGGCCCCACAAAGCAGCTGAGCACAGGCTGCTGCCTGCACTCAGCAGAGTGCAACATTTCCACTGAAATGATTTAAACTTCAGTGGGCATGAAGGGTGTGAATTATCTGACTTGCAGCAGATGCCTGGTGCTCTTTGGAGCACCTGGATGTTTGGCAGGGGTTCCTCCCCAGCATCCCAACAGCAGCAAGGCTCCTGTGAGCCGCAGCGTTTGGCACAGCCCATGCAGGGACACGGGCACAGTGTCTGCCATGAGCTCAGAGTCACCTCCTCAGGCTGTCCCCAGCTCTGCTGGTGCTCTACCTGCCCACCACTGTGTGTCAAACCCAGCCATTTCCCCCCAGATCTGATTTTTATCTCAAGGGATGCCTTCCAACAAGCTCAGGTTGCACAAAACCAATCTGCTCCGGGGCCAGGCTGGTTTGTGCCTTCCCAAGGCTCCCCAGGAAGGCAGGAGCTGTCCGTGCGTCCTGCCAGGGGTGGCTGTGTGTCCCCATCCAGGTGAGATGGAGCTGGGCTGCAGGGAGAGAGGGAAGGGTGCTTAGCACACAGTGATGGCAAAGCTGCACCTCCCTCCTCACATGGCACCTGTGCTGCTGGCCTGGGGGTGAGCCCTGGGACACATCAAGGCTCCTCTGGGGACCTAGGGAAGGTAAAGGAGGAGGAGAAGGAGGTACAGTACCCAGTACCCAGGAATATGTGTGTGCTGTGTCTGTGAAGGGTTTTACTGACTCCTGCTCACCTGGGGAGCACCTTCTACCTGCAAATATCCCCTTGAAGCAAACTATTTGTCTGCATGGGAAGCCAGACAGCTGGAAAGCCTTTAATGGACCTGCTGGTCACTACCTCTGGACCACAGGCATCCAGTTTGGAAAAGTCATCTCTCTGCTTGGAGAAATTCCACCCAAGATGGTTAAACACACATAGCACTGAATGCACACAGCTCTTTCCCTGTGTTTATTCTTTGGGGCTCTTCCTGCCTAGCCTGACTGAAACAGGTAAATCACAGAATCATTTAGGTTGGAAGGGAGCTTTAAGGTCATCAAATCCAACTGTCAACCCAGCACTGCCACGGTCACCACTAACCCACGTCCCCGGGTGTCACATCCACACATTTCCAGAACACATCCAGGGATGATGACTCCAGCACAGCCCTGAGCAGCCTGTGCCAATACCTGAGCACCCATTAGTGAAGAAATCTTCCCTGATTTCCAACCTAAGCCTCCCCTGGTGCAACCTGAGGCCATTTCCCCTTGTCCTGTCACTGGCTACTTGGGAGAAAAGCCTGACTTCCCCTGGCTGCCCCCTCCTGTCAGAGAGTTGTGGGGAGTGAGAAAGTTCCCCTTTCCTCCAGGCTGAGCCCCCCCCAGCTCCCTCAGCTGTTCCTCATCAGTCTTAAGTACATGGTCCTTCCTGCCATCAACTGCCTTCGCCAAGTTTTGACTGAATTTCTCCTTAATGACTCCAGCTTTGTCATTTCGGGGATGTTCCGGCAATAAGATATGACAAGGTGTGAATTATAGGACAATAATTCATGCCTGGAGCAGTGTCAGGCACAAGGCTGGGAGCTGAGGGCTGTCCATGCAGTTCAGTGTGAATTATTGCACCATAATTCATGCCGTGAGGACACACTAACGGACTAACCAAAGACTATCCACACAAAAAAAATGGGTTAAAACTCTTCATTTTATTCAGCTTGTTGGATTAGAGGGGACATTGTACTCTCTGCAACATTCCTTTTGGTCCATCCCCATGTTTCCTTTGCTGGAGTCAAATGAAAAAGAAAAGGCCCAGCTGGATGTGAAAGGGGTGAGGAGCATGGGGGGTCCTCGCGCTGGGAGCCACCAGCTGCAGGCAGAGCAGTTGGCACCAACCTGCTCCTCCTCCCCTTTCCCTGCTTTAAATATCCCACACCTGATCCTAAAGCATCCAGGAACTCAGCATAAAGCAGGATCCCTTCCCCTGCAGGGTGTCACACGAGGGGCACCTGGGGCTATCCATGGAGCTGTGGGGAGCTTTGCCTGCTGCTGCACCTGAGCACAATCTCCCCCTCCCACAGGCAGGAACACCCACGGGACTGAGCAAAGGGGAAAAGGAGTTTCAGCAGCGCAAGGGACAGCCCAAAACCGCCCCTGCCTGAGGTTGCTGGGCTGCTTCTGCCTTTTCACTGCCTTTGGTGGCCAGTCAGGTCCAGGGGACAGCTCTGGAAAAGGCTTTGCTGAGTATTTTAAAGGCTGAGGTTGCACTTTTCATGCAGGCAGTCCACAGAAAGTCACACTTGTGAAATCATTAATTTTTTTTTTTTTAATCTGAGAAAACAGCCCTCAGTGATAGTCATCCCTTCCTAGAAAGCTGCTACAGTTCAAAAATAAACCAGATGATTCTCCAGGGCTCTGTGGGAAGTCATCTGCCTCCAGGAGCCCCCCAAACAACTCTGTTTTGCAGTAAACATGATCCAGCCTGCCCCTGTTTTGGGGCTTCAAAGACAGATGCCCTAAAATCACTTTCCAGGTTTTTTTTCTGTGGAACAAGGAGGCAAATCCTCACCCTGCATTAAGTTCTTCTCTCCATTCAGGGGTGTCTCCAGTCCCTTGTGTGCAGTGACAGACCTGGGAGACGCCTGAGGAAGTGGAAGCTCCCTTCATCCCAAAGCTGGCCACCTCAGGGGCCAGGGCTGTGGGTGATTCAGGGGTGGCTGCTGACTGCAGTGGACCTAAGGCAAAAGATAATTTAAGGTTATCCAGAGCAAATTCCAAGTCATTATTCGGGCTTCAGTTGCCCAGTCAGTATAGATCTCATTTTGAAATGTCTCCAGGTTAATTGATTGCTGTTTCAGACAGTTATTGATTTTCAAATAATTATTCTAATTATTTGCCATCCAGCTAGCTTTCTCTCCCTCTCCTGAGGCAGTCTGAAAACATTTCCTTGCAGAGTCCCACATGAGAGGCTGATTTTTAGTGTTTCCATTGGAAGATGGGGAACTGAGGCAGCACAAGGCTGGAGGAGACCCTGCCTCATCCTCTGCCCCTGGGCGGGACATGGGACTCTCCACGATGTCCAGCCCCTGCCCCGGGGCTGCCAGGGCACTCTGCAGATTGCCAGCAATGCCAGGGGGTGACAGTTCATGGCAGCTCTGCAGGTTGGTCTCCACCAGCCTTGGAAGGAACCTTCTGGAATCTGGAGAGCCCAAAAGAGCTCAGCTGCTCCTCAGAGTTCCTGTGTCCTTGTCCACACTGGCACAGAAAGCTCCAGAGGAATCCCAGCTTTCAGGACTGCAGGAGGCACCAGCTCTGCTCCAGCCCTGCTGCTGCCACCGAAGGACTCCCTGTGGAACTGAGTGTTACAGATTTATTCACCATTTCCCTTGCAATGCCATTTAAATGAGCCAAACAGGACCAGGAGTTCTTTCCCAGGATCTGCACAGATAGAAGATGCCATCTGAAGACTGAATTCCATCCGTTTTCAGCCTAAAACCAACCAAGAGGAAATAAAATAGGACAGAAATATAATTACAATGTTGATTTGAGAGTCAGTCGAATTCAATAAACTTGACTTTTTAAATCACCAGTTTTCATTACACTCCTCAAAATTCTGAATTACTACAATTGATCCAAAAATATTTCAAAATATCTTTATAACTTAAAGTATTGCATATGGACTGGATGGGATTCCCTACATTATTCCAGTGGGAATACAGTATCTGCTCATTTGGAATTGCACAGGCAGGGGGATGGATAGGCTGGACAGACTTAGGAAGGGCTGGAGGATCTTCTTTGTAAAAATAAATTCAGGAGCTCATGAGTGTGTCAAGCAAGCTAGGGAAGGATCTAAAGCAAAGGAATAGCTGGGATATCTCATCTGGCCACAAAGGACAGACACTGAGATGGAGCGCAGCCTGAGCAGGCTGGCAGGTGACACCAAGCTGAAGGTGCAGTGACACTCCTGAAGGATGGGACATCACACAGAGGGACCTGGACAAGCTCAAGAGGTTGCCCATGGGAGTGTCATGAGGTCTGATAAGACCAAGGGCAGGTGCTGCACCTGGGTCAGGGCAACCCCAGACATGAGCACAGCCAGAAGCTGGGGGTTCCTGTTCCTGTGGGGAAAAGCTGGACCTGCCCTGGCTGTGTGTGCTGGCACCCAGAAGGCCAAACACGGGCTGGGCTGATCCCCCAGATTCTGCCCCTTCCCCTGGTGCTCAGGTGAGATCCCACGGGAAGGGAAGGGAAGGGAAGGGAAGGGAAGGGAAGGGAAGGGAAGGGAAGGGAAGGGAAGGGAAGGGAAGGGAAGGGAAGGGAAGGGAAGGGAAGGGAAGGAAGGGAAGGGAAGGGAAGGGAAGGGAAGGGAAGGAAGGGAAGGGAAGGGAAGGGAAGGGAAGGGAAGGGAAGGGAAGGGAAGGGAAGGGAAGGGAAGGGAAGGGAAGGGAGCTTTCAGGTCCCTTCCATCCCATGAACAGAGATGAAGTGGCAATTCTCTCTATTTCCTGCATTTGTGCCACCACACCCTGAGCTGGGGGCACTGCCCGTGGGGTGCCCAAAGAAACTCCTTTTCTGCAGGACATTGCTGTGGGAGGTGAATGGTGGAGACCTCCTGCAGGCAGTAATAAAACATCAGTGGCATCTCTAAAAATTATCTATGATAATTTTCTAACACAAAAGAGATGGCACCTAATGTGAGGTAATTCTATTTTAGATCTTATTATGATGGATAAAGATGAATTGATCACTGAACTAGAAATCGGTGGTTGCCTGGAGACCGGTGATCATGACCTGATTGCATTAATTATGGGATAATAAAAGACAGTCCCAACCAGTAACATATACCTGGTGCTTCTCCCTGGATCTGTGAGGCTGAATAAAGAGGTGAGGGAAACTCGCTGGGAAGAAAAATAAACATATATGTAAATGACTGAAAAAAAGAAAGTTCCCACTAAGAGTTCCCAACCTGGCTAAAAAGTTCTATTTGTGCCATAATTTTGGAAGAATGGTGTTTGATTTTGAGATGTCTCTAGGTGAAAATGAAAGCAGCAATTAGAAAAAGAAGCAGTGCATAAAGAATAGGTGGCGGGGGGGGGAAGAGAAAAACTAGTAATCAGGATAATTTAACATTTCTGAGTGGTGAGAAATTGATAAGGAAAGCCAAATGCATTAAAGAAAAATCTGGCTGATGAATTATAGGTACTAAGAGCTGTTATTATCAACAAGAAAAAGAACCCTAATTGTGGTCCCTGCTTCTACATGAAAAAGATGATAAAAATGATAAAATTAGATGGTAAAATTAATAACAGTGTCACTGAGAGGATCCAAAAATGTCAGAGTGTCATTATCTTGGTCAAGCAGCTCATAAACTCCTCGGGGCATTGGAGGAAGCTTAAATTTAGAGAATCTACAAGAGACTTTTTCCTCTGAGGGCTTCGGGGCACTGCAGCAAATGGTCCATTGCATGCTGCAAGGGCTTGCTGAAATCCAGCAATTCCCCCCTTCGGGCACGGGGCTGACCCAGGCCACAGACTGCCCTTGTTCTGAGCCTCTCCTCTGTCACTGCACTCGCAGTGTTTAAAAATAATGTCTTTAAAAATGATGGCCAACTGCCCTCCCTTACTCTGTGTAGATCTTATCTGGGGACAGCTGCTGGCTCACGGCCTGCTGCTGCAGAACACGGGGGGAAAGCCATCAAAACCATGATTATTTTCAATCGAAACCTGAGATTTTTTGTATAACCACCATTATGAGAAGAGCTGGACCCCCGGCAGCCTCTGACACATTTATCCTTGCAGGCAGCGATGAAGGAGAGAACAGGATCACCTCACATGGGTGGAATGCAGGGTTTGTGTCCAAGTAGGATGGTCCCGCTCCCAGTGATGCCACAGCTGAGTCACCAGAACCTTTGTGGCCATGTCCAAATGTCACCTGAGCTTGGGAGGAGGTTTTCCACCCTGTGCTCACCCCCAGGATGCTGCAGCCATGGGCAGTGGCCTCGTCCCTGAGCTCCAAGCCCCAGGAGAGGACAGGTCAGCACCCAGGTGTGACAGTGACAGAACCTCTCCAGGTGATGGAATCCTGTTCCTCCACAGACCTGGCACAACAGCCCTTGGAGCTTGCAAAGTGCTTGGAATCGTATTGTAAGCCCACAACTGTGTCACTGTGCCACCATCGTGCTGCAAAATGGGTGAAGGTGGATCCTGCACCCACAGCCAGTCACAAAATCCCCTTTGAGTCAAAACTTTACTCGTCTTACTTATTAATTTGCATTTCCACAGTATCAGGAGGTCCCCTTGGGGACCTTGGCACAAATTAGATGCTCCAGGTCTCAAAGAGCTTCCAGTGTCTCCAGCAAGTGGAAAAGGAGGAAGGGCCCCTCTGCCCCAGCCTGGAGCCTTGCACTGGGGTTCTTGTGATCCAAGTGCAGAACCTGGCACTTTGCCTTGTTGAGCCTCCTAGAAATGGTCTCATCCCATCCATCCAGCCAGTCCCGATCCCTCACAGCGCTGCAGGGGTGGGAAGGGCCCCATCCCTCAGGTGCCAAGGGGTGCCAAACGCAGCATCCAGAGAGTGACTGAATGACAGAATCACGGAATGGTTTGGGTGATAAGGGACCTGAAAGACATCTTGTTCTACCTTCCTTCCATGGGCAGGGACACCTCACACTGTCCCAGGCTGCTCCAAACCCCAATGTCCAGCCTGGCCTTGGGCACTGCCAGGGATCCAGGGGCAGCCACAGCTGCTCTGGGCACCCTGTGCCAGGGCCTGCCCACCCTCCCAGGGAACAATTCCTGATTCCCAATATCCCATCCAGCCCTGCCCTCTGGCAGTGGAAGCCATTCCCTGTGTCCTGTCCCTCCATCCCTTGTCCCCAGTCCCTCCCCAGCTCTCCTGGAGCCCCTGTAGGCCCTGGCAGGGCTCTGAGCTCTCCGCGGAGCCGTCTCCCCCTCCGGCGGAGCAGCCCGAGCAGGGTGAGCGGCTGGAGCCGAGCCGCAGCCCTCGATTCGTGCTGCAGCCCCTAGAGGGGGCCGGAGCCGCTCGGCGCTCGGGGGCTGCGGGGCCGCGGGGCCGCGCTCCGCTCCGGGGCGGGGCTTGCCTTGCTCTGGAATGCAAAATACAGCTTTCCAGAATGTCAGAAAGGTAATTTAAATGTTAAAACATTTGTGATTGCATAAATTGCACGTATTATTCCAATTGAATTGTAGTGGGATTAATCTGACCTTAATAGAATGCTACTAATAATTTATATTATTATCTTTAATAATATTAATTCTACTTAATTTTTTTTCCATTTACTTTGTTCATTTAAGGGCAGCTCCGCTGAGCTCTGGAGCATTTAGCTCGTGGTGTGCAGCAGTCACTTATCATTTGCACAAGTGGGGATTCCACCAGGCAATTTTCAGAGAAATAAAGATCATCTTTCAGTGAAAAGAACTTAAAAAAATTACAGTATTAAATGAGTAGATATTAATGTGTCATATTTAGAATATAAAACAACCCATAATCTGTTCTGAAGTCTCTTCCACCTAAACATATACTTTTTTTTTTTTTCCTTCTAGAGGGATCTTTTATTCTGCTGTTTAACCTATTAGGCACTACCATTCCAACTGTTAAAATAAAATTGTTAAGATCATAATGTCAAAGAAATAAAAACCTTGGCAGTATGATAGTGCCTTGTGAGCAGAGCATCACAGTTTGTTGGGGATGAATTGGAATTGCACATTTCATTAGAATTTATATCACAAGGCAAGGGATGAAGCATTATTTCATTAAGTATCTTGAAATTTCACCAACCTAATGAAGCTGTCAAAATTCTATTAATAAAGCACTGGAAATATTTATTTGTTTGTTTGTAAGAATGCATTTGCTATTATTTAATGTTGTATTTGCAATTTGTTAATTTATGAGCGGAGGCTCAGCGGCACAGCGGGAGGAGAGCACCGGGGGCTGCGAGAGGGGCTGGCAGCGAGGGGCTCCCGGGTGGCCGAGGGGCTGCTCTGTCCTGGCTCAGGACGGGGCTGCCAGATCTGCTCCATGGTGAGGGAACAGGACACTCTTTACCGGAGCTCAGCACAGCTACACGCCACCACCTCCATTTTAAAATGCTTTTTTAAATGTGCCCTTTCCCGCTTACTCAATTTTACCTTTTTTTAATTCTCACTTCATCTCTGAGGGGGTGCAAAGCCCAGTGAGAGCTGTGCTCTGCTGATGTTGAGTGAGAGCTGGGTTAGCTACTGTTTGTAATTACCCCTGCCTGAGGAATCCCCAGTTTTACTGAGTGCCATTCTGTGAGGATGCACGGTTTCCTGCCAGTTGCACAACTGGATTGGGCACAGCTCAGATGTACCCGAGGTGGGTCAGCAGCTGTGGCAGGATTACAAATGACAGTGTGATACATTTTGGTCAGGCTCTTTGTCTTGCCTGAGCCCAGGGAAGTTTGCGGGGTGGTTTTGGGGTGATGTTGTCTGCGGTGGGGCGGCTCAAAGGGCTTTCCTGGTGTGTGTCTGGCAGGGACACATTACTCACATGCAGGGAAGCTGGGAGTGCATGGTTTGTGAGTGCAAATAAAATTAATCACACCACTCAGTCATGTATTATTTAGCATATTCTGTTTGTGATGGTGACAAACAGCCAGGAAATCTTTCTCATCTTCAATCTCCCGCCCCATGGCCCACACGGGATGAACTAAAGGGGTTATAATGAATTTAAAAGACAAGTTTATGCTTGTTAGTCAACCCATGGCTTGTGGACCAACTCTCCCATGTGTGTGGCTGCTTCCTGTTGCTCCAGAACAGCCACAACCCTCCCAAGCTCCCTGCTCCGTGAGGCTTCACCCCAGCAGAGCAATGTGAGAGCCCCAGTGGGACCATGAGGGCTGGAAGGGAGACAAATCCTTATGGGAAATGGAAGGGAAACCCTGCAAATGAGCCTTGATTAATAAACTTTCAGTTATGAAGTGTAATCTCGTAAGAGACCATTGTCAAATAAATTCTGCCAGTGAAATTTATACGTGAGATTTCTGTGAGTATTAATTACACAGGAAGGTTGCAGGGTCTGCATTACTCTGCTAATAGGATCTTCAGGAAAAAAAAAGACAGGTCTGCCACAATGTATTAGATTTGTTAAAGAACCAATTTTTAATTAGTTTGAACTGATAAGTTAATGAATTTGCAAATACATACCCAGGACATGTATTCCACACTCCACACTGGATGCTGGGATTTTGCAGGGAATGCTCTTTAACGAAGGGATTGTGTGCCTGCCTGAAGTGCAGGATTCAGCAGAGCCGTACTATGGATCCCTAAATAGTGATTTCCATAATTACACAATTAAAGCAGAAAGACTCAGTTTAAGGCATGCAAATATTCTTAATTCTGCTCTGCCATGCCACTGTAAAGAAGAGACAGATGAATCTGATTATGGGCCCAGAAAGCTACAATTCCTCTCTAATACTGAGCTGACAGTTGCCTGTTAAGGCAGAGCCGAGTCAGGATTTCCTCAGCAAACTGCCTGCACTTCTCCTAAGTACAACTTTAACTTCCCATTTCTTACCTTTATACTGCTTAGCATGGGGATAACTGCAAATCACTTTAATCTAATTTACCCCAAAATAGCGATGATACATCTCTCAGCATAAACTACTTCTTAACATAACATCTCTCTAGGAGTATCAAAACCACATATGATTTTTCAATTAAAGCCGAAACTCAACCTTTTCTGTCTGAGGAATGCTTTGTTATCTTTTTCTAAGCTTACAGCACCTGATGTGTGGATAAAAAATCCGTCTTCTGGGGATTTTCAGCTAAATCTATTATTTAAATCCCATTTATTAAGGTTCTTTGCTTCCATGTCAGAATTTTCTTGGACACCTTTTTCCTGGCAAACACAATTGTGGGCATGATGCACAGACTGAGCTGTACCCAAGCACAGAGCCCTGCCTCACATGCCAGCCTGGAACATCCCCGTGGGTTCTCAGCCAGGCTGGGACAGCACTCAGGGGCTTCTTCCTCCCAGTGTTCTCCTTCAGTCCAGTGTGTATTTCACAGATACATGAAAGCAGAGCTGCACAAGCTCTGCTAGCAGCTCCAGCATCCCAATATTGCCTGCAGTGTGGCCCTGGGAGGGCAGGGGAGCTCCAAAAATCCTCCTGCCATAAAGTCAGGTGGCCAAACAATTGCAGCTGCAACCCCACCTGCTGGACCCACAAGTGAGGATCTGCTGCCTTGCACCTCCAGGTAGAATCCCAGAATGGTTTGACGTGGAAAGGACCTGAAAGCCCATCCAGTGCCACCCCTGCCATGGACAGGGACACCTTCCACTGTCCCAGGCTGCTCCCAGCCTTGGACACTTCCAAGGGGCATGATCCAGGGGCAGCCACAGCTTCTCTGGGCACCCTGTGCCAGGGCCTGCCCACCCTCCCAGGGAACGATTCCTTCCCAATATCCCATCCATCCCTGCCCTCTGGCAGTGGGAGCCATTCCCTGTGTCCTGTGCCTCCAGGCCTTGTCCCCAGTCCCTCTCCAGCTCTCCTGGAGCCCCTTCAGGCCCTGGAAGATGCTCTAAGGTAAAGGCAGGGTAGGTTCCAGCACTGGGAGGTGGCCATTTCATTATTTGTTGGAGGTAGAAGGAAGCTCTTTGTTGTAGCAATAATCCTCTCCCTGTCAGCAGAAATGTGTTGTGTGGTCATTAAAGAGTGGGGAACAGGTGTCCCATGGTTTGAGATTTTATTGCTTTGTAGTTTGCTCTGGAGAGTGTCATGTTTAAACAATCCTAATGGTTTTAAAACCAGAGGTGTCTTGTTTTATATAGGTAAAAATACATTTTCACATGCTTGTAAATGCTTCCACACCCTGGCATTTGCTTCTGAAATTCAGCTGCATCCTGAGCCCAGCACAGCTCCAGCCCCTTCACCAAGGACCCGGAGCAGAAGGAGCAAAGCCCCACCTGCATCCCCACTCACACCATCAGCTCCACAGTCAGAGGCATGGGGTCTCCCTGGAATTTTCCCAGGACATGGCTTTATTGGCATCACCCAAACACAGCCCATCCCAACGACTCAGCTGCTGCGATTTCTGACAAGGCTTTGATGCAATTGAAGGACTCGTTAATCCTTGTGCAGGGAAAAGCTTTGTCCCTGAATCTGAATGTCTTTGGAGCTCCTGTTGTCCACAGTTGGTTCTCAGTGCATTCAGTCCTGTGCAGAGATCCCCAGTCTGTGCTGCAGCTCAGACTGGTGCAGATCCTTTTGAGTGCTCAGGGTGCACACGGTCCTGGCAAAGGGAGGGACAAAAGTGACCACAGCTGGAAAAGGAAAGAGCAGCTCAGTGCTGACAAGAACAAATACAATCCAACACTTCCTTTCTGTATAACCGTTGGCAAACACTTCTGATGAGCTTTAATGCCTCAGAGCGAAGCAAACAGACAGCAACGGGGTCAGGAAGAGTGAAGTAGGGATTTATTTTTTTTTGCCAGTCTCACAAATATCTTTGCAGATAGCAGTGATTATAAATAGTCCTTTGGCCATTTCCTGACTCTGGTTTGCCGACTCTTCCTTATTTAAAGCAGTGATGAGGAGTGTTCAGCGTTTTGCCCCAGCACAGGGCTCAACCTCAGCGTTTCGGGCACAGATTCCAAACTTCAGAGTGGGCACTGGAACAGAAGAAACACCACATCCCTCAGGGATAACCTTTGGCCCAGATGACTGAATGCTGTGATGAGATGAAGGGGATTGCGAGCTCTAGATTTTCTTAGGAAGATTGCTACCAATAATTTCCTCGTCCAGACTATTGAGCACATATCCCACAAAGAGGCTCCTTGCTGGAATCAGCACAAGTGCCTTGTGCAGAATCCTCATCACCCCACTGGGCTTCGCCTTCACTGTGTTGTATCTTTGTCCTCAGGTGAGATTTCATGGAATCACAGAATCTCCTGAGCTGGAGGGGATCAAGGATCATCAATCAAACTCCTGTCCCTGCCCAGACCCCCCAACAACCCCACCCCGGGCATCCCTGGCAGTGCTGGCCAAACGCTCCTGGAGCTCTGGCAGCCTCGGGGCCGTGCCCATTCCCTGGGGAGCCTGGGCAGTGCCAGCACCCTCTGGGGGAAGAACCTTTTCCTGATAACCAACCTAAACCTCCCCACTTTTCCAAAATGGAGTTAGCTGTGAACTGTAATGCCCTTCCAGGGGCTAAGTGACATCTCCCCCTGACTCGTTTGCCCAACAGCCTGTCCCTGCTACCACCATCCCTGACCCCACAGCTCAAGCAGAAGTCCAGGCTGCAGCAAGCAAACTCCAGGACACTCCAACGCCTCGGGATGGATGCTGTGAAGGCTTTGACACTCACACAGAGTAGCAACTGTTAGTGCTGCCTGCCTTACAAACAACCTATGGGGAATACAGGAGAACACAGCACAGTAAAAGATTCTCAAGCCTGCAGAACCAGCCCTTGCATGAAAGTGCATTGTCACAATCTTTAATCCTCTTATCACTTAGGCTTACTGCAGCCAGCACACCCTTACCAGCTCATGGGAGGTGGGTGTCCTACCAGGAACTCGCTCCTGGCTCGTACCAGGATGGCATTCCCAGTCTGAGATGACTACAGAGCTTCCCTGGGAAGGTGAAAGCATTGCTGCTGCTTCATCTCGAGGGTAGGAAAGGAGGGAGAGGTCATCGAGTTACCTCTGGCAAACCCAGTGCTGTGCAGATGTCCCAGGAGGAATTCAACCTTTTCAGGCTGGGAATCCCACAGAGGTGTGAGCACCACTGTCCTGTCTGCCTGCAGACACCAGAAACTGGAGTGAGAAAAATGATTGACCTTTATTGGAAAGCATGTTCTGAAATGTGGTGTGGAGGGCTCCTGGCTGCAATGGGCCTGTTACACAGGGAAGGTCTGAGGGCACTCCAAAATAAGGATGTGGGTTTTCAGGCTTTGGTCACTGATCATGAGGAAGTTTTGAGAGACAAAGCCAAAATTTGGTACCAGTCAGGACAGAAGAGGCCATGGGATGCTACCAGAGTGGCAAGACTGTCATGGCTAAAATGTCTGCCCCAAAGAGGGACAAACATCTGTCCCAAATAGGTCAGCTCATCAGAAGGGACTTCAGCCTGAGTGACCTGATGGGTATCTCACTCTGCCAGGAATTAAACATGCTTGGAATTTCCCAGACCTAATCCATAGAAATTTCCTAATCAAGGATGTCTTGACTTGTAGGATTTCTGCATTAGACCTCACCCCATGGGAGGAGAAGGGGCTGTCCCTCAGGCAGGAGGGGTCACCAGTGATGGTGTTTGTTGTGTGTAAAGAGCACGAAATTGGCAGCAGGAACACAGGCGGATTCTAAGGGCAGGTTTCACAAAGCCAGGACCAACCAGCAGCCAAATTCCTCAGGAGGGAGGCTTTGAACTCTGAGATCTGACCCAGAACTGGGAACTCTCCACTGTGGACCCCCAACCCCTCCACCCAGAGCAATGTCTGTGTTTGCTGGGTAGATAAAGCAGACTGCAAAGCCATTGCAAAAACACACACAACAGAGAAGATCTGGTTTGGGTCTCTATGAGTTTCACAGTTGCCACTCCTTTTCGGCATTATTCTGTCTCCATGAGCAGAAGAAATGGGAGGTTTGGGCTGAGGAAGCTTGGGGAGCTCAAACATTGTCCTTCCAGAAGGAAGAAGGTTCCCAAAAGAAGGTGAAGGTATGATTTATCCACACGGTTTGTGGACATGGGAGGCAGGAGGCTTTTCCATGTTACAAATAGATCAAATGGAAGCAAAACAGGGTCAGGCTCAAAGCGAGAATGTGACGAATGGTTGGCCAAGTCACCATGAGCTGTGATGAGTCCTCCAGTGCTGAAGATGCTTCAAAGCACCCAGGGATGGCTTGAAATGTGCCCTCAGCCACCAGGGACACAGTGGGGCAGGCATCTTTTACCTCCAGACTTTGGCTTTTGGAGGTCAGCGAGCAGGTTTCCAAAGACAAAGGGATTTTGAGGGTATCTCCAAGCTTCTCCTCATCCTGCAAACTCTGTGTCAAAATGGCATTTTCCCCCAAATCCTCCTCAGACATTTGTTAAACACCGAATTTTGCTTTGGTCTGCTCCACAGGGGATTCCTTCATGCCAGCGCTGGGGATGAAACCTCGTGAGTGGTTTCTGCTTCTTGACTTCCCACATCCCTTCTAAGCTCATTCGGAAAACATCTCCCCTTGCCCAACGTCTCCACCAATTCCCCTGCCCCTTTGTTTTTATTTAGCTCTGTAATTACATTATCTGACCGTACAGCGATTTGGAATGAAATCTGCATAAAAGATATTAAGAAAAATAAATCTGTGTTTTGCAATATCTTTGAAGTTATCTTTAGGCTGGGCAACAAGAGCAAAATCAGCATTTGGCTTCCTACAAATCCTTGGTTTTGTGAAGCTCTTGGGAAAGACGGTTTCATGTGCTGGGCAGGAAAATTCACAAGTTCAGATTATTTTATTAATACTATTAATAACTATTTTTAGCACTGCTTCACAAGGAAGAAAACACCAGGTATGTATGAGATGTAATTATGTTTATAGTTAATGCTGTGTGTTTTCCAGGGGAAGAAAAGCACTGATTTTTTCCCCTTTCTTTTTGGAGGAAATTAACAAAGTTTGCTGATGAAATTAACAAAGTTTGCTGAGCAGTGATGAGCGTTGTGAGCATGTGGTGAGGAAAAGCTCTTGGTGGAGGGATGGGGTGTCGGAATGAGTTTTGTGTGAGGGCAGAGAAAGGCTTTTCCCTGTTTTGTGTTGTGGCAAAACAACTCAAAATGGGGGACCAAGAGCTGGGAACTTCGAGGCTAAAAGGGCAGGGGGTGATTTCAGCCCTGGGTGTGGTGTGGGGGGAAGAAAGAGCTGGGGGAGAGGAGGCAGAGGAGAGACGCTGCCCAAGCCGTTTGGACAATCATGGAATCACAGACTTTCCTGAGATGGAAGAAACCAACAAGGATCATTGAGTCCCGCTCCGGTCCCTGCCCAGACCCCCCAACAACCCCACCCTGGGCATCCCTGGCAGCGCTGGCCAAACGCTCCTGGAGCTCTGGCAGCCTCGGGGCCGTGCCCATTCCCTGGGGAGCCTGGGCAGTGCCAGCACCCTCTGGGGGAAGAACCTTTCCTGCTCTCCAGCCTGACCTGTCCTGGCCCAGCTCCAGCGGTCCCCTCGTGTCCCTTCTGGCGGGCCATCTGTCCCCTCTCACCCCGTGTCCCCTCGGATGCCGCTTAGTCCCGAGACCCTTCCCCACGTGCTCAGTGAGGTGTATGAGGTGTTCGAGGCCTGGGGAAGCCGTGAGGGACCCGGGCACTGCCCGCAGCTCCCGGCCGCCGGGCTCTCGCCCCCTGCCCGGGCCGGGGGCCGCCGCGCAGCCCGGGGGACTCTCCCCGCGCCGGGCCGGGGTCCGCAGCCCGCCACACACACACACACACACACACACACCGCGGGACACCTCCCGGGGGGCGCCGCGGCGCGGAGCGGCCCCACGGCACCGAGCGGCCCCGCGCCCGCCGGGCGGCGGCCGGGCCGGGCCGGGCCGGGCTGCGCGGTGCCCGGCGCGGGGGCGGAGGGCAGCGCGGGGCCGGCCGGGCGGGCGGCGGGGCTCCCGCGCCGGGCCAGACTCAGCCCCTTTCTCCCGGCGCCGCCGGCTGCGAGCGCGCTGCGGCTGGAGCTGCCCCCAGAGCGGCTCGTGATGGCGGCGGCGCGGGCTCGGCAGCGGGAGGCGCCCGCCCAGCCCTGCGCGCCGCGCCGCTAGCGGCAGCGCCCGTGCCCGCGGCGGCCGCCCCGGCCCATGCCCCGGGGGGAAGGGGGGCTGCAGCAGCCCGGCGAGCCGCCCACCCGCGCAGCGGGGGCATCGCCCCCACTCGCCGCTCCTGGGAGGGCGGAAAGGAGGCAGCGGCGGCGGCGGCGGCGGCTTTGTGCGCGGCGGGCGGATCGCAGGCCGCGGCGGCGCGGGGCTCGCCTGCTCCCGCCCCAGCCCCATGAACCAGCCGGACGGCTCCGCTCCGGCGGCGGCGGCAGCGCAGGTACGCGGCGGCCGGGCGGCGTGTCCCCGGGGGGAGGCGGAGGGAGCGGGGAGGAAGGGAACGGAAGGGAAGGGAAGGAGGGAGGGCGGCAGCCGCAGCCGCCCCGTCGCGGAGCCCCGGCGGCGCTTTGGCGCAGTGCGCGGGGGCAGCGCCGGCAGCGGCTCCTCGGACCCCGCGGTGCCGGAGCCCGCGGCCGCTCGGACCGGGCGGAAAACAAAGCGGAGCTCAGCAGCCATGTCGGGGACGAGCCGCCCCTCGGCCCGGCCCGGCCCCGCACCCCGGCCCGGCCCGGCCCCGCCGCGCTCCGTGCCCCGCGCCCCTTCTCTGGCCTTTTTCTTTTTCTTTTCCTTCTTTCTTTTTTTTTTTTTTTTTTTTTTTTTCCTCCTTCTCTTAATTTTTCCTCCGGAACGTTTTTTTTTTTTTTTTCTCCCCCATTTTTTTTTCCATTAAAACGACGCCACCTAGAGGAGACTATTTCGTAAAAAAAAAAAAAAAAAAAAAATTGAAAAAAAAAAAAAAAAAAAAAAGGAAATATTCTGCTATTTCTGATTTTTTTCCCAGAAAGTTGGGGCCGGATACCCCATGTTGGGGTTCCTCCGGCAGCTTCAGCAGCGCCCCGCAAATTTCGTGTGTGTTCCTTTGGAGCCAAAGCCCAGCTCATGGAAATGAAAATTAAACAGGAATTTGAATGAATTCAGGTTTTTCTCCCCTCCACCCCCATTTTCTGAAGAAAAACGGAGCCTGGGAACAGCAGAGTGCTGGGAAAGGAAAGTGAGTCAAGTTTTTGGTGGGCCCCCCCGGGTGAGCTGCAGGGAGGGATTAGTTTGGGAAAGTGGGAGAATTGCTGTTCCGGAGCAATTAAGAATTGGGCTTCATTGTAATTTTGAACTTGTGCAGTAAGCTCTGCCAAAACTCAGGGTTTAATTTTTTTCCTTTTTTTGCTGCAGTGCTTAAAGTTATTTTGTTTGAAATGAGGAGTTTTGCAGGAAAATGAAGAACCCAGAAAATTTGCTGTGGACACACCCAAATTTTTTTTTTTTTTTTTTTTTTTTTTTTTTTTTTTTGGTGATTTTGGATTTCATGCAAAACTGCTGTTAAACAATGAGATTCTAAACACAGTCCAAGAAAACACGAGGACAAGCAAAATTAAGAGTAGAATGTCAGTTTTATTTTAGAATTTCTTGGCTTTTTGGATGGTTTCTCCTGGCATAATTAAAACAGTTTCCAGCATTTAATTTCCTACTTCTTTTGTAGAGAAGAAAATTTCCATACTATGTTTTTTACGGTTTTTTTTCCCTTCTTTTTTTAAACACACTATAATAACTCCGTGTCCTATGGCTCACATAAATCTAATATTTACACAGGTTTATTATAAGGTCCGCCATGATATTATGAATATGCATAATTAACAATATTGTGAAAAAATAATTGCAGATTTTGTGATTTTCATTTTTTTTTAAACTGAAGTGCCTTTAAAGGGCTCAGCCATGATAATTTTCACAATTTCAAAATCCTTTTTCTCCTTGACTGTTAAAGCCTTGCTGGAGTTTGAATTGAAATTTTTTTTTTCATTATTATTTTTGGTGGGGTTTTTCTTAATTGTTTTGTTTGTTTGTTTGTTTTAAATAGTCCTGTCCCTATTATTGTGCTGTTACAGAGTGCCTGTGAGTTCTGGACTGTGCACACACTGGTTTATTATTGTAGGGTTGCCCTTGAATACTGGGGTCTTGGTATTGATCTTTTTAAAAATAAATAACAAAAGAGCTCTGAAACATGCATTGTTTCAAGAAAAAAGCAATCTAGGAGAGCTACATGGCCTTTCCACCCAAAAGTGGGGGAGGGAGAGGAAGAGAAAGATTAGGTCAACATTGAGTTTTACCAACCTTGACACAGTATCCTCTCTAAAATGGGGACAAAATAGCAAGATGGCTGGCTCCACAGCTGCAGCAGTTTAGATTTTTTTTTTTTTCCTTTTTGGAAAAAAGCATTTTTAAATTTTAAACTCCAAAGTGAGTTTCTGGAGCTGCTGGGCACCTACCAGCAAATGCTGAAATCTGGGTGCTGCACAAAATAAAATTAAGTTTCGAGCCAGAATGAATTTTTAATTTTGAATCTCAATCCCCTGAAAAGTTTGTTTTTTTGTTTTTTTGTTTTTTTTTTTTAATTTTTTTTTTTGGTTTTGATTTTCTGTTCCCGGAAATTTGATATTTGCTGGAAATCAGAAAGGAGTGATTGGTGAATTCAGGGTTTGGGGGCTGTTTTCACTTTTCTCCCCTTTATTTGTTTCATGTTTTGAGTTTTTCAGAGGGGGGGGAAATGGAAAAATTTGCAAAGCAGGATAACTCCTGGGTGGAGGAAGAAATACTCCTAAATGTCAACTCCATATTTTTATTTTTGCATTTATTTGCCCCTAACCCCCCCGAAGGGAACCCACCCTCTTCCTGAATCCCTTTTTTAGCAAATAATGGAGCAGGAGGCCGGTGCCAGCCTGGCAGTGGTGCAGTTAGAGCCGGGTGGCACATCTGGGTAAAAATTACACACAGTGCTCCAAATTAGATTAAACAATCCTGGAGAATATTTTATTCATGGTTTCATCCAGGAAGCTGTAGCCTGGTGGCTTTTCCATATTCTTACCCTCCAAGAATTCCCTTCCT
Organism: Vidua chalybeata; assembly: GCF_026979565.1. Classification (NCBI taxonomy): domain Eukaryota; kingdom Metazoa; phylum Chordata; class Aves; order Passeriformes; family Viduidae; genus Vidua; species Vidua chalybeata. The sequence continues at coordinate 10,359,124 of NC_071550.1, forward strand.
TGAGCTGCACCCCAGAACTTTTACTACGATATGATTGTACCCCAAGGAACTGTTTAGCTGTAATTTTTTTTTTTTTTTTTTAAGATTTCATACATTTCTTTATTGTGTGAATCAGACCTTTTGATGCTGCTTTTCCTTTGCCTTGCCACACACCCGGAGATGTGGGAAGCATCCCTGTGGATTTGGGATTTGGCGGGGGATGCACCGATGGGTGCTGCATTTTAATTAGAACTAATGACCAAGCCTCAGTCCTGGGGTCACTGTGCCAGCTGTGGTAATGATGCCTTTCGAGTTTCTCCTGAAGCAGAGGGCTTGAAGCTGGGGAGGCCTGGACTGGAGGTGTTTTCAGCTGTGCTGGGGGTGCTGTGCGTGTCCTCCCTGCACGGGTTGCTGTGGGAACTACAACCTTTCCCATCCTTAACTCCCTGGGGAGCTGCAGCTTTCCAGCACCAGCTCCTGCTGCTAGGGGCTGTAATGGGTCTGAATCTCACCTTTCTGCCTGTCCTTCCAGCACAAACCTGCTCCTGCCCGGAAAAGATTTCATAGTTTTTCATTGCAGTCTGCCTTCAGGGGGATTTTTTTTTTTCTTTTTTTTTTTTTTTTCTTCTGGAAAGTTGATCAATATTTTATCCTTTTCAAAATTGCTGTTGGCAGCGTGGAAGGGAAAGGGGAGGGAGGGAGCTCAGCTGAGTGATACCAACAGATTTCTTGTGACATAACTGAAATGTATTTTTTAAAAAAAGAAAAATTTCCAGGACCTCATTTTCAGTGACATATTTTCATCCCAGAATGAAAACAGACATAATATTATTAAAGTAGTAGATAATATTTATACAAATGCCATATAAAACCTTGGGAGGTTATTGCATGACTCCAGGATAATTTAAATATATATCACTGCCATAATGCAATGCTGGGAATAGTTCAGTTCATGGGTGCAGTCACGTGGCCCCGGTGATGCACAGTCAAGTTTGCAATTATGCAAGTGCAGGAGTGAAATCAGAGTGGAATTAGTGTTCTAAAAAATAGATTAATTTAATTTTATTTTACAGGGGAGAGGGTTGAAACCTGCTCTAAGGGTCATGCTGATACAGAGTCAGGATTGTGCCCACTGTGCCAGGGCAGGTCAGGCTGGAGAGCAGGAAAGGTTCTTCCCCCAGAGGGTGCTGGCACTGCCCAGGCTCCCCAGGGAATGGGCACGGCCCCGAGGCTGCCAGAGCTCCAGGAGCGTTTGGCCAGCGCTGCCAGGGATGCCCAGGGTGGGGTTGTTGGGGGGGTCTGGGCAGGGACAGGGGCTGGGCTGGGTGATCCTGGTGGGTCCATTCCAGCTCTGTGGATCAATAATTCTTTGGATGCTGTGCCTGTTCAAGGATTTTGACCTTCCCAACATGGCATGGCAGGACTTGGTACAAGGTCCTGGATGCTGCTCCTGGATGTGGTGCCCACGGCACAGCCCCCACGGCACAGCCCCCACAGCACAGCCCCCACAGCACAGCCCCACGGCACAGCCCCACAGCACAGCCCCCACGGCACAGCCCCCACAGCACAGCCCCCACAGCACAGCCCCCACGGCACAGCCCCCACGGCACAGCCCCATGGTACAGCCCCATGGCACAGCCCCCACGGCACAGCCCCCACGGCACAGCCCCCACAGCACAGCCCCACGGCACAGCCCCCACGGCACAGCCCCACGGCACAGCCCCCACGGCACAGCCCCCACGGCACAGCCCCCACGGCACAGCCCCACGGCACAGCCCCCACGGCACAGCCCCCACGGCACAGCCCCACGGCACAGCCCCACGGCACAGCCCCACGGTACAGCCCCACGGCACAGCCCCACGGCACAGCCCCCACGGCACAGCCCCCATGGCACAGCCCCATGGCACAGGTCCTGCGGGGCCACGCTGGCTCTGGGTGTGTGGCAGTGTAGGGTCCCTGGCTCTGCCCATGGAGCCACTGGTGGCCTCTCCCAGAGCATCCTCAGCTTGAGCATGGCTCAGATTTCAGGAGTGGCCCAGGGGAAGGCACCAGCCAGCCCAGGGTGCTGTGGGATAAGGGTGTGCAGGAAGTGTGGCACATCCCAAGGGTTTACTTCATCCCCCATTCACTGCAGCTGCTACCCTGGGCTCTGTGCTTGCTCCAGTCCAGGCTTGGATCCCTGCAGGTGGTTATTTGTGTGCTGGGAGCTGTAAAACAGACAAGGGTGGTCCTTCAGTTGTGGGAAGCCACCCCAAAATGTGAGTTTTGTCAGAGATTTACCAGATCAGGCACTATTTGTATATCATGTACCAAGTGAGGTGAGGGGAATAGCCTGAGCAGGGGCTGCCAGTGGAGTCTGTGCCTGTTCTTGGTAAGGGACGTGAGGAAATGGCCCCAGGAGATATTTATTTCTTGCAATTTCTACATTTCTGTGCATCCAGCATTGTACATATTTGGAATTTGACATTTATGGATTCTGTTTGGCCATATCATGTTTTCTGGGGAAGAAGTTTCTAAGTTTTAAAGGTCTTTTATGGATTAATTGCTAGTCATCTGCCTCCTTTTTGCTTTTGTTTGGTTCCTTGAATGTCTCTTGATTATTTTGTACTATGTGATGCCAATTTAGTGGTTAACTAGTATGCAAACTACATCTGGACGTGTTGACTTTGCATTAACAATCATTGATTTGTCTGGAGCAAGGGAATAGAAATGAATGCTGTTGTTTACCATGGATAGTATATGAAAAATAACCATTTGCAATGTGCCTTTCATCAGGGGCGCAGGGCTCTGGTGCAGCTTGTCACAGTGGCTCTGCCTCATCATGTGAGAGCTGGATTTTTAAACCATGGCACCAGAAAAGGGACTGGGGAAGGCAGTGGCTCCTGCTGTGTGGGGAAGGTGCCCCGTGTAGGAGCAGCTCCTGGTGACCTTGGTTAGTTCTGGTGACAGTGGGAATGGGGTAAAGTTGTAACAGAGAGGGAGTGGAAAAACATGAGTCTGTGTAATACATAATATGTAACATATAATATACACCACATGTATAGAGCTTGGGAACATAACCAAGAGTATGCAAAATTTAATAATCAAAAATAACAACCAGAAGGTTGAGTTGATGGTAGCATCAGCAATATCTGTTTGTCCCCAAACCCCATGGCTGCAGCCACGTGGAGGGCTCTGGATGGAGTAGGGTTTGGTGCCTGCTGTCCCTGCCTGGCACTTGGAGGAGCTGGGATGTGGCTGTGGCTGTTCAGGTGACCCATGGGATGTGGGAGGCTTTGCTGCACACTCGTGTCTCCTCTGGAAGAGGGGAAAGGCTGAGCAGATGCTCTCTCTGCAGAGAAGGTCTCTTCCCAAAATGTGCTGAAGACATCAAAGCTGTCTTGCACTCGCTTCTTGGTGTTTCAAATGACAGTTACAGTGGTCCCTTGGTTGAGCTTTGATATTCAGACCTTGAGTCCCTTGGATCCACTCATCCCTGGACCTTTTCTGCTGTCTCCTGCTGAGGGCTCTCACTGCTGCTGGTGGGGCATGATGCTCAGTGTCAGTGTTGGTCATCCTTTGGGCTGGGCTCAGCAGTGAGTTTCTTTCCACACTGAAATTGCTTTGCTCATGCTGGAACATGCGTGTCAGAGCCCAAGTGATGGACACAGGTCATCTCCTGAAATGTGGGGTTTGTACTCCAACACTACTGAGAATGTAAATGCACAGGGACGTGCTGGGCAAACTGCATGGTGGCTCTCTGAGTTACTTGGGCTTCACTTGTTAGATTCTCCCAAAGTGAGCAGTGGCAGAAAAAAGAGATTGAATAAAGAAAATTCTCCCCTGTGCTCATTGAAAGTGCAGAGAAGCTTTGTATTCCGAGTGGTGCATTTGGGTGAGGATGCGGCACGGAGGGCACGAGCAGCGTGGTAGTGACACAGGTAGATTAGAATCCATCCCCTTAATTAAACCTCCTCTGGGCCCACGGAGAAGAGTTCTTGTGCTATGTGTTTTCCAGTTTTTTGGCAGTTGAGTGGCAGTTAGCTCTGGTTCACTGACCGGGCTGCGAGGGCTGGTGCCAGCACGCTGGGAGCTCTTGCTCCAGCTGAGATGCTGCCTGGGGCAGCCTGGGGAGCAGAGGCAGGGTAGGGGGCACAGGGCATGTTCTGCCTGCCCTTGATGGGGTCAGACCAGCTGGACCCCGTGCCTGTGCCTCCCTGGGTATGCCTGTGCCCGGGTGACGCTTGGCCGTGGCCAGGGCAGAGTCCCACCTTGCCAGGTGATGGGACTTGTGGCTGATGGAGCTGTGCTGCCTCTGGAGAAGCTGGAGGCCATGTGGCTCTTCTGGGGTGAAACTGCAGAGCCCTGGGTCAGCCTGGCATGGGGCTGTCCCATGGGAAGGGCCGAGGGTGGCCAAGTCTTGTGCTTTTTGGTGATGGGAGCAGTGTCACCCCACCAGTTCCTCTGCTAGAGCAGCTTTCCTTGGGAGTCCCTCCCTTTATTTCCCTCACCTGTATTTCCAAGGCACTCCAGTGTGTGCTTAGAAAGGTTTTGCTGCTGTACTGTACCTGCAAAGATTTAATTATATAGGCAAGGCTTTCCTTACTTGTGATTCCCAGCACTCCTGCTTATTTCATGTCTATATTTGGCTAGTGTAATGTGGAAAATAAGGCTGGAAGTGGAGAAGTAGAGACTGGAGAATTTGCCTGCACTGATAAGGGGCTGACAAAGGGAAACATGAATGTCAGAGTGTGGAGCAGAGAGGAGCTGCTGGAGCCTGCCATAGGTATTTGAGGGATCAATACCTGTGCTGTGTTTGTGCATTTGGATGTGCCTGGGACACTCCTGGATGCAGTGAGGTTCTCGGGTGGGTCTGGGTGCTGTGAGGGCTCTTGGGTCCATACTGTGCCTGGGCCAGGAACACAGGAGCTCCGTGGTGTTTTCTGCCCTGGCTTAGAAATCAGTGATGTTATCACACAAGGTTTGATATCTCAGCAACTGACAGAAGTGAGAGCAGCCAGGTATGTCAGACCCTCCCACTGGCAGTGAGCTGAGCCAGGCTGGATGGGCCAAATGTGCTCACATGCCAGTGCTGGTGTCCTGATGGCACCACTGTGTCTCCAGGCTCTTCAGGATTTAATATTTGTTGTGATTTTATTTTACTAGATACACACAGGCAGCAGTAATCTTATGGAAGTTAATTTTTTTGCTCTGCGTGGGTGTAGGTATCCTTTCCTGCCTGAAAATAGCAGCAGAAGTCAGTTTTGAGAAGTTGGGTGTGCTTGCATTGAAGGGCCATCATTTACTGCTTCCAGTATGTTGAGAACAATTTTAGTGCAAGTATTTAATTGCTTTAGGCCTATTTTTAGAAATATTAAACCTCAGTTTTCAGAACTGCAACCAAAGCCAGCAGCTCTGCTGGTGTGGGAGAGCCAGGAGGGGAACCTGGAGGAAAACCTGGAGCGACGTGGGCTTGTCACACTGGGAGCAGGGCAGGGCATGGGGTGCTGCAGAGCCTTTGGGGTGCACACTTGAAATCGAGTTGTCTGTATTTTGGTGAGATTCTTTTTTTTTTTTTATTATTACTATTCTATTTACTTGGTTACATGAGGAGAGAATGAATGAATGGATGAATGAAACCCGTTTCCAGCAGATTTGTACAATTTCTTGTGTTAGGTCTGCAGGCTGGTGGATGTAGCTTGGAGACTGAGCTGGGAGCATCCCAGAGAACAGCGTGCAGGCAGCCTTAGCAGGGCTCTGGCTCAAAACCCAAGAATAGCTCCTGCTTTTCTGGGTGTAAATCTGTCACTTGAGGTCTGATGTGCCTTACTCTGTGGGCTGCAAATCCTGAGCTTTCACTGGTGTTTATGAGATATTTGTGATTTTGAGGGTGGGAAGAAAGTTGTAAGAAGGCAGGGTGATTATTGGCTGGGAATAAAATACCTTTTTGAATTTGTGCATGCATTTTGGAAACCTCTGTAGGGAGGGACAGCTGGATTTGGATCAGGCTGTTGGCAGGGGGATCTGAAAATCCCCTTGGGAATCACTGGGACTTCTCTTTGCAGTCAGGGGGTGCTGTTGAAGATGCTGAGGGGCAATGGCAGTGGCAGTGACACCAGGGGACAGTCTGGGACCTGGCATTTGGTGGCCCTGGCTGGGCTGGAGCTGGACTTCACCAGGGAAGAAATTAATGAATGACCACCAGAAAGGTCGCCCTGGGATGTGTTTTGACTTGGCTTCAGGGCCGTTTATGGTTAATACTACTGGGGTTACTACATATAACTCCAAGGGAGGCATACTTTTACCCTCTTATGTGCCTTTATTTTAGAGGCCTTTAAATTTGGCTGGTTGGTGATAACAGCAGTTGGAACTGGCATTTCTGCTCCATGGGGTTTGTTAGGACATGCCAGAGACACAGCCTGGCAGGGGACCCGCTGTGCCTGCAGCCGGGGAGGGCGCTGGGAGAGAAATACAAAATGGAAATGTATCCAGAGAGAGCTTTCAGAGAGGTGGAGATACATCCAGAGATCCACATCCTCCCGTGGGGTCTGGGAGCCCTGCTCAGTGCTGCTCCTGGGACTGCTGGCAGATGCCAGAGGGATGTGGGAGAGTCCCCTGGATCATTTATTGGAGAACAGCACCCCAGAGGGTGCTGGCACTGCCCAGGCTCCCCAGGGAATGGGCACGGCCCCGAGGCTGCCAGAGCTCCAGGAGCGTTTGGCCAGCGCTGCCAGGGATGCCCAGGGTGGGGTTGTTGGGGGGTCTGGGCAGGGACAGGGGCTGAGCTGGATGATCTCTGTGGATTTCTTCCAGCTCTAGGTATTCTCCATGGTCCCCACATGGAGGGAATAGCGGTGCCCTTTGTAAATGAGAAAAAAACCTCAAAATCGAGGTCCCTTTTCCTGAAATCTTACATGTATTTAAAATTTTGGTGGTGTTTTTTTTTGTTTGCTTGGTTGTTTTTTGTTGGTTTTTTTTTCTTTGTTTTTCCTATGTAATCTGATTTGGTTTAGTTGCCAGAAAGTAGATTTGCTGAGAGTGCTGCATTTGCTTTTGGTTCCTGATAAGGTGGAGGAGATAAGTCCCACGTTGTGGCTGTTTGTTTGTGTGAGTGGGAAATTTTTGTGCTTCCCTCCTTTGACAGGGAGCTCCTTGGCCATCCTCTTGCAGCATAAACACTGCTTGTGATTGGAGCTCATTATGTGAGATTTAAAATGTATAAAATGAAATGTTCCTGTCTGCTTTAAGCAGACATATGTCTACGGTTTCCAAATTAACCTAATTAAATATATATGTAGAAATTTATGATATTCAGCTCCTAGCACAAGGTATGCAATTAGCATCCTTGCCAGCAAGGAATTTTCCATTTCTGTCTTGACTTTTCCTCATAGGAGATGTGGTTTGGGGTTTTTAATTTTTTTTTTTTATTTTTAATCTTCAATCTCTAATTTTTGTTCTGCTTTGGAAATCACTTAGGGACAAGTCCTGTGGGGATTTGGGCTTGTGGTTAAATTTCCCTACAAGCAGCTTTGACTGAAGTCAGTGAAACATTCCCTAATTCCTAGGCTCCAGCCTGTCCCTTTGCCTCTGCAGGACAAGAGGAGTTTGTTTTGTTAGGAGAATATCATGAGCAAAATAGCATTCTGGGGGAAAAAATTGCATTTGAATATTTACATTTTTCAAGGCTCTTCCTTCCTCTCACCCAAAAATAGCAAAAAAAAAAAAAAAAAATTATCTGTCTCCTCTTGATTTATGGAATTTTCAAGTGTTTGGCCTATGTTGTTTCCACAACACCCCGTCCCTCTACCTGAGCTGTCTCTATGGCAGGAGGGCCCTCACACAAGAAGTACAAATCCATTATTACAACCTCTCATTTAGCAATATTCTGGCACCAGGAATACTACTTTTAGTTCCTTTTCTGCCAAAGTGTTGGGTTGGGTTTTTTTTTAAATATTTAAAGTTTGATCACGTTAGAATAGTTTCTTATACAAATAATAATTTGGTCTATTTTGCATATCAATAGTTGACTTCATTTTCTTCACAAAAAGCCTTTTTTTCCCCATAAACATCCCCACTGTTCCAGCCCAGAAAGTACTCTTTATTAGCCAAACCAACCAAGTCATGACGTTCCCAGCTCAGCTATTTTAATGATCCCACAAACCCAAAAAAGCAGTAGGAAATTTTTCAGAAGCAAACTGCAGAAACTTTTTTTTTTCTTTTTGGGACATCATAAGTTTTCAACTTTATCCAATTATTTTTGTTGCATTTTTCCAAGCTTCAGGCTGTAAACTCAAAGAATTTGGAACTGTTCTTCCTGGAGATTGTTTAGGGGTGTCAAAGGTGACCCAGTGCTGGGTGGAAGAGCTGGGGGCTTGGCAAACCCACTGTCTTCATTCCTAATTTCTGTGCAAGATCTGTTGATAATTCTGCATGGGCAAGGTGAGGTGTTGGATCATAACCATTTCCCCCCCTTGGACACCTCTGCAAGTCTCTCCTCCTGTATTTTCCTTTGACTTTTCAGCACTTCAAGGCAGAGGGGATTTTCCTCTCAGCTCTGTCCCTTTGCAGGAGCTCTCTGCTCTCCCAGGTTGTGCTCCTTGGTGTCTCCTGCCCTCCCTGGGTGTTCCTGTGCCCTCTCCATTACAGGGGATGCCTTTTCAAAGGCCATCAGCAGCTTCATTTCCAGTTCTCCATCACCAGGTGTTGTGGAGTGACCAACTCCATAAATTAGAAGAAGAAAACGCCAATGCAGGCTGGTTTTGGGGTTTCCTTGTGAGCCTGCAGCCTTGCCAGCTGTCCCATACTCAGGTCCTTTGTAGCTCCAGCTATGGGACACATGATTTACTGTCAGAGCTGTATTTTCTGCTGGTTCAGGTGTTTCTTTCTCACCTCAGTGCTGTGCCCACTTTGGAGGCTCCTGAGATATTGTCCCAGGATGTGCTGCAGCCCCTTGGGATGTGGATTTTCCGTAGCCTGGCATTACCCACCACCAAGGCAATCATTTGGATAATTGCAGCATCTGCAATTTATTTAGGCAAATAGGGGACCGAAAAATATTTGCTTTCGCTTGCTTGTGGGATTTATTTTTAGGGTTTAGCTTTGTGCTTTGGGAAGCAAAGCCGAGCCATCCTGGTGTCCCTTTTCCCTGAGGTGCTCTTTGGGGCTGTTCTGGCCACCCTGTCCATGGCACATGAGTTTGCCTGGCTGGATCACCCTTCTTGCCCTCGTTTGCTCCCTGGTTTTGTTTTGCAGTCTCTTTGCAGGTGGATCACCAGGGGCTCTGGGTGAAGCTTTATGCACGGGCACATTTCTGTCCCCACGCCCATAATGAGTTGCTGGTTCCATCAGAGGCCCTCAGCTGCTGCAGAGGTGCCCCTGTGCCTCCTTCCTTGCCCTGGGGAATGCTGATGGCTCATTTGGGCACCTCGGTGGGTGCAGGGGCTGCTTTCCCTGCGCTGCTCCCTCCCCAAACCCCGCCCGGCGCTCAGAGCAGATGGCTGCGGGACCCCACTGTGATAATGAACTATTCCTGCCCTTTATTTTCCCTCTCTTAATCAGTGGTTAATCAATGAGGTGACTTCTTGCTTCATCCTGTGCATGTGAAAGTGCTGTGAGTGCACTTGCCACAAGAGCCTTCGCAGAGCAAACTCTTTTGGAAGCCTTTGGAAGTGTGGGTGCACCACGTCTGTTCTACGTGCGACTGCCTCCTGCCAGCAGTGCTCAGAACCCAGTGACTTATGGCTGCAGGCACCTGGGTGACTCCTGGTGTTCCTTTCTAATCCACGGGGACACTGACTTTTAATTGTTCTGTTGTTTTTAATTATTGTTTATAGTAATTTTTCTGCCACAAAAATGAAGTTCTGCAGTTCCTTGGCGCCCTTTTGAAACGGTGGGGTCACATTCAGTTCTTGCTGGTTCATAGGTGGACAGCAGTGATTTTGGGGGTGCTGCATAATTTTAATAGCTAAATGCCTTTCACACTTTTGGGTGGATGCTGTTGGGCCCTGGAGATTTTTAGGTTTTTGCTGTTGATTTTGCTAGACAGGTCTGCAGCTTTTCTTGGTGACCCCACAGTTTGAGGCCGATGCTCTGCTCATTCCTCATGAGGGAAGAGTCCAGGAAGGGAAGTGCCAGGCCCTGTCACAAATGAGCTCTGGTGCAAAGAACTTCAATTTTTATCCTGTGGTTTATCTTTCTTCAGTACTTGATTTATACCAGAATCTGGCAGATTTCTGGTGCTTGTGTGTTTGATCATTAAGTTTTTTTTCCTTCAGTGACCTGTTTCTCAAAATCTTTTTCTGGATTGACTTTTTTTATGGCTTAAAGTATAGCTTCCTTGAGTTTATATTCTCCTAATTTGGATTTCTTTCTGAGTGTGTCTTTTTATTTATAATGTCCTTTCCCACTCTGCTGTTAAACTATGATTTTTGTTTAACAAACCCCCTTTGGTAAGTGATAATCATCTCCAAGTTGTCCACCTCACCTGCAAGGCCTTTTAGCTGCTACATTAACGCTCTTAACAAATTTTCCTGTTTATAGGATCATAGAATGGTTCCTCCTGTGAGGAAAAGCTGAGAGAATTGGGATTGTTCAGCCTGGAAAAGAGAAGGCTTTGGGCTGACCTCACTGTGGCCTTCCAGGGAGCCTGCAAGAAACATGAGAGAGATTCTTTACAAGGCTGGAGGGACAGGACACAGGGAATGGCTCCCACTGCCAGAGGGCGGGGATGGATGGGAGATTGGGAATTAGGAATTGTTCCCTGGGAGGGTGGGCAGGCCCTGGCACAGGGTGCCCAGAGCAGCTGTGGCTGCCCCTGGATCCCTGGCAGTGCCCAAGGCCAGGCTGGACAGGGCTGGGAGCAGCCTGGGACAGTGGGAGGTGTCCCTGCCATGGCAGGGGTGGCACTGGATGAGCTTTAAGGTCCCTCCCAGCCCAAACCAGTCTGGGATTCCCTGATGTGCCGTGTCTGGGGACAGTGTGGGGACAGAAGTCCTGTGTGGGGGACCTTGAGCACCATTTCTGCATCCAACTGCCTTTCACATCTGCAGGTCTCTATGGGATTATCTGAATTCTCCTCTGACTGAAATTGTGTTTCCTGCCCTGGCAGAGACCTCTCTCGTGTTCCTTGGCACTTTGAGCATCTCTCTGTGCTCTGCTTTTCTGGGATGGGCTCCCAGTTCATCAGGGTTCTCTGCTACCTCTTGTCATAATCTTGTTTCATTTATTGGGCTGCACTTTGCTTCTCTGTCAACACAGCTCCATCATTCCCATGTAATTTGGATATGGATTGCAATGCCTTGAGTCTTTTGTCTCCCACCTAAAATTTTATGAAGCTCTTCAGGGATATATTTATGACCTCATCAATAGAAAATGCCTCACTTACACTGGATGTACCTGTAACTTTGATTTTCTCAGGCTTTAGTTTAAATAGGTTTTATATGCTGGCATCTGTTTTCACTTTGGTTCTGACGGTGTCTGGCTTACTCAGAGGAGCTCCCTTTGGCTCAAGCCCTCCTCAGCTCCCACCCTGCAGCCTGGTTACAGGTGGGGCCTGCTGGGATTTCACAAAAAGGTCCTGAGTGTCACTTTTTGAGGCTCTGCTGTCCTTTGTGCCTTTTGCAGGCGTTTTTAGCAAAGTGTGGTCTCTGCCATGAAGTGAGAGCCATAGTCTGGGCTTAAAATTGGTCTCCAGCTTAAAATTGGCTGCAGCTGGAGTAGGGCAGGACCCTGAGCCCCCCTCTCCTGCCTCCCCTCCCTCCCTTGCAGCCTGAGCTCCTGTGAACAGGGCAGCACCGTGCTGGTGAGAATTAAAACAGAATAAAAGGGAAAAAAAGGAATATTAAGAGGTAGAGATGACAGTTATCCTTGAGTTAGAAGTTATCAAGTGCAGAAAATGGATAAAGGAAGTTAAAAACACAAGGGAAAAAAAATCTGTGACTGTCAGTGCAAGGAACAGTAAGAAAGTATTTGTATTAGGAACAAAAGAAATTCTAATAATGGTTTGTGTAGACTTATCACGGCTGAGGAGAGGTAAAATGCATAATAAAGCAGAAAAAACTAGACATGTTTAATAAATATTGCTGTTCCCTATTTGTAAGGAGGAGGAATGATCCATTCTCAGCCCATGTGCACAGGGATGCCAGGGGCTGAGCAGGGCAGGGGTTTCCAGCTGCTCCTTGGGGGATGTTCCCTGGGCACTCCTGCTGGGTCTGCCCCTTGGGCTGCTGTCTGTCTTTCCTCCTGTAGGATTTGGGTGAAGTGAGAATATTGCAGAGGATTTGGTGGTGCTGCCTTGGCCTGGCCAGGGTGGGGATGAGTCGGTGGGAATGTCAGGCTGGATTTGTTCTCCAGCAGAAGGGATGGAGGGAGCGTGTCCTGACCTGGCAAAACGGCTGATTTTGTGTCATTCCCCACAAAGCTGGTGTGAAGCAGGCTGCAAACAGGGTCTGGCATGACCACAGGCATTGACAGTGGTGGTGGTGAGGAAGGAGGGACTGCAGCTGCCCACAGGGATTTGGGTCATGGAGTCTTCTCCATCGAGTGAACTTTGATGTGGAACTTGGGATTGGGCACCTGGAGGGATGGGGCTGCATCTGCCTTTGGTGTGGGGAGACCAGAGAGGAGCAGAAGTGCCAAACCAGGCTTTGGGGTGGGAAAGGGACAAATGCTGCTGCGGGGTGAGCAGTGGCACTGAGTCTGGGAGTGGGGGAGTGCCAACCACGGTTGTGCCTGGTGAGGGAGCCGTGTGTGAACAGCTCTTCTCTTGCCTGTGCTTTAATACATTATCCCCATTTTCAGTTCCCTCATTTCCTTCAGAGATGTTGAAAAGTTGGAGAAGACACAGAATGTGTGAGTGGAGTGAAGCAGTTTGAGGCATCAAAGAATATACTCATTAGTGTTTGTTCTTAAACATTTGGGGACGTGCACTGTATTTTGGGAAACTCTGCCAAAAAAAAATAAAACTCACTCATTGATTTTTATCTTCATGGAGCCAGTTCTCCATGGGTTTAAAAAGCAGAAAATCAAAAAAGCAGGTAGCAGAGCCTTTGGTTTTAGCAAAGTGCATAGCAAGAAACAATACCTGGAAGCAGGATGCAAACACTGAGATGACAAAATGAAGACGCAAAAAACATTTCTAAAAGTAGGAGTTGGAAATTTTGAGCAGCAGGGCAGATTGGCTGTTAGAACAAACTGCCAAGGGGAGCTGTGGGTGCAGCATGCTGGGTGCTGGTGCTTGTTCTCTGTCTGTGGAGTAAGTGCTTCAGGGTTCGGAGCAGTGAGCCAGGGCAGAGCTGTGCAGTGGTGTAAAGAATGGCCGTTCTGTGGCCTCACAAAAGATCCCACTTTCTGCCTCTGTTTTGGTGTCCTGTTTCCAAGTGTCTGAAAGCAGATGGTCGGGGAAGGATTGTGAGGACCAGAGGAAATATTGAGTCAGCTTCCCTTTAATTTACTCTCTAGGTTCCAACAAATGGACCCTAAATTATTCTCACTTCCAAACCCTACAGGATGCTCCAAACCCTCCAGACCATCACCCACGCCCTGGTGCAAGCTCTTGCATGAAGTCAAAGTACTTCCAGGTGGCTTTCTCTGCCCTAGAAGAGATATAACTAAAGAAAATCATATGTAATCTCCTGTAGCATTGAGCACAAAAGGATATTTGTTTACTTTTTGAGGCAGGAAATTATAATGAATAAGGTAGTTAGGGAACACATGGGACTCAGTCATTAAACAATCTGCTTTATATTCCTAATGCAAAAGCAATGGGCTGAGCAGCAGAGAGAAGAGTGCTTAGAGCAATATAGAAGAATATGGATTTTAATGGAAGCACTTGTGGTCTAGAGGAGACTCCATTCCCTCTCCTAAGAGGAAACCTGTTATTGAAAAGGGAACCTATTGTAGAAAACCTCTTGTAGACAAAATGGGAGATATTTACAAACTGCTGCAGAGATCAGAGAGGAAATTTCCCCTGGTTGACTCTGAAATCAGGCAAAAAAAGCAGCAACTGAGCTGAGGTGGCTGAGTGAAGATGTAAACAGTATTAGGAGCAGTAAGCAGTAGGCTTTTGAAAAGTATAAACAGTCTGGTAAGGAGGAGGATAGGAAGATCTATTAAAATAAGCAGAAGGCAGTTAAAAGGATAATTAGGAAGGCAAAAAGAAGTAGAGAAGATCTAATTGCTAAGAATATTTTGACTTCAAAGAGTTCTTTAGATATATTCAGAGCAGACAGAAGATAGCAGAGGAAGCTTGTCCACTGAAGACAATGCCAGGGTTTGGAGCAGGAGCTCTGGGAAGAGCGAGTTTGTAAATGAGCTATTGGGTGCCTCTGGCTGGGGCTGTGCCTCCAGGGGGTGCTTGGCACACCTGTGTCCAGGACCCATCTTGTGTCCTGTGCTGGGAGCCCTGATCAGCAAAGGGAGCTGCAGAACCCCTGGGCACCTTCACATTGTGGGGATGCTATTTTTAAGCTAAGGTTTGTGCAGCTTGCCGGGAGCCTTGAAGTCTTCGTGTTGCACGGCAGAAAAGCCTTGTTGCTGCCCTCACCTGTGAATGTGGGGGTGACCCTGTGCCACAGCAAGGCCTGAAGATTTTTCTGAGGACTTTCTTGACTGTCAGGTTGAAGAAGACCTCTCAGATGAAGATACCTTTATCCAGAAGAAGACCTTTGACCAGTCACCACTTTTTCAACCAGAGCAGAGCATTGAGTGCCATGTCCGGTCATTTCTTGAACACCTCCAGGGATGGGGACTCTACCACTTGCCTGGGCTGCCATGCCTATGCTTGACCACCCTTTCTATGAGGGCATTCATCCTAATGTCCACCCTGAGCCTCCCCTGGCTCAGCCTAAGCTGTTCCCTCTCCTCCTGTCCCTGTTCCCTGGGAGCGGAGCCTGACCCCCCCAGCTGTCCCCTCCTATCAGGAGCTGTGCAGAGCCACAAGGTCCCCCTTGAGCCTCCTTTTCTCCAGGCTGAGCCCCTTTCCAGCTCCCTCAGCCTCTCCTGGGGCTACAACCCCTTCCCCAGCTCTGTTCCCTTCACTGGACTTGCTCCAGCCCCTCAATGTCCTTCTTGGTGTGAGAAATCCAGAACTGGACACACGACTTGTGGTGTGGCCTCATGAGTGCAGAACACAGAGGGACAAATCCCTCTCTATGTTCAGCAGGTGCTAAATCAGAAGGAAAGATAATGCCACAACTAAAACACATTCTGGCTGGAAGTTCACGAGTCTTGTGTGTAAAAACCTGGGGACAATTTAAGCAGTTTCTTGCTAAGCTCACCCGATTTAGATTTTCCTGCTTTGATCAGAGTTGCTTTTCTCAGCAAGCTGCCCTTGTAGAAAGCTGGAGTGTTAGGGACTCTTTTGTATATGTAATTAAAAGCAGTCTTGTATCTTGATATCCCACTGTGGTTAACGTTTCCTTTAGAAAAATGGTTGACTTTAACAGGCTGGGAAAACTGGGGCTTCTTCTGGTGACCAATGCAGGGGCAGATGGGCTCCTCTCCACCTGCTTACCCTGGTTTGGAGAGTAGGATCAGCAATGCCAGGAGATCTTGTTTTGTTCTGGTTTTTGTGTTTGTAAGGTTGGATTCTGTGTGTTCCCACGCTAGATCAGTTGTCACAGCCTGGAGCAGGGAGGTTTTCCCAGCAGTGGACTCTTCCTCTTGGTTCCACCAACGTGCCTTGTCACTGTCTGCTCACAGACATTTCTGGGGCTTGAATCCCTACTCTTCACCCAGCCACCACCACAGTGTGGATTTCAACAAGTTTGGGAGGAAATTAGCAGTGACCCCAGTGGCTGCAGCGTGTGGCTGTGCAGGGCTGCTCCTGGGGAGCTGTGGTTGCACGGGCAGTGCCTCGCCAGCGGGCCGGGTTTCTGTGTCAGTGAGCGCTGCGTGCCGGGTGTCACATCCTCACTGGAGGCTGGAATTCGCCTGGCCGGGAATGCGACCAGACCCATTGTTCCTGGATTAGGACTTGTCCCTTGAAGCATCACACCAGCTGCACAGAGCGTTTCGGACCCACAGCCCTGCCTGTGTGTTCAGCTGGGGGCTGCCAACTCCATCGGCTTGAATGAGGTGTCCAGCTGTGCCCAGCGTTGGTGCCACTCTCTGCACAGCCCCACACTCTGTGTCCTTATCTCAGAGAGGGCCTCCTGGTTGTTCTTGCACAGCCCTTCCTTTCTTTGCAGGCAGTGAAGTAGCAAGACCCTTCCTTGGCATAAATGAGATCATAGGGTGGGAGAGCAGCAGCCCCTGGATTCACACCTTGGGGCTCAGGTGGAACCAGCAGACCTGGTTAGCCTGTTCCATGATGGCAGCAGGATGGTCTTTAAGCTGTTACGTTTCTGATGGAGTGGAGAAATGTCTTAATTATTGAATACTTATGTTTTCAAATGGGATTTGAGAGGTTTCATACTGAATGTTATTAGCCCAGATAAGGAGTTACAGTCTTAGGAGTGAAAAAGCTCCTTGTATAGAGAAAGAGCGTGGGAGTGATATTGGGCAAGTTCCAACAGGTCCAGGTGGATGTCTTCCATGTGCCCATGCTGTTTTAATATTAAACCTCTTTATTTTCACCTCCATTAAGTGCTAATGAGAGCAGGGTGTCTGTGGGGCTGAATGGGAAATAAAGCAAGACAAGCACACCATGTATATTGTGCGCTGCTTTCCTCTTCCCTCAAATCTGATATCCTCCAACTTTATATCACATCCAACCAAATTATGATCAGAGGAAAATGGTAATTTGATTCAAGGGGAGAAAAATTAAAGTCCAAAACCAGTGTGTGTAAGATATTTGTGCAAAAGTTGTGTAGATCTTGAGGAGAAGCTTTTGTCCATCAGCAGATTTAATTGGCAGCAAAAGAAGTTTCGTCTTGTACTGGAAAAGAAAAATAGGTCTATAGAGTCCTGGAGTCAGCCCAGACAAAGAGGAGATAAAAACAAGAAGTCCTGGTGAAGGGAAGGGTTTGCTGATGAGATGTTACTGCACTGAGCTGTGCCTGGTGCTGGAGCTGCTCTCAAATCTCAGCTTCTCTGTCCCCACACACTGTGGTTGGGTGGCATCAGCTCAAATGTCAGTGAAGGGGGAAGGAAAGGGTGGCTAAATGGAGTCTCTTAATGAGCCTTTGGGACCATGGCAGGTGGGAATGGGATGCAGGACACTGTTGGGACTCACTGCACTCAGGAGCCCTTGCTCTGGGATGATGTGTCCCTGGAGCTCCTGGAAAGAGAGGTAGTTGTGTATTCCTGCTGCCTGTAGAAGTAGTGGTGGATGAGACCAAGATGTTGCCTAAGGTGCCCTCCATGAATTGTTCTGTCACTCCTCTCTTTTGTTGGAGAGAGATTTTCCAACAGTCCTGTCCTTCAAATTTAGTTTGTGGTGTTGCTGTGGTTTTGATCTGTCTCAGTTGCAGGATTTGTAGTGAAATGTTATTTCCAAAAATAAATTCTGTCCTTTGAACTTTGAGAAATTAATCCTTTTTCTTCACTTTTTTCTTCACTTCCTTGAAAGGATCATTTGGAGTCTTTAAAGGCTGAGTAATACAGTTTTCAGTAAAATTCTTACTCCAGTGAGCCTTCACTGGTTGCATCAACTCTGACGAAAGCAAGCGCAAGACCCACACCTGCACTCAGGTGTGCTGCTGGACGCGATGTGCGCAGGGTATAACCACTGCCAGCGCTTGCTGTGCCTGCCAGGGAGTGCTGACCGCCACCAGCAGCTGCTGCATCCCCCGAGATCCGCCTGCCATGCTCCTGGCCACGCTCTTGTGTCTTTTGGCATCCACCGGCAGCACCGTGGCTTTGGCCGGCGCTGCAGCCTCGTTCCCCGCTTGGCCGCGGCTGCCGGAGCGCTGCAGATGTGGTGTCAGACTACCAGATCCAGCCCAGAGACTCCTTGGCTTGGCGAACCTTTGTGGCTGCCTGCTGCCTGCACGTTCAGAGGCATCCAGGATTTCCTTTAAAAATAGCTGTGTGCTTTTTATGAGGAGGATTTTCCAAGCGCAGTCTGGAGGCAGAGCAGCACGTTACAGTCTCGGGTTTGCCGGCAGCGTTACTGAATAACTGGAGGTGTGAACTCCCTCAGCCCTCGTTTGCTGGATGTTAACGACACTGCGAGTCATCCTGGGGAAGGGAGGAGTGGGTGGCAAGCAGAGCCTGAAAGATGGGAAAGGGAGCCTGGCCAAGAACACGCTGTTGCCAAAAGACCAAAGTGCTGGTCCTCTGCCTTCTGTCTGTGGTTATCTGCTGCCGATCTCACAGGCTCATGTTTGCTGGAGCCTTCTAGGGGTTGATTTATGTCCCTAACCTTGGAAAAGCACATTAAAAAAGCCAAAAAAACCCAAGGCTTTGTGCCAGGTTGGTGAATAACGTGGCTTGTGGAGGGGAGCAGTGAGTGGGGAGCAGGGAACAGAGGAGCAGGATGGGTATGAGGAGGAAGGCAGCACATGGTACTATCAGACTGCTGCAGCCGCTCAGGGGCTCAGCTTTCTTGTGGTGTAAGGGGATGGGACTTTGGCATTAAAACCAGAGCACTGAAATTCAGCAATGCTGTGGATGTGAAGGGAGAAGTTTCTTTCAGCAGCTCTCCCTGCAGTGTGGTCAGCAGCTCACGTGGATGTGGTTGAACCTGCAGTAGGGCAGCTCCTGGGGTTGCTGTCACCTGGGTGGGGATGTTGCTGCAGTGTCTGCTCTGTTTGGGACTCAGCTCTGTTGCCCTCATGCTTTAAGGCATGGTGTGATTCAAGTCAGCACCAAATTTGGAGCTGTCATCCCTCTGTGCTCACATTCAGGTCTGACTGGGCTTTCTTGCACGACTTGACAGCAGTGGCTTGTTGGCTTGTGTAGCATCAGCTCTTCAGCACTGCTGGCTGAGGTGTGGTCTGGTGGAGCTGGGCACCGTGAGTCACAGTGTCTAGCCTGGTTACAAGTAGTTGAAGAATAAACCATTCCCAGGGTTGCCAGAGCCATGGACAGGAGCAGGAGCTGGCTTTTGAGCCCTGGAGCAGTGCCACGTCCCCCCTGCTGTGCGCTACCTCCACTGCGCTGGGACCAGACCCTACGCCAGCTCCCATCGTGGCTCTGAGCCCTGGAACAAAAACACTGCCGAGCAGTGCACTCACCCTTCCAGCTGCTGCCAGGCCTCCTCTGAAATTTTATCTCAATAACTGTATTTAATGCCTGTGGACTTGGGGAGCTTCTGCCCTGCAGCTGGAGCCATGCAGTGGCCATTGGAACTCTTGCTTTCCAAGAAGCAGGTGGACCTTCCTCTTAGGATGAAGCCAAATGGAGAATTCTGTTTTAGGACATGCTATATAAAAATATTTGTGTCCCATCTTTCTGCTTCCCCCTGTAGTGTGTGCAGGGCTCTTGTGCCAGGTCTGAGCTCCAGGCCAGTTCCAGAAGGCTCCTGAGAAGACACATGGAAACCCTCTGGCTCACTCCCTTTGCCCTCTCCAGCCTTCTGCCCTCTCCAGGAGCCTTGCAGCCCTGCTGCACCCTTTTGATGTTGGCTTTGAGTGATTGTTTGCTCACAGGGGTGGTTCTTGAGCAGCTCCCTCAGTGCCCAGCCAGTTTGGCTCTCACAGAGCTGTGGGGTCTAGCAGGGGCTCCTGTTGGGCAGCCTCACCCCACAGGCAGGATCCCAGCACCCCTGTCCTGGAGTGCCACCAGTAATCCAGAACCTATGGCATGAGGGGGTAGTGATGTCCTGTGGTCTGACCTGTCCTGTCCCAAGGGACTGGAACAAGGGATGCCCTGGGCAGCTCCCCCTCTTATGCTCCATTTCTTCCAAAATTTGCAGAGGTTTCCCAAGGTGTCGCTCACCAGGGTGTACAAAGGGTTGATGACAGGAAATGGGGTGAAAGAAGCTCTCTGTTCCCAGTGAGGCGGGAGGCAGCTGTGCTGGAATGTGCCCTTGGTCAGCACACCACCTCAGGAAGAAGGGTAAAATTCCAGAATTAGGTAAATGTGCAGCTTCCCTGTGATGCTGCTTTTCTTTATGTGAAACTTCTTTATCTGCAGAGTGACAATGGAGGGCAGCACCTAATTTCACCAGGGACTACAGTAATTTCTGAGCAAACTCTGCTCTGTTTGCCGTGGTACCGTGGGGATGGCTGTGAATGAACCACCTGGGTTTTCTGTTACAATGAGAATTTATGACAACGTGTTCTTAGCCTGGCAGAGTCTGCCTTTCCTTCTCCCTGTTCCCTGGGACAGGGACGGCTGGCCCTGAGCGCTGCATGTGGAGGTAAAGGACCTTTTGCCTCCTTGAATTTTGAAATAAAGCACATTTGACTTTGATATCTTAGGGTTTTTTCCCATAAAATGTTGGTGCCCAGAGCTACATATGGCTGCTCCATTACTATTTTGTCTGATGGTTTACTGAGACAATTTGGGCCATTTAAATTTACATGAGTTTACCCTGTTACTGGGATTCTTTGGAGCTCAACTGAAAAATAAGTAAATTCATATTAGTGGCTTAAAGTGCTACTAGTAAAAAATTGCCTTTTTGAAAGTTAAATAATGTTTTAAAATTTTAAATAATAAAAAAAGTTCAATAAACAATATGAATATTTAAGAAAACACATTTGGTACCTCTGTACCCCATTTCCCACGTAACAGTTATTTAACGCTTCTGCCTGAAATGCCACTGCCATGTGCTCCCCTGCCTCTGCCCTAGTCCTGGCACAAATCTTGTCACCACGTCTGGTGGTGCTGGAATGAAGGAGTAGTGAAATTAAACTTAGTGGATTTCCAGTCCTTCCTCCCTACTCCCAGAGTAGTTTTGGGACAGGATGGCCAAGCCTGCAGGCTGTGGTAGGGATGGGTTCATGGCACAATTGTGGTTTCTGTTTATTTTGACTTTTAAAACAATTCCTTCCCTTCCCTTGTTCTCCTACTGGTAACTTGCACTGAGCTGATGTTTTCCCTGCATGTAAAGGCCAATTGAGATCAGGTTCGACCCCTTCCTAACACAGAGCATGGATCTATTGGATCTTTTTTATAATTCTACTCTGACTTTAGTGGTTTGCTTGATTTTAGTGGTTTCTGCCCGTTCTCACCCTTGGTGCTGCACATCTCCCCCTGCAGAGCTGTGAGAAGCTCCATGGGAGGGGTTGCACCCCCCATCCCCTCCTCAGACTGTGGTCAGCACAGGAGATCCTCACCCATTTAACCTTTGCTTTCCCTGGGAGGTTTTGTTGAGTCCTAGCTGCTCTTGGCAATTTTTTACTGCTCAGTTTATCCAGGTCACTCTGAAACTTGGTGTGTTGCAAAGATCTTTGACGAGTATTTCATGGGCACGTGTGGTTGATGTGTGTGGGTGTGAGGGGGCAGAGGAGGGATGAGCCAGGGGAGCACGAGCCCCAAAGAGCCCCAGACCATCACTTCCCAGGGTGGTTTGGAGCCTGCTTTAGTTCTGCCAAGGAGAGGTTTGGCTCCCAGCCCCTGAAGATGGCCAAGTGTGAGTGGGAGGGAAGCGTTTCGCACCTTTAAATGCAGTAATTAAAATGCCTTTGGAGGGCTGAGGTGTCCATCCACAGTGTCAGGGCACGAGCAGCTCGGTACCCACTGGGTGCCCCATGTCACTGCCAGCTGGGAGAGCACCAATTGGGTGCATGTCCAGGGTCGTGCTGGAGGTCCTGCTGCTCCTGCAGCCGTGTCTGGGCTCAGGGAAGGTCAGCTGAGGAGTTGGAGCCCATCCCATCACTGAGCTCTTGGTGACTTCTGGGCTTGCCATGACCAGGTCAGGCAGCACGTGTGGCTGCACATGCTGGCAGGTACTTCAGCAGCCAAAGTGTTTTTTGCGGGACATTCCAGGTCCTCCTGCAGTGACAAGAGTCTGAGAACCCCCCTGCCTGTATTTGCTCCTGTTCAACCCTGCATACACAACAAGCTCGAGCTGGCTTTCACAGCTGGTCACTCTGCTTTAAGATGAGGTTCCTGTAGGATCACATCAGGCCTGGGGGGACCTGGTGAGATTTTCTGTGGACAAAAGGACCATCAGCTTGTTGAGCACAGTGTGGGGCCGGGAGTTCTTATTTGGATTTTTTTATTAAGTGTTTCTCTCTGGGCAAGCAGGAGGTGGTGTTGGTGTCCTGCTGCCTCAGCACCCGTTCCATGGGTGCAGCTCCGCAGTTGTTCCCTGCTTGGCTATTTCCATCTTTGCCACCACTTGAGGGATTTTGGGGCCATGCCTCCCATAGGGTGGGGAATGCAAGCTGCCTTTGGCTGCTGCCTTTGCTGCTGGAGCCGTGGAGAGTGTGGATGAACATGTCTTTGGAAGCAGCTGGTGGAGGAACTTCCTTCATTTCATGTGCCAAGTCCCCCAGGTGAGTGTTGGTGTTTGATTGCTGCTGTCAGCAGTTGGTTTCCCTGGGGCAGTGGTGTGTGCTGCTGTGCTCAGGTCAGCGCCCCCCTCTGCTGTGCGTGCCTTGGGGACCTTTGGAAGGCCCTCCTGGAGGGGGACACTGCACGTGTCATGAAGGGCTGAGCTGGCAGGGTCGGTGTTGGTGGGAGCAGGAGCCGCTGGATCCCCTGTGTGAAAGGGGAGGGAGTATCCGGAGAGAGAGCTCCCCCCAGGCCATCACACTGCTTCCCCCAGCAGCCCGTGGGTCTCCTCCCCGGCCCTTGTGCAGCCCCGGTGCATCCCTGTGGTGCACCAGGGTGGTCCCGCTGCAGCCAGGGCTGCTGGCAGCCCCCTGCCCTGCTGGCCGAGGGCTGGCTGTGACCCTGCCTGCCCATTTAGCATTAACAGCCTTGCCCCCAGCTGCGTGGGTGATGGGTGAGGCTGCTCCCGTGTTCCTGGAGGAGCCTGTGCCTGCTCCTGCACTGCTGTGCTCGTGCTGCTGCTCGTGGGCTCCTGTTTGCCAGGGCTGGGGTGCAGCTCGTGCCTTTTGTAGCTAATCCACCTCTGGTTGTGCTCTTCTGCTCTCCCACAGGGGAGAAAGAGGCTCTTCTGATCTCAGACAGCCCCAGCGAAGGGAATGATGCTCTCCTGTAGGCCAGGATGTCTTACTCCAGCTAGGAGCACAGCTCACTGTGTAAGCCACACAGAACCCTCATTTGAGGCCCTGGAGTCTCAGCTCCGGGCCTGCAGAGGCTGTGGGCTTGGTGGTGGCACTTTCCTGGTGGGAGCCAGGCTCTCATCCTCAATTAGTGCATGCACTTTGTGTGCATCCTTTAGCCATGAACATGCAGAGGGATTTTTCCCATCTCCTCCTTGTGCTCAGGGGTGATAAATGAGAAGCTGGAAAAAGAAGTTGGTTTGGTTGATGAGGTGGACATCAGTCAAAGGACATGGACTTGATCTTGGAGATCTTTTCCAACCTAAACGATTCTGTGATGCTGTGCAGGGTGCAGGTGCAGCGTGTGGTGGCTGTCCCTGGGAACTGGCCTGGACAGCAGCTGAACAGCAGTGGGGCAGGAAATGCAGGCAGGGTATGCAATGCAGGCAGGGGATGCAGGCAGGACAGGAGGCATCCAGCTCTGAGCAGCTGCTGTTTATTTGGGAAGGGAAATCCTCCAGCTCGGGTCGTGCTCTTTAGGAGCGTGTCCTGTATGGATAGAGAGGTTGGGCTTTTGTGGACTGTGCCATGAGTGGTTTGAAGCTGCACTTGAAGTTTTATTTGACTGGAAAGCATTTAGGAAGTGATTTTGAATCCATTTGGTTGATTCACTGCTATTCCTGCAGTAGGATGCAGAGCAGTGATTCTGTAATTAATTTAATTATATGCTTATTCAATCTTTCCCAAACTAGTAAAATTTCAGAATGCTTTTGAATTCAATGAAATGTGATTTTTCAGGGCCAGGAGGAAGGGAAGGCGGGGAAATTTCAAGTTCTGTTTTCTCCCTTGGTTGGTGTTCCAGCACTGTCTCTCCACCACTGTAGCGTTGGCATTGGGCAGCCCCAGCCTTATTTTGGTTATTTACCAAATTCCTGCCTCTGCTCAGTGCTTCCCTGCTGAAATGGAACATTTGAAAGAAGCTTCACGAATAAAATCATAAAAAGCCTTTTCTTGTTCTTTCTCCCACCTCCTCCATCTTTGCTGGTACCTAATGTTCATTGCTCTCTGCTTTTATTGCCTTTGAATTTGGCCAAAACAATCTATTATGTAATTGGGCTAATGAGTTCCAACCCACTTTCCATCTTTCCCTCACAGCACAGTGAGCAGCTAATCTCTTCCCAGTTTACCTTTCTCCCCTTTTCAGTTGTTAATTTAAAAGTGTCATTTCCAAATATGCCACTCCTCCTCGCTAAGGCTCATTTTTATTTATTTTTAAACTCTGTAGAAGGCCTTGAATGAGTAACCGAATATCTCCTGGGCTCTGGAATTTAACAGTCTTTGCCCTTTGTTCAGCTGGGTCAATGCATGAATTCACAAGTTACTAAATTAAAAAGGAGGAAAAAAAGGAAAATGTCTGATTGTGGATTGGATTTAGATTTTTTTTTTTTCCCTGAAGAAATGAAATACAAAGAGGAACTAGTGTTTTCAAATAGTTTATAAAGTAGCAATTTATTTTAAAATCTTGTACCAAGGCAAATTTTAAAAACAGAACCAAGCACTGACCTGTTTTTTTTTTTTTTTTCCCAAAGGGAAAGTGGTCAAATCCAACTTTCTGTGTTTAAGGAGCTCGAAAATGTAAATCTCCTTACAGCATAAACACGGGTAGAGCAGACAAAGGCTTGATGGGCAGAGGTTATGGCTGGAGCACAAAATTACCACAATGTCAAGATGGTTTCCTTAATTTTTTTCTTTTTTGCCTGAAGAAGATCCTGTCAGGCTGCTGCATTAACGGTCAGTGTGAAGCAGCAGAGCCTGAGTGCCCACAGGTCCTGTTCAACACAGGACCTGCCTGAACAGACCTCCTTGCAATTTTTATGTGTGTCTTTATAAAAAAATTGTTAAAAAGATTGAAGTTTCTATCAAAAAAAAAAAAGAATGGAGTGCAGCAGTGCTGGCTGGTGGGGTTGGTTTAGAGCAGCTGAGGGTTTATCCCTGCCTTGGGAGCCATTCCCTGGCCAGGACAGCTCCCGGTGAGGGAAGGGCTGGGCAGGTGATCAGGGCAGGAAAGCAGCTGTTGGGATTGCTCTGTCTCCTTGCTGCCCCTCACAAACCTTGGAACGCTTTTCCATGCCTTGGGATGCAGAGCTGCTGAGCAGAACTTCCCTGGGAGGCAGGGAAGGAACTTGAGCCCTGCTATTGCACAGGGTGGGCTCTGCCTTGCTGGGCATCTCCCCAGTGACTTATTTCCAAATAACAGCACTCCTGAACTCAGCAAGGGGCTCACAGCATTTGAGATTTTGGCAAGGGGTCTCTTGTGTCCCAGATTAAAAAGCAAGATGTATTCTATTTGTCATCTGTATGGCAGTTGTCTTGTGTTAAGTAGGCAGTTTTTCCTTATCTCTTCCACAATCAATCCTCCCTCCGGAGACATCTGCTAATAGTGGGCCATTGAGTGTCACTGCATAACTGATAAAAACTAGAACATCCCATTGTAAGATGCTCTGCCCAAAAGGAGGAGCAAAGCATTCCTACCTGCAGATAGTCCTGAGATTCTGGCCCACCAGCACACTTTTTTTTCTGTGCTGGATTTTCCCAGAGGAACAGCTGCCTCTTCCACTGCCTCTCAGAGGAAGACTGCACCCTTTTCTACAAGATCACTACTCCAACAGAACCACGCCTGACACTCCAGGAGGACTGCAGCCACAATTCCAATTGGACTGCTACCAACACCCTGTCCAACAGGGTGTCAGGTTGTATTCTGACTCTGTCAGTGTTGTTTTAGTTCACTGCATTGTTTATTTTATCTTTTTATTTTCTTCCCTAATAAAGAACTGTTATTCCTGCTCCCATATTTTTGCCTGAGGGAAAATATTAATTTCAAATTTATATTATATATTATATATTTTATTTATATATATATATATATATAATTAATTTCAAATTTATAACAATTCGGAGGGAAGGGGTTTACATTTTTCCATTTCAGGGGAGGCTCCTGCCTTCCTTAGCAGACACCTGTCTTTCCAAACCAAGATGTCTTGACTGTGGCTTTTCTCTGGTTCTGCTGTGGCAGGGGCTGTCCAAGGGCTGGGGATCCCCAGCAGGGCCTTCCTGCCTGGGTCCTGCTCTGCAGCCTGGCAATATTTTCCAAACTCGTGGGAGACACCTCCCACCCTCCTCCCCATGACCTTTGTGTCAGTTCTGAAACATTGCTTCCTCTGCTCCGGCTGCTCCAGGAGATGACTTCCATGCTGCTGCCTCCTCCTCCTCCTCCTCCTCCTCCTCCTCCTCATCTCACAGTGTTTTCAAGCTCTGAGAGGAGGATTTCCAGATGTGAGTTGGCTGGTGGTGGCAAGGGAACCTGCTGGCCTTAGTGCCTGGTGATGGTGTGAGCCCAGATGAGTCCAGTGTGACTTGAGGACAGATGGATTTGCCATGAGAGATGGTTCCACCCCAAATTTTAGCTTCTTTCTGTCTTGTGAAGCAATGGCAGTTGGTGTCTGGCAGTGTGTGGCAAGAAGAGACTTAAAATCTGGGTTCTTTTTGATTCTTTTTTGAAATGCATTTTAGTGTTTTAAAATTTGCGGCTGTTCCAAATTTGGGTGACTTTGGCCATTGTCTCCCTCAGCTTTGCCTTTGCTTTTGATAACTTTTTTGCATTCTAAATGATAAATGCAACTGGAGACCTTAAATGACCTTAATTTCCCCAAATTGGATGCTTCGTGCCCAGTGTGATAGACTCAGAGTTTAAATTAATATAAATTTTGTAAATAAGTAGACTGACCTTTTGGTGAACTGGAAAGAAATGTCAAATTTCTGTTTCCTTCCCCCACTCCTGTAATCAGCAGTCTGTAATGAATGAATTATTCCTAATTTCAAGATTGTAGCTCAAAAGGGCACTCAAATGGCTGAAATCCCATAAGAAAGACTGACCTTTTGGTTGTCTCTGATGAAAATTCAAGATTTTTCCAGAATTTAGCAGTCTGTAATGGACTGCATGAGATGTTACTGCAGCTCACAGGAGCAGCTCCTCATTTATTTTCTTAATATATTTATATTAACACTGCATGATCCCCCAGAGCACCTTCAGTGCCTTGTAGGAGCATTCAAGGTGTAGTTTAGATGCAGTGCCAAGGCTTCCTACAGGTGCAAAGCAACTGTGAAATAAATGATTCCCCTCCTGCTCCAGGAGGAATTGATTATTTGTCATCCCTGGCATTTCCCTGGCTGCTTCAAGGTCCTGCTGCAGTTTTGGTGATGCTGGGACATGTAGGAAGGTCCACAGGACTCGGAGGTGTACAAGTAGCAATAAATCTATGTTCCCCACAAGATACTGCCAGTGACTGTGGATCTGATTTTGCTCAGGAGCTGCTGGACAGAGTTCTGGGTTTTTTCATAGAATCATAGAATGATTTTGCCTCCAGCTCTGGGGTCCTCAGCACAAAACCTGGAGCTGCTGGGGCCAGTCCAGAGGAGGCCACAGAGCTGCTCCAGGGCTGGAGCCTCTGCTCTGGAGCCAGGCTGGGAGAGCTGGGGGTGCTCACCTGGAGAGGAGAAGGCTCCAGGGAGAGCTCAGAGCCCTTCCAGGGCCTGAAGGGGGCTTGTAAAAAGGAGGGAGAGGGACTTTTCATAGGGGCAGACCGCGACAGAACACGGGGGAATATTTTTAAACAGCCAGAGGCAGGGATGGGATATTGGGGAGGAATTGTTCCCTGGGAGGGTGAGCAGGCCCTGGCACAGGGTGCCCAGAGCAGCTGTGGCTGCCCCTGGATCCCTGGCAGTGTCCCAGGCCAGGCTGGATGGGGCTGGGAGCAGCCTGGGACAGTGGGAGGGGTCCCTGCCCATGGCAGGGGTGGCACTGGATGGGCTTTAAGGTCCCTCCCAAGCCAGTCCAGCGTGGGATTCCATGGTGAACAGACAAGGAATCACACATACTTGGCCTCCATAACTTGTTCCTCTGTCTGTGCCCCTAAAGGGGCTTCCCTTTAGATATTTATTTTGTAACAGATAATGACTGGCCATAAATTCTGGAGAGACATTTCATGAAGGTCCCTGGTGTTGTGAAAGGCTCGGCCCCGCTGGCACTGGGCCCCTGCATTGGTGGCCACCAAACCCTGCAGGGCTGGGCCTGGGCAGGGCTGGGTGCCCTGGGCTGCCAGGCCATGGGCCCTTCCTGGGCACCCCGAGCCCTTCCTGGGCACCCCGAGCCCTTCCCGGGCACCCTGAGCCCTTCCTGGGCACCCTGAGCCCTCCAGGCTGCGGGGAGCAGCTGGAATGTGTGGCAGGGACAGTCATGGTTGGCCATCACCAACCCTTTAGAGATGCAGATTTATTTGGGGAAAAGCCAACATTCAAGTGCTCTGGGCTCCTTCCTTACCTTGCTGGCAGATGCAGAGTTTCCTTAAACCACATAATGCAACACATCTATCCTATAAACGTCTCACTTGTGGCTCTTTCACAAATGAAAACAGGGTGAGATCACTTCTCCTTTTCATTTTCTGGTTCTCCTCCACACTGCAGCACAGTAAAATTTTGGAGGCTGCAATGTGAAAGCAGTACTTAAACTTATACCCAGTTCTCCTTTTAATTTTATTAAATCATGAAAATATTTCTAGGAGAAATAGATTTTGAAATAGATTTTGCATATTGCACCGCCAGCTACATTAAAATAATAAATGTCCAGTGTTACGTTCTTTGGCACTGTTTCTGAAGTGCCCAAATGCTGGATAGGGGGTTAAACCCTGCTCTCCTATTGGTCTGTTCAGCTCTTCTCTCAGACAATCAGGCCATGAGATGTTCAGCAAATGTTTTGCTTAGTGCAGTGCTATCACATTGGGCCTTAAAAATAGTAGTAAATAAATAAAGGGCAGAAAGTTTAATGTTACTAAGTTTGTATTGTTAATTTAAAACTCAAAAAAAAAATTAAAATTCCTAATTTTTGGCTTTTGGAGCCTACTTCAAGTTGTGGTACTTAACAGCACACCCAGGGCTGAGGCTGCTCCACGCCTTGGCTTGTGCTGGTGGCTCCCATCCAGCTGGGAATAGTCTCTGGAAGCTGAACGCTTGGTTCAGAAATGTTGCTCAGCACACTTCCCACACGTCCCCAGGATCTGGGAACAGTCAAGGGCGCCACAAAGTTTTGGGCTTGTTTTTCAAAATCCGCGCCCCTCTCATGGGGTACGCCGAGGAATCCCCCAGCGGTGCAGGGAGGTGGTAGAGCTGTGAGGCTGGGGAGCAGTGGAGAAGGCAGGGGAAGGTGTGCCTCCAGCCTGGTTCTGGGCCCAGGGTGAGCGTAGCAGGGAGGGCTGCACATCATCCCTGCACATCAGCAGCACTGCCCGGCAGGACTGCTCACCCCACAGCCACTCATCGTGCTGCTGCTGCAGAATCAGTTCATGCTCCTGACGATGCCCCCAGCCAGGGGCCTGGGGGTTGGGTGTGGGCAGGATTTATCATTTGTGTGCTCAGAAATGTGTTTTGCTGCCTCTGCTCCGAGATCCATTTTGTGGTAGGGTTTAGTGGGAATGGTGGTATATCTTGGTTTGAACAGACAGGCGTCTGCAAAGGAAGGCAGGAGCCTCCCTTGAAATAGAAAATGTAAAACCCCTCCCTCCAAATTGTTATAATTTTGAAATTAAGGGGCTCTTAGGTAAAGATATGGGAATAGGAATAACAGTTCTTTACTAGGAAAATTAAAAATACAAATGCAATAGTACAAAACAATCCACTGCCAGAGTGAGAGCAGGCCCTGGCAGGCTGTGGGTCAGGGTGTGGCAGCAGTCCCATTCCATGGGGGCTCAGCCCTCCTGCAGTGCCAGCTGTGCTTCTGCTGGGGCAGGATCCTGGTCAAGGCTGGAGTTTTCCTCTGGAGCTCCAGGGCTGGTGTGGATGGGCCTGGGCTCCCTCTGGGAATGCAGTGGGGCAGAAAGCTGCTCCTCTGGGAATGCAGTGGGGCAGAAAGCTGCTCCTCTGGGAATGCAGTGGGGCAGAAAGCTGCTCCTCTGGGAATGCAGTGGGGAAGAAAGCTGCTCCTCTGGGAATGCAGTGGGGCAGAAAGCTGCTCCTCTGGGAATGCAGTGGGGCAGAAAGCTGCTCCTCTGGGAATGCAGTGGGGCAGAAAGCTGCTCCTCTGGGAATGCAGTGGGCAAAGGCTGCTGTGCTGTTCCAAGGTCAGATTGGATCCAGGTAGGAATGCTTGGCTCCTGCCCTGGGTGAAGCCTCTCCCCATGGGATGCTGGAATTTTCTCAGCCATGCAGGGACACTCAGTGGCCATGAACAGCAGAGATCTGGAGGGAGGATTGGCTGTGGGAGAGATAAAGAAAAGTGCCCAATGCACAGAGGAGAACTGCCCCAGCTCTGATAGATGGCAACAGAACACACACCAAGCTGCACCTTGCAACCTGAGACATGGTGTTTGGTTGAACGTTGGACTTAATGATCTTGGAGGCCTTTCCCAGCCTTAATGATTCTGTGACTCTATGAATCTGGTTCTGTGCTCTCTCCAAGTTGCCTTCCAGTAGCTACTCTGTTTATTTTTGTGTGTGCTGTGAGACACTTCAGCATTTGGCATGGGTTTGGTAGGAATGCTTCGAGTGTCTTCCATCCTGGCTGGTGTGAGAGCCTGGTCTTATCTTTTATGTTTATAGAATAGTAAAAAGACAGCAACTGGATAAATTAATGAAAGAAATTTCTGCCAACAGCGACCAAGCACAAAGACAACTCCTCTCTCCTGTGAAGCTCCTCGGTGGCTCAGTGGAGGATGGGAGATGATTCTGGAGGTGTTGCACTTTGGATGATGATGTTGCACTTAGGCTTTTCCTGGTTTTATACACTTTTCTAACCCTTCATGGACCCATGGTCTGAGCCTGCTCAGCTTTTCCTCTCAGTCAGGAGTGGACCAGCTGCTTTCCATTTTTGCAAGGGCTTGATCCTTCATGAAGCTGAGTGATAAACACGGGATGCAGGAGCCAGAGCACTTCACACTCAGTGTGTGAGTACTGATGGGTCTGGAGCCAGGCCAGGACTGCTGCCAGACAGCCTGAACCAGGCTTCTACCTGTGCCATGGATCAGTGATAGTGCTCTCTGTTCTGAGAAGGGCTCTTTTCTTCCACGAACTGCTGGAACAGCCAGGGAGGTGTTTTCCATTTCACTGTGCTGGGCTGTGCAGCTCCTCATGCCTTCTCTTGCTCTGCCCACAGCCCCTGGAGAGCATTGCTGGGGTCAGGTGAAGACCCCAAGCCTCTCTCTGTATCCAGGAGGGTGTAACAGGGGCTGATGTTGTGTCCACAGCTGGACCCAGCAGCTTTCATTCTGTACAGGGTGTCTCCAGTCACCTCAGTCATGAGAGAAAGGTTGGTTACGGATTCAGTCATAGAATCCTGGATGGGTTTGAGTTGGAAGAGACCTTAAAGCTCATATCATTCCATTCCTCTGCCATGGGCAGGGACACCTTTCATTATCCCAAGTGATCTTACAGGTCCAACCTTGCTGATTGTGCTCTATATTCTAACTTAAATACATAAAAATGCAGCATGGGGTAAGTACTTGACTCTGAAAATGAATTTGTGGGTAAGATGTTGAAGAGTGAAGGTCTTGGGGCATTTTTAGTTGCCCTTCAATTCAGTTTATTCTGTTTGGTGTGTTCTAAACTTCATTGAAAAACAAGTTAATGCTCATTCAGACTGACCATAACAAGTGACTCCCAGAGTTGTAGCCCCTCAAAATTGTATTTAGCCATAGAGAATGGGAACTGTTAGGGTCTTCAGCAGTGTCCATTCAGCTCAAAGCTGTGGAAGATGGTTGGAGAAAAGTAAATCTTGTATCCACCAAGCACAGGGGGGTTGAGACTTAATCTGTGCCCAGGTTTTATGGTTCCCCCGCACTGCTGGAGGAGGGCAGTAGTTGCCCTGGCTTTGTAAGGACATAGATTGGAGCCTTCAGAGCAGAAGCAGATCTGGCAGTTCAGACTGTGTATGGTGGCCAACACCGGTGCCTGGCACATGCTGGGCTGCCCAGCCACCTCTGCAAGTGCCACTGCCTGTTGGTGCTGCCAGGGGACTGGCACTGCTGGCCACAAGGGCTCGGAGCTGCTTTGTGTGGCTGGGCTGGAGCTGGGGAATCCCTCGAGTGCCTGCGCAGCAAACCCACCTGAGTGATTGCTGAAGTGGGGCGGGAGGTGTCACTGCCGTCCCCAGAGGCTGTTGTGCCAGGGCTGGCATTGATGTGGAACCTGTTGTGGGGCTGTTTGCAGACCAGACCTCGGAGGGGAGCACAGGGGGTGGGCTGGGGACAGAGTCAGCTCTGGGCCCTGCATTGTTGGCAGAGAGAGGCCAGAAGAGGCTGCTGGGTCTCAGGCGTTTGTGCATTTTTGCCAAATCCCCTTTGGCCAGGAGCAGGCAGCCGTGGCAGCTTTTTGATGGAGGGTTTGTTGTTGAATTTGTGTTTCAGCTCACAGCAGATCTGTGTCCCAGCGTGTTCCCTGCCCATGGGAACACTGCTGGGAACTGCAGCGTTTTCTGGGACAGCACACTCAACAGATCCCAAAGAGCAGGGTTTAGTGGGAATAGTGGTATATCTTGGTTTGAACAGACAGGTGTCTGCTAAGGAAGGCAGGAGCCTCCCTTGAAATAGAAAATGTAAACTCCCTCCCTCCAAATTGTTATAATTTTGAAATTAAGGGGCTCTTCGGTGAAGATATGGGAATAGGAATAACAGTTCTTTACTAGGAAAATTAAAAATACAAATGCAATTGTACAAAAAAAGGAAAACAATCCACTGGCAGAGTGAGAGCAGGCCCTGGCAGCCTGTGGGTCAGGGTGTGGCAGCAGTCCTATTCCATGGTGGTTGTTTGCTGCAGTCACACGTGTGTCAGTCTGTATAAACACTCCCTGGATAGTGGGAGCTCACTGCCTGGATCCCTCCATCCTGGAATAACCTTCCTAGCTTTGAAAAGCAATCAAATGACCCTGTTTCCCTTTAATCATAAGTGCACTGGCAATAAGTGGTTTGGAGAGCCCTTAACATTGTTCCTTTCACTGGCCAGGTTGTATCTATCTGCTTTTTGATGTTTTGACTATCCAGAAGAGTCTGGGGATGACCCTTGGTACATAGATATCCTCTCCAAGACAAAGGAATGATTTTTTGAATAAAAAGCAAGACTGAAATTCAAGACATAAGTGTCTGGTTCTCACAAAATCTTCTTCTGTGGCTCTGGGCAGGTTATATGATCTCTCTTAGATTTTCCAGTTCAAGAAATGAAGAGAAATTGCTTTTTCTTATCAGCTCACATGAAAATTGTCAATACTAACTGGTGTTTGGGAGACAGCATGATGTTTTAGACATTTTGGTTGGTGTTTCTCATAGCTTTGAGTGCTACAGTGACTGAGGGAGGTTTACTTGAGCCTCTGGAGCCATCTTGCTATAGAAGCTCTCATCCTTTGCCTTGTTCTTCTCCTCTTTAGAGACTGAAAAACATCACTGTGTCAGCTTCAGGATGGCTTTGTCCTGGTAGACCTGAGTGGGGTTTTGTGTGCTGGGGATGAGCAGTGGAGCAGCAGACAGTGCCCTTAGCAGGGTGCCAGGGGTTTTGGTGTGCCCAGAGATCAACTGCTGTGTCATTATAAAGGTGGCTATTTCCAGGTCAGAGCTCAGGTACCCTGCAATAAACTCTCAACACCTTGAGTATTTTATCCTCAGTCTGTGGGTGAACTCCTGTAGTGCTGCCAGGCTGCCATCTTTCACAGATGGTGAATTCTCTTCCAAACTAGTAATAAATAATATTAACAGTAATAATAAAAAGTTGCTTCTATTTTATGTTTTGAGCACTGACAATAGCCTTTGGAAAAGTCCAGTGTTCCTTGCCGAGGGGGTCGCCATGGCTACTGTCCATGCTGGGTTTAACAGCCCTGCTGGCTAATGCAGCACAAACAGATTTGGCTTTTCCTTCTAGCTGTAATGAATAGCAAACTGCTGTGTATTCATTAAGGGAAGCAACTTGCAGAGGTTAAGTGTTTGATTTCTGGAGCTGCCGTCGAGGGCAGTCATCAAAAATAAATTGGGCAGCCAAGGAGGAAAAGGGGTTTATAAGATGTAAAGTGGGAAGAAAATAATTGCTACCTCATTCCTTGTTTCTTTCCTTGGGTTTTGCAGCTGTAAGTCAGGATCTCTGGGTCCAAGCTATGCAGATTTTGTTAGATGTGATCAGATTTGCTGGAGAGTGAACTTTGTTTTTGACAGGAACCCATCTGACTAATTCAGCAAAAATAAACAGGTGCTTGGACTGCAGTCACCCAGGCCAGGCAGGCTGGAGGAAAACGGGGCTTACTTCAGAGCCTGAGCAGCACCAGGGAGTCCTGACAATGCTCTGTCCACCTGTCCAGCCTGGAAAGGCTCCTCATCATCCAGGCCCTGTAACAGCCTGGGAGGAGGGATGGGCATGTCACATTCCTGCTGTAGGATGCGAGGGGCCTCTTCCTTTCGCATCTGGGTGAATCTGTTGCACATAAAATGGAAACAGCACAAAAGGAAGATGTCTCTGGTGATGTCAGCACACTGAACAGCCTAGTCATCCTCAGGGAACACCCCTGGCCTCCTCTGTGGCCTCTCAGGGGCAGCAGGAGTGCCCCTCCTAAGTGTCATAAGTGTTTTCCACCCTTTTTCCAGGATAATGTCCTTCTGCTGCTCGTTAGTTTGGGGTTTGGTTATTTCCTACTTGCACAGTTAGGCTGCTTAAAAATGCATCTTGTTTAAATGAATGCAGCACACCCATCGATCCAGATGGCATTGTATTAGTGACCTGTCCTCTTTAATTATGTGCAACTAATTTTTAATTTTATGTTCTCTACAAACATGACTGCGAATGATTTTCTAGCTGCTTGTAAATCAGTGATGGATATTGAATCCTTTCAGGGACTGCTTTCTCTTGGAAGAAATGAGGATTCTCTCATTACAGCTGGTTTTCAAAATTTATCAGATAGCTGTTTTTTAATCCACTTAGTATATGTTTACATTGATTTCTGTTTTAGGGCTGTTTTTTTTTTTTTAATTTATTTTTTTTACTCAACATCTTGTGCAATAGTAGGCTGTGCAAAAATCTAAGTCTCTTATGCTAAAGCAGTTATCTTTCTCAACCAAACCCATAAATCTTATCAGGAAGTAACTCAAAGTCAGTTTGACAAGGCTGGTTTTCTTTCTTCTTTCCTGTATAAAGACATTCAGGCTGAATTTCTTGCTGCACCATTTTCATCCAGATTTGTATAGGTGTTCACACCTGCAGAACAATTAATTGGAAACCTTTTTCCGTGTTTCTCAGTGTCAGGTGGATGGTTGTATCTGCCATGAGCATGGGAGTTTCTCTCTTTTGTCTGGCAGTGTCACACAGTCAGTGCCATTTCTTCATTGTTGTATTTTTAGTTAGGGAGGGCAATGCCACGTGTGCTGGCAGAGAGAGACTGAGCTGGGAGGTGTTGGGAAGCTCTGTTAAAAATCCATCTTACTGCTCCCTTGTGACCTGACCTACTGACATCTGGTGGGGCAAGACTCAGCAGGGATGTTTGCCCAAAGCCCAGTCCTGGTTTGGGAGTCTCACAGGGACCTGGGGAGAAGGACCTGGACAGAGGAATAGTTCAGGGGCAGTGGAGGGATGGGGTCCCCCAGCTGCTCAGGGTTGTGGCTGTTTCCACAGAGGGATCAGCCCCTGCTGGTCCATGCCCATGAAATGCTCGTGTGATGGTGTCACTGTGGTGTCACTGTGATGTCACTGTGGTGTCACCGTGGTGTCTCGGGATGGGGTTTGGGTGCCCAGGAATGAGGCACCACCTCCAGCCGTGCTGGCAGCACCCATCAGTGGGGTGACTGAAAGTCATGGATCATCCCTCCACGATGGATTTCCCTCTCTAGCTCTGGCATTCAGGAGCCAGTTGCCCCTCTTGGCAGTCCTTTGCAGTGTTTTCCTGGGGAGAAGGACGTGTCAGTGCTGGTGGGTGATGTCTGACCCATGCAGGGACAGTCCCACATCCCCTGGGTGTCCCCAGGGCATCCTGTGGTCACACCAGCAGCTGCTACTAAAGGTTGTGTTAGCCCAGAGCTGCCTCTGCCTTGGAGCATCCTTAAGGGGCTCAGGAGCCTTTTCCAAAGACCACTGAAGTCAAATGGAAAACTTGATAAGCTGAAAAGCCTCAAGATTTAAAGGGAAATAAGAGACTCTGAGTGTGTCTGAATGGGTTTGGGGGTCGGGGAGTGCTGGAGGTAGAGACACCTGTGTGTGCCCTGAGCTCTGGGGCAGGAGGAGGAGAGGGTGGGCAGGGGAGACCCCATGGTTGTGGTTGGGAGGAAGATGAGAAGCTGGAGAGTGGAGGGAGCATATCTCATCAGGCTTCTCATTTAGCCTGTTTGGTGTTGCCCCGAGTGTATTTTGGGTGTGTCGTGTCTGTTTGCTTCCCGTGGCAAATACTGAGCTGTGGAGGGGCTGGAAGGCTGGGTCTGCTGGGTGCTGCAGAGTGAGATGTGACAGTTCCTGTGCTGGGGTCCAGGTCCTGCAGGTCCTGCAGGGGGGGGTGTGTGTCCTTGTAGGTCCATAGTGAGCAGCTGCCCCTAAGCCAGACTGTAAATGTGCCAGGAGTCAGTCCAGGCCTGATTTCTAGGTTTAAGGCAGACCCTAAGGTACCAAAGAGCTTGGCAATGGGGAGCCAGGCTGGAAGTACAAGCCAGTGTGTGAGGGTCTGTGAATAAACATTTGTTTTCCATGCATTAGACTGAAATCTTTTGTTACTTTTATGGGTAAAATGAAACTTGGTGGATCAGCCCCTTTAAAATCACATACAGTGCTGTAGATCTGGAGCCTGCTGCTAGAGATCAGTGATGGTAAGAGCATCAGAAATGTAAAACATCTTTATTTGGATGCTGAAAGCCTCCGTGGTTAATAGAGCTCGGGTAGAAGGTTTTTATTAGAGAGAAACCCCTGTAGTTTAGGGGAAAAGCCAGGCCCCAGCTGATCAAATTAAGCAGAAGCATCCTCACGCAGGGGATGGGCTGTAATTGCTCACTTCAGAATTTCTCTGCCTCTCTCTGCCTTTCAGCTGAGGACAGCACTGCCACAGTCAGGGCATCATCTCTGCTGCTGCCAGGTGTCCCCGTTGTCCCTCTGTGCCCAGGGGCCAAAGTCTCACAAGTGGATTCTGGTGGTGCTTTAAAGGAGAAGATCGTTGGCTTGTGGGCTG
The DNA here is from genome assembly GCF_026979565.1 of Vidua chalybeata. Lineage (NCBI taxonomy): Eukaryota > Metazoa > Chordata > Aves > Passeriformes > Viduidae > Vidua > Vidua chalybeata. The sequence continues at coordinate 10,396,303 of NC_071550.1, forward strand.
GAGAGACAGAACCAAAGGGGGACGTTTGGGGCTGCAGAGGAACAGCAGTGCTTGGCTTGAGAAAAGGCACTTCAGAGTGAGCAAACACAAAATCCTCACTGGGCAGAACTTGGGTGTGGCTCTCCAGGAGCAGCAGGTCAGAGCTCAGATCTGTGTCCAGCAGACAGTCTGTGTGGGAGTTACTGTCAGGCTCCTTGGGACATTGCCAGGAAGATGGGATAGGTGATGAGGAGCTTGGAGAAGGCTTTAAACCAGGCTTTGAGCATTTTTTTGGATGAATCAGAGGGAGAAATGCAAAAGAATTCAGGAAAAGGAGAGTTGCAACATCAGTGTGGTGTGGTGTGACGCAGGAGAGCGGCGGGGGCCTCTCATGGGAGCTGCTCAGGAAGGTCCTGGTGCTCTGGGATTCCCAAACTCTGCAAGGAGCTTGACACCAACGATGGAGGAGCCCAGGAGGGATCTGAGCTGGCCCATCCCCTCCAGTCCTGATGGAGATCAGCACAGATGCTGGGACTGGTGCTCTTACCTGAGTTGTGAACAATGCTTTGCCCTGTTCAATTTTTACTTTACTAAAATGAATATCATGGACTTCTTAATAGTCATAGGAGCATAAAAATCTCAGTGTATCACAATTCATCATCCTTTAAAAATTGAATTTCTGTTGAATTATGCCTTGCTGCTGTAGTGCTGGGGAAAAGCTCTTATTATTCATAACTATAAATACAGCGATGTTGAGATTTAACTGGTGCCTGAAGGCTTTATGCTGCACTTTCATACTGACAAAGCAAACACTCTTATGGATCACTTTGAGTTTATGGGGCCAGGGGCAGCTGAGCCCTTCCCCACTGCTGGGAGCAGAATCCAGCAATGCCCCTCTCCAGTCCCCATCTCTCAGCAGGCAGGAGGACTTGGAGTCACTTTTGCCCTTTGGGATGGAGATAAAAGACCACCAAAAAAAGGAAATGAAAGAAAGACATGAATACTCAGTTGGGTAGGTGAGGAAAACCCACCTGGGTTGGTCAGGGTGCTGAAGGACACCTTTCAGGAGCAGCACCAGCTTGGAGGGAGTGCTTGGGTTTGGAGAGCAGCTTCCATGGAGTGAAGGACAAGGGGCAAGAGGTGGGGAATGAGATGAATCCTCCAGAAAGTGCCTGAATGGTCTGGGACTGCAATTGGAACTAAATTCAAGAGACTATTTCCTTTTTGTAGTAAGGTTCTCACATCCTCTTCTTTGTGGGCATCAATGAACACTTGCTTGTCCCTCCTTGTCTCAGCTGAACATTTAAATAGGCTTTGGCTCCATCGTGCAATGGCTGATGGGGACAGCCCTGGCTGGGTAGGAGTTTGCTCAAGTTTATGTTTTGCTTTTTGAGCACCTGTTTTGGACCTGAAACATGGAAAAGTCCCATAATTTGGTGCTCACTGAGGCTGAACTTGAGGCCTTCATATGGATTTAACGCAAAAGAGAAAGGAGTTAATCTTTTACAGGAAATAATTAACATATGGCAACAATTCTTAAAAAAGGATTGGGTAAATCTGGTCTGTAGGGACAAGGTGGAAAGATTCTGACTGGATTTGGAAGGAATTTTTTTGTGTGTGGTTATAATTAGAAATTTACACATAGCAAAAGAAGTCTTGCTGTTGGATGTTGGTTATCATGGCCCGTAGGTTGTTTGGAGTTTTGTTTGGTTTATGAACTCTTTTCTTTAAATAGCACATGAGTCTTGCAGAAGTTTGGCAGTGGCATGTTTAACTTTTGACTTAGTTTGGATGTTCAATATTTTCATTACAAAATAACTCTGATACATTTTTATTTTTAATAACAAAAATTAATAATCTCTTGGGAACTGAAATTCTGTATTTGAGAAATTGCAAAGCCTCCATTCTGGGCTTTGTTCCACTGAAAGTAAGACAACAAAATTGGTGATTTCATGGTAGTTGTATTTTCCACTGCATTTCAAAACTGGTTTCTGTGCAGGCATGCAGAGCAATGATGAAAAGTTCTAAAAATGAGATACCTGAGTCTAGGGCTGGAGCTAGGCTGGCAGAGCTGGGGGTGCTCACTTGGAGAGGAGAAGCTCCAGGGAGAGTTCAGAGCCTTTCCAGGGCCTGTAGGGGCTCCAGGAGAGCTGGAGAGGGACTGGGGACAAGGGATGGAGGGACAGGACACAGGGAATGGCTTCCCACTGCCAGAGGGCAGGGATGGATGGGATATTGGGAATCAGGAATTGTTCCCTGGGAGGGTGGGCAGGCCCTGGCACTGGGTGCCCAGAGCAGCTGTGGCTGCCCCTGGATCCCTGGCAATGCCCAAGGCCAGGCTGGACAGGGCTAGGAGTGACCTGGGACAGTGGGAGGTGTCCCTGCCATGGCAGGGGTGGCACTGGATGATGTTTAATGTCCCTTCCAAAGCAAAGCAGTCTGGGATTCCGTGATTTTTTCTTTAGTAAAAGACAAGGGGTTTCTGACCTTCCAGTCTTGGAGGATTCTGGAGCCGTGGGGTGCAAATACCAGTGCAGAGGAAGGATGGGCTGGTGAGTGAATCCCTAATGAAAGGGGAGATGCAGCTTGGTGCCCGGGAAACCATGGGTGGGGAATGCTCTAGGCCCTGTGGGTGAGCCATGGCACAGGGACAGTCACTAGGGCAGGGATGGCACACGGGCAGTCACTAGGGCAGGGATGGCACACGGGCAGTCACTAGGGCAGGGATGGCACAGGAACAGTCACTAGGGCAGGGATGGCACACGGACAGTCACTAGGGCAGGGATGGCACAGGAACAGTCACTAGGGCAGGGATGGCACAGGAACAGTCACTAGGGCAGGGATGGCACACGGACAGTCACTAGGGCAGGGATGGCACACGGGCAGTCACTAGGGCAGGGATGGCACAGGGACAGTCACCAGGGCTGGGGTGGCACAGGGACAGTCACTAGGGCAGGGATGGCACAGGAACAGTCACTAGGGCAGGGATGGCACACGGGCAGTCACTAGGGCAGGGATGGCACAGGGACAGTCACCAGGGCTGGGGTGGCACAGGGACAGTCACTAGGGCAGGGATGGCACACGGGCAGTCACTAGGGCAGGGATGGCACAGGGGCAGTCACTAGGGCAGGGATGGCACACGGGCAGTCACTAGGGCAGGGATGGCACAGGGACAGTCACCAGGGCTGGGGTGGCACAGGGACAGTCACTAGGGCAGGGATGGCACAGGGGCAGTCACTAGGGCAGGGATGGCACAGGAACAGTCACTAGGGCAGGGATGGCACAGGAACAGTCACTAGGGCAGCAGTCCCGGCTGTGGCAGTGCTCACCTCTTGCCTCCAGCACATCTTTTAAATTCAGGAGCAGGCAATGTTTGTGCTTGGGTTTTTCTGTGGGAATGGGCCCTTTATCAGTAAATCAGAGCCTCTCCAGGCGGGTGAGCGGTGCAGGTTCCTGAAGGGTGTTCTTTCACCTGATTTTGGCAAGGCAGGTGGGTGTTGGTTAATGATTGCCCGGGACTGCTCCTGACTGGGTTCAGTGGATGCCTGAGTGAGCACAGAGCTGAACCTGGGCAGGGGACCCTGTCCTGGAGCTCACCCCACATCCAAGCACAGGGACCAGCGCTGGGGCAGCACCAGTGCCTTGGGTTTGACCCATCTTGCTCCCAAAACAGCAGGGTGGGCTCTGGTCCTCTGTGCAGATTCACAGAGTCTGAATGGGACAGGAATTGGAGGAATTGGGGAGCTGAGCCCAGGTGGTGGCACCTGGAGTGGCACAGCCCAGGTGGACAGAGGGGAAGGCTTGGATGCCTTAACTTGTAGGTTTTCATTTAAAGCCAGGCTTTGCTCCTTGCACATCTGCTTCTCACACAGGAGAGAAACCCCAGTTCAGAGTCCCATGCCTCCAAGCAGATGTTTTTTATTTATTAAATAAATTGGTCATTGCTAAAGATGCTTATAATTAGTTGTTTCTTATATATCTACATCATCTTGATGCTCTTGGAGGGTGCAGGAACATGAGGTGGGGACCCAGGGCAGCTCAGCCACCTTCCCACACAGGACTCCAACCCCTGAGGCACCCACCCAGCAGCGCCTTCAGCTGACACCCCCAAAGGCCCTTTTATTTTTATCGATTTGCCAACAAGCCAGTTATTCCAGCAATGCCTGGCTGCTGCTCCTGGCCATTCCTGCCTGCCCAGCCAGCTCCGTGTCGCGTGGTTTAATGATTGCAGACTTTAGTGCTGGTTAAATAGTGCTCAACAAGGAAACGGGGAAAAACCACACTGGGATAATCTAAGAAAAACAAGGATTATAAAAATGGCTCGGAGGTGCTGGCTGCTGGAAGCAAAACCTATTTTGTGGGTTTGTTGCTGCACCTTTGCTTGGAAAAAAAGAATTGGAGCAGTTGTTGCACTCGTTTTCTCAGCAGATGGGCTGCTCCATCGGTGGCAGTTCACCCGTCTGGAAAGCAATTATGTTGCTTGGCCCAGTCTTGATTTGCACGGGCTTAACTATTGCTGCCTTGGGAGGGAGGCTCCATGGATTAGTTCCTCTTGAAAACAAAAAAACCAAAACAAAATCAAGCCCATGATGCACCACGAAAATGTTTCATGGAAAAAAAAAGGAAAAAAAATTATGCCATTTCAGTGCCATTTTGATTCAAAAACTGCTTGAAGGTCACCTTAATATTCAGGTTATTGGTGGTAATGCAAGAGGAAATTTAAAATAATATAATGATGAGTGGTGCTGGCTTCACAGCCTTTTTTATAGCATTGTCTGCCATGGGGAGTTCTCCTTGTGTAGGTCAAGAAATTCACTGTTAAAATTTTATGTTTAATTCTTCCATTATAAAGAAGGACATGATTCATGACATTGGCATTCCTGTGGTGCTGGCAAGAGCTGCTGGAAAACAATCCACTCCTGGCATGCTCAGGGGTCCCCAAAGCTGGCCTGGACAAGGATGGGGACAAGGGCAGGGCCCTGGGCAGGGACAGGGCCCTCTTCTCTCCCATCAGGCAGAGCAGGGTTTCTCCCTCAAGCAGCCGTGCACTTCTGTCTCAGGTGTCAGTCAGGGAATCCACATGTGGATGGGTCCATACATGGATATTCCACAGAGCTGAAGCTCCTGGTCACTTATTTTAGTGTATTTGCTAAAACATTAATAGGAGCTACCCAAAAAAAGCCCGAAAAGAGCTCCTAAGTGTTTTCTTTAACTTTTTTTTTAGTGCAAGTCTTTATGAGCATGAGGTATTAAAGGCTTTCCCAAAATTCAGATGTGCTGGCCTTGGGATGGGATTTGTCAGCACCTGCGTGGTGGCTGCCTGGGAGCGCAGCTTGCTGGGGCATGGGTTTGACTGGGGCTGGTTGTTAAAATTTTTTCCAATTTCCCCATTGTCCTAAGCCTTTGCTTTCTGTCCTGCTGACAGCAGTGTTGAGAAGGACATGGCTTAGTGCTGCTTTATATTTATTTCCTAATTCTGTTTGCAAAGAAATGAGTGAGAGTTGCTGTGACTCCACAAGGCCACCAGGCACCACGTGATACGGCCAGGATTCATTGACACTATTTCTCCTTCATTTCATCAAAAAAGGATAAAACTTTCTGTGAACATCAGGATAAAGGCCCATTTGGAGTTGGTTTGTGCCATCCATGCCAGTGGCACCGGCTGTGCCATCCTCAGCACCTCAGCTGGGATTAACCCCTCGCTGTGCAGCCCCAGGCTGGCTTTGGCTGAAGGCATGGCAGGAGGCAGGAGATGGGGGCAGGGGTCTGACCCAGGGCTGGGTGCTGCTGCAGTGCTGGGTGCCCCCTCTGCGCTGGGTTCCTGCTCCAGGGCTGGGTGCCCTCTCCAGCCCTGGGTGCCCTCCCCAGCCCTGGGTTCCTGCTCCAGCCCTGGGTTCCTGCTCCAGCCCTGGGTGCCCTCTCCAGCCCTGGGTGCCCTCCCCAGCCCTGGGTTCCTGCTCCTGCCCTGGGTTCCTGCTCCAGCCCTGGGTGCCCTCTCCAGCCCTGGGTTCCTGTTCCAGCCCTGGGTTCCTGCTCCAGCTCTGGGTTCCTGTTCCAGCTCTGGGTTCCTGCTCCAGCCCTGGGTTCCTGCTCCAGCCCTGGGTTCCTGTTCCAGCCCTGGGTTCCTGTTCCAGCCCTGGGTTCCTGTTCCAGCCCTGGATGCCCTCTCCAGCCCTGGGTTCCTGTTCCAGCCCTGGGTTCCTGCTCCAGCTCTGGGTTCCTGTTCCAGCCCTGGGTTCCTGTTCCAGCCCTGGATGCCCTCTCCAGCCCTGGGTTCCTGTTCCAGCCCTGGGTTCCTGCTCCAGCCCTGGGTGCCCTCTCCAGCCCTGGGTTCCTGTTCCAGCTCTGGGTTCCTGTTCCAGCCCTGGGTTCCTGTTCCAGCCCTGGGTTCCTGCTCCAGCTCTGGGTTCCTGTTCCAGCCCTGGGTTCCTGTTCCAGCCCTGGGTTCCTGTTCCAGCCCTGGGTGCCCTCTCCAGCCCTGGGTTCCTGTTCCAGCCCTGGGTTCCTGTTCCAGCCCTGGGTTCCTCCTCCAGCCCTGGGTTCCTGTTCCAGCTCTGGGTTCCTGTTCCAGCCCTGGGTGCCCTCTCCAGCCCTGGGTGCCCGCTCCAGCCCTGGGTTCCTGTTCCAGCCCTGGGTTCCTGTTCCAGCCCTGGGTTCCTGCTCCAGCCCTGGGTTCCTGTTCCAGCCCTGGGTTCCTGTTCCAGCTCTGGGTTCCTGTTCCAGCTCTGGGTGCCCTCTCCAGCCCTGGGTGCCCTCTCCAGCCCTGGGTTCCTGCTCCAGCCCTGGGTTCCTGCTCCAGCCCTGGGTTCCTGCTCCAGCCCTGGGTTCCTGTTCCAGTCCTGGGTTCCTGTTCCAGCCCTGGGTTCCTGTTCCAGCCCTGGGTGCCCTCTCCAGCCCTGGGTTCCTGTTCCAGCCCTGGGTGCCCTCTCCAGCCCTGGGTTCCTGCTCCAGCCCTGGGTTCCTCCTCCAGCCCTGGGTTCCTGTTCCAGCCCTGGGTTCCTGTTCCAGCCCTGGGTGCCCTCTCCAGCCCTGGGTTCCTGCTCCAGCCCTGGGTTCCTGTTCCAGCCCTGGGTGCCCTCTCCAGCCCTGGGTTCCTGTTCCAGCCCTGGGTTCCTGCTCCAGCCCTGGGTTCCTGTTCCAGCTCTGGGTTCCTGCTCCAGCTCTGGGTTCCTGTTCCAGCCCTGGGTTCCTGTTCCAGCCCTGGATGCCCTCTCCAGCCCTGGGTTCCTGTTCCAGCCCTGGGTTCCTGCTCCAGCCCTGTGTGCCCTCTCCCGCCCTGGCTTCCTGCTCCAGCCCTGGGTGCCCTTTCCAGCTCTGGGTGCCCTCTCCAGCCCTGGGGTCGTGCCGGGTGAGGCTGCAGAGAGCCCTGGCCTGGCTGTGGTGGGAGGCCCTGCTCTATTTTTGTGGATAATAAAGCTCCTGGTGTGTTCCCACCTCGGAGCAGGAGCTGACAGCCATTTTGCTCGTCATTTATAGCACAACTTAATCTTCCAACAAGACTTTTCCTGTGATATTGCTGTAAAATGAAACAAAACAAAACAACCTTTCTTCCTTCAGTATCTCCATTGCACCACCCCCTCCCAAACAAACACAAAAAATCCCAATTCCTCCTCTCTTCTGACGAACAATGACTCATTCAGATGGGTTTTTTTCCTATTTTTTACTGGTTTTTAAATTTATTTTCATTTTGGCCTGTGCCTCAGTGGAGGATTGCCCAGCTCCCAACCAGCCCTTGCCTCTGACTCCTTCTAACTCTGCCAAAACTTTTTAAAGTGTTTGGACTGAAATTTTCCAAGCCAGGTTTTTGCCTAAGGGGGAAATTTGTTTGGAGAAGCCACAGCAAAACTCTCACTGGCCTGGCTGCTGAATGGGCTCAGACGAAGGAGGGTTTGCCCACAGTGAGCCCAAAAATTGATGGGGATGGGGAGGAACCTAGCTTTTCTGAGTCCTTAGAGGGGATTTCCTACATTTTCCTGATCTTTAGGAATTGTTGTGGGTTTGAGTCCTTCCCTCCTAAATGTGGTTAAATGTCCCAGGGGTTTGGGGCTGGCACCATCACCGAGCTCTTTGCTTTAGGGAAGGAGGAAAACCATGGTTGGGTGTCAAGTGGGAAACAGGGAGAACTTTTTATATTTCAGGGATGTGGCACTGAGGAAAAACACGCTGATCCCACTGAGTTATTCACCTGGGGAAGTACCTGAGGTGTGAATGCTCAGCTGAGCCTCAGGAGGTATTGGCTGAGGTGTTGAGCATCCCTGCCCAAACCCAGGGAGCAAGGAAAGTGCAAATATGGGAGGGGGGAAAAACTCCAACCGGAACAAAAGAGAAAATAATAATAACTTCTAGACAATTTTCTAAAAATTCCAAGTAAAAAAAAAATTGGGCACCTGACAGAGCCCAGCCAAGTCAGTCTGGCTGCTATAAATGTTTTATTTTTCCTCCCTTATTTTAATTTTTAACTAAATAAAATTGAATGCTGGACACATTTAGGGTCCCATGGAAGGAGTGATGTGTGTTCACCACCTCAGGGTCACAGCATGGGGCAGGCTGGTGGCACCTCAGGGCTGGTGGCACCTCAGGGCTGGTGGCACCACAGGGCTGGTGGCATCTCAGGGCTGGTGGCATGCCACACAGGGTACATGCCACCCAAATTTTTTTGGTTTCTGACTTTCTGATTTTGCAACAGTGTTATTTTTTCAGTGTTGATTTTAATGGGCTTTTAATCCTGGAATTATCTGATGGTGCTGACCATGGTCCGTCAGACTCCTTGGGATTTATGAGCTGTCGGTTGATGCCTTCCCTTGTTTACTTTCTCTCACTTTATCTGCTAATTTCCAGATTCTTTCACATTTTTCCTTTCAACCTAATGCCTTAATTCTGGTGCTTTATTAATCTATCTAATTATGTTGAGTTCAAGTTGTTTGAAATCCACTTATGTTGGTATAGGAAGTACTTACTGTATTAATCAAACGATCCAAGGTGGCTTCTCCTCTGAAGTCCTTAATTTGTGCTATACCTATTCCTGCTAATAACATCCAACTTGTAACAATGCATGTTTCCTCTATGTTTCCAAGGAGACCCTGAAATACATTAATTCTCTTTTTTTTCAAGTACACCAATAATTTATCTGGGATTGTGAGATGCTCCCTTGTGTGGACGCATCAAACACCAGCAGCCTCCAAAATTCCCACAATGGTCTTTGTGCAGGGATGGCGAAAGGGCTGGAGGCAAACAGCTGCTTATCACAGGAATGAGTTCTCTTAAAGATTTCAAATACATGTATTTAATAGAAATGTTCTTATTATATGTGTTATATATTATATAATACAATATATAATATATTTGAAATAGCACACTGCATATTTAATATTTGTATAATAAAATAAATACAGAAAAAATTTCTTAGCGATTTAAAATTTTATTTAAATCAGGTTTTAGGAGGCAGATAAGGGAGAGGACCCTAGGAGGGCTCTTGTTTTGGATGGGAAGCATCTCTTTTGTGATCAGCATTTTGTTTCTCCTCCTGGAGGAACGGGACCTCGGTGGTGTTGGGTTTTGCTGCATGAGTATTTTGGAACAAACGCTGTGGGTGAAGCTTTGCTCCATCTCTGCAGGAGCAGAACGGTGTTTCCCACCTGTATTTATTGGATTTTCATGACTGTTTTCCCTTGCTGGGTCATACAGGCAGTGAAACTTTGGAAAGGGGTGATGGTGGGGGTTTCCCCCAACTTTTGTGTCCCCTGTACACCCCAGCTCTGCGGTGAACACTTGGCAGGGGGAAGGTCATCAAAAACCTGCAGAAACCAAATTTGTGAGTCAAACTGGAGGTTCCACATGTGGGATGTAGCTCTGGCTGGATCTGTACACGATACAGAGCAGCAGAACCAGGGATAGGAAGGTGGCACCAAGTTAATTCTGGGTTAACCCAGAAATAACCTCTGACAAGCCCTGTTGCTGCTGAGGTTCAGTCTCCAGGGTTTAGTTAGAGGAGACCAAAGGTGCACAAGGAGCAGCATCTCACTTGCTGGGACATCAGAGACAGCACCAGCCACGGTGACTCTGTGGGAATACAGGAGAGGCTGTAGAAATTGGAGGCATTTAGGGCACCAAACAGACTTTGGCTGGATGCCTCCAGTCTCTCCACATCCAGAGCCGTGCGGTGCCATTGGGAACAGCAGGGAAGTGGTGGTACCACTGACAACATGGGGCGGGTGTTCCAGCCTCTGAGAGTGCCCTGCTCTGCCCTGCTCTGCTCTGCAGGCTTTGCCCTGTGCTCGTTTTTGGCATAAAAGTCGTGGTTTCTGCACAGATCCAAAAGCAGGGCTGTGCAGGAGCCGTGGCATGGGGTTGGCTCATAGGGATGATGAGCATCCCTATGGACACAATGGCTTTTCCAGACAGCACTTACCACAGTAAGGCTTGGGCACTAGTTGTTTTCTCCCATCCTGTGCTCCTCTGCCTATGGAAGTGGTTGTTTGTCTCCTGGGTGATTTGGGAGCAAGAGCTCTCCCAGCTGGACTGGTTCTTCAGTGTTGGGCACGTTCCAGATGCCAGCTCCTGTCCTGGCCTTAAGTATGTCACTCCAAGAATAGCTTTAAGGTTTCAAACTGAAGGAGGGATACTTTTTTTGTGGGTGGTGGTTAATGATTAATTAGGTCAAATTCTCCAAAATTAGACTGCTGGAGAAGGAATGGGCCAGCACTTTGCATTTTGACAAAACCTCATGGCAGAAACTGATGGGGTCTGATTCCACCTCCTTCCCCCTCACCCTCTGTCCCATGCCCCAAACTCACTTTTCCCCAGAAGAGGTTCCTTTTAAAAATTGTATCCATTAATATCCCAATTTCCTCCCCCCCCACCTTTTCAAATCTTGCATTAAACCCCTGTAGATTCTGCTTTAAGTAGGCAATTAAGCTAACAACATAATTATATCCCTTAATGCTCATTTTAACCGGTTTAGAGAAGAAACAAAAGGGGAAAGCAGCTTCAAATATATGGAAATAAAAGCTCTGTTGTAAAGATATTTTTGATACTTGGGATAATTTGTGTAGAGTGCAGAGTTGGCCCATTAGAGGCTGTGGGGAAGCCTGGAGGTCACATGTAAGAGCCTCACAGGCACTGTGGGGTTTTACATTCTGAATGTCCTTTTTCTGAACCTTACAAATTTTGGGCCATCCCAGGAGGCTCCAGAGTGTGTCCACTCCATATTGCAGCCCAGTGGCTGCGTAGCTGTGGCCTGATAGGGTTTTCTCTTTTTTATTACCTCTGCAATTACTCACCAGAGGCCAACAGTGAGGCTGCGCGCACGTGCGAGCAGGAGAGCGAGCGCTGGGAAGGAGCACTGATGGGAATTACTGCAGTGGGGCTGTGCCACGGCTGGGAGGCTCCTCCAAGAGCCCAGGGGTGACTACGCTCTCGTGGCAGCGAGCAGGAGAACTGCTGCAGAGCAGGAAAACTGCTATGGAGCTGGAAAACTGCTGTGACACTGGGTAACTGCTGTGGGGCTGGAAAACTACTGTGGAGCTGGATAACTGCTGTGGTTTTGTGCAGAGTACGCAACATCCACAAAAATTTGTCTGCAAGGCACAAAGTTTTGTGAAGCCCCTCGGAGCTTGGAGCCAAGGAGCTGCTTTGGCATCTTGCTGGGACAGCCAAGCACTTGGCTGGAGCCTGACTTTCTGAGGTGAACTGGTGAAAGGCTGAGGGCCCAAAGAACTGTGGACTCTGCTGTCCTTTGCAGAATAGGAATAGAATAGAATAAAACAGAATAGAATAGAATAGAATAGAATAGAATAGAATAGAATAGAATAGAATAGAATAGAATAGAATAGAATAGGTTTTGCAAGGGACCTTTAAAGCTCATCTCGTTCCAACCCCCCTGCAGTGAGCAAGCACACCCTCCACTGTCCCAGGGTGCTTCAAGCCCTGTCCAACCTGGCCTGGGACACTTCCAGGGATCCAGGGTCAACCATAGCTTCTCTGGACAGTCTCTGCCAGTGTTTTACCACCCACATTGTAAAAAACATCTTCCTTATATCTAATCTAAATCTCCACTCTTTTAGTTTAAAACCATCTCCTCTTGTCCTATCACTACTGCACTGCTAAAACCTCTGTCCCCATTTTTCCTTATAAACCCCCATTAAGTACTGAAAAGCCATAATAAGGTCCCCCCCAGAGCAGGGGGACCTTCTCTTCTCCAGGTGAGCACCCCCAGCTCCCCCAGTGTGGCTCCAGAGCAGATCCCAGCAGCTCCTCTGGATCTCTCCAGCATCTCCAGCTCCTCCCTCTGCTGGGCCCAGGGCTGGAGCAGCTCTGCAGGTGGCGTCTCACCTGAGCACCAGGGCACAGGGGCACAATCCCCCCTGCCCTGCTGCCCACAGTGCTGGGGGATCAGTCCAGGATGTGTTTGGGTTCTGAGCTGTGTGTTCATCTTCCCTGTCCTTCATTCCCTTGCAGTGGAGGAGCCTCCAAGCAGCCTGGCCTGTGCTTGGGACTCCTGGGACAAGGGGCTCAAAGCTGGCGGTTCCTGTCTCCTGTGACAGAGCTCATCTGGCTCTGGTGAGAAGCACCGGCTTGATCATGGTCCTGCTCAGGAATGGCCTTTGAGGGTTTCAGCTGGCAGAAGAATCGAGTGATTCATTGGCTACTGGCCTTTTATCTGTAGAATAACTGCTAGATGAGGAAGTGAAGGAATTGGATGGATGGATGGATGGATGGATGGATGGATGGATGGATGGATGATGGATGGATGGATGATGGATGGATGATGGATGGATGGATGAGGGATGGATGATGGATGGATGATGGATGGATGGATGGATGGATGGATGGATGGATGGGATGGATGATGGATGGATGATGGATGGATGATGGATGGATGATGGATGGATGGATGGATGGATGGATGATGGATGATGGATGGATGATGGATGGATGGATGGATGATGGGTGGATGGATGATGGATGGATGATGGATGGATGGATGGATGGATGATGGGTGGATGGATGGATGGGTGGATGGATGATGGATGGATGATGGATGGATGGATGGATGATGGGTGGATGGATGGATGGGTGGATGGATGATGGATGGATGGATGGATGGATGGATGGATGGATGATGGATGGATGGATGGGTGGATGGATGGATGGATGATGGATGGATGATGGATGGATGAGGGATGGATGAGGGATGAGGGATGGATGATGGATGGATGATGGATGGATGGATGAGGGATGGATGGATGGATTACGGATGGATGATGGATGGATGAGGGATGGATGAGGGATGAGGGATGGATGATGGATGGATGAGGGATGAGGGATGGATGGATGGATTACGGATGGATGATGGATGGATGGATGATGGATGGATGGATGATGGATGGATCATGGATGGATGATGGATGGATGGATGATGGATGGATGATGGATGGATGATGGATGATGGATGGATGATGGATGGATGATGGATGGATGAGGGATGGATGGATGGATTATGGATGGATGATGGATGGATGGATGATGGATGATGGATGATGATGGATGGATGATGGATGGATGGATGAGGGATGGATGGATGATGGATGGATGGATGATGGATGGATGGATGGATGGATGGATGGATGGATGGATGGATGGACGGACGGAAGAATGTTGCTCTTGTTTGAGCAGCATCCATTGCATGTCTGCTAATCACCACAGAATCATGGAATCTTTTGTTTGGAAAAGTCCCCTAAGCCAAGCTATGGAGCCAGCACTGCCCAGCCAATACTGCCTCATGAAGGGAGAGCAGGGACTGTTTCCAGTGTCATACCCTGAGTTATCCCCAGTCTCAGCTCAGACACAGTCCTGGCAGGTGTTCAGTGTGTCCTGGCAGGGTAAAGCTTGTCCTTGGAACACTGCTGGGCTCTTGAGCCTGTGCCCAAACAGGCTGGAGCAATCTGACCCATGCAACCCTCTGAGCCTGGTTATGGGTTTCCTGGTTCTTCCCTCTCAAAGCCCAGTACTGTGGTGCTTTGCCAGGACCTCAGAGCAGCTCTAAATGCTGTCCTGGCTCCAGCCTACCTCACAGAGGTGTATCACAGTGGGTGAGGTGATGTATGGCATTTGTGAGGAGCTGGAGATACCCCAGTTCAGTTTTCATTCCATCAACAGCAGATCCTTTGGAGGGTTTGCAATGGTGCAGCTCTCCCAGGCTCCCCATCCTCCCTGGGCCTGGGGCTTTGCTCCAGGCTCCCTCCAGAGGATTTCCCCTAAACTCTAGAACATACTGTGCCCTCCTTTATGTTTAGGGCCATGTGGAGGCAAAGTGCATCAAATCAGAGGTCCCTTACCCAGGATGGAATTTGGGGATTGGAAAACAGTCCCCAGTATTCCCCTGTTTTGTACAGATGCTTTGAACTGTCACAGCTTCCCATACATCGAATCCACACTTGGAGTGTTATGTGCAGAAAACAGTTCTTAGGTGAATTTCTCAGATGTTTGAGTAGTTCAGTAGAGATGCTGTGCTCTCAGCCAGTCCCAAAATCGGTGACACACCATGGTCCTTGAGCACAAACATTCATCTAGAAAATATCCATGGCTGCTGAGGCTATCCATGAACTGGGTGGCAAATAAAGCACCCAAGGTGTCTGTAATGAAGTGTAGGTGAGCATCAGTTTTTCTTTTCTGGGAAGAGCCTGTGGAATGTGGCACACATTTATCTTTTGCCAGCCCAGCATCTGCTGCAGCTGCTGCACTGGAGCAGGCTGGTGTCCAGAGGCTCTCTGGGGGCATCTGGAGGAGGAAACAGCCCTTGGCCTGATGTTTGTTCATCCAGAGGGTCACAGATCCGTGAGTTCTTTGCTCCTTTCTCAGCTTGGAAACCCAACCAGCCCTGTCCAGCTCTGGCAGCACCAGCCTGTGCTGCCTAACCCCAGATTTCATTTGAGAATTGGGCATTAATGGTGGGCTTGGGGATTTCTCTCTCATCCTTTGACATGACCCTGGGTTGCACCAGAATTCTGGGGAGCCAATTGCACTTTCTGGCTTTTCTTCCTCAGGTTTTGCAGCAGCTGCTGGCCCGCAGATGGGCAGAGGGCTCATGCTGCTGCCTGCAAAATTCAACCCCAAAAGGGATCCTGTAGGAACATTTACACCTTTCTTTGCATCACACTGGAGGCTTTTTTTTTTGCATCACATTGGAGGTTTTCCAAGACAAATCTGTCCACTCTGCAGGGCTGTGCAAATAATTGATATTCTTGGTTTTCTTGAAGCTCTGAAAAATTGAAAAATTCTTTTTCAGACTGAGCCAGAAGAAAAATAGATTGATTTGAATTTTTTTTGTTGTTGCCCAGGAAATAAGGAATATCTATTTGAGTTTCATAGGCTTGAGTCAAACAGAATCTGGGGCTTGTAAGCGCTTCGTTTAGATTTTGAGCACATCTTGAAGTTCTTGCTTTAAAAATACATATAGGATGTATTTTGCCTGTATGAATCAGAAAATTTTAAATGTCAGGGACTGTGTCACCTGCAGTTTTTGAAAATCAGTGTCTTACCCTACTGTGTGAATGGTGCAGCTGAAATGATACCAACCCATGCCATGATCTCACTGCAGCTCCATTTTGGGCTGGAAATAATTTCCCATCAGCTCTGTGCCCTCATTTGTTTCAGCTCCAGGAACGATGGAAAGTGGAAGGTCACCGTGGTTGGTCCCATTGATGTTTGTCCCCCACAAAGTGCTTGAAAAACCCTTTCCTTAGCCCAAACAGTTGCTCAAAGGTGGAGACTTGGGAGTGAGAAAGTGCAGTTCGATGGTCCCTGGTGACCTCCTGCTCTTCCCAGTGCCATGTCTGGGTGGAGGGTTCTGGGGAAGGGCTGAGGGTCCCATTCCTCTGCCCTGGGGCAGTGTTTGGGGTGTCTGGACATGGGGAGATGATGCTGCAGCTTTCACAGCTCAAATGGAGCAGGAAACGTTTTCCCTCTTTACTTTCCAAACCACCATCGTTCTTGGGAAGCCAGCAAAGCCACCCTCCCTTGGGGACACCAGCTTGGCCTTACTGGGGTTTTTGGTAGTTTTTATTTAGATTTCTTTTTTTTTTTTTCAAAACTTTTTTTAAATCTTGGAGGTTTGTTTGTTTATTTGTTGATTTAGATCTGCTTGGGAAGTCGATCTGATATTTTTAGGATTTGTGGTTGGCTGATGGGAGTTATTTTGTAAGCAGAATTTCTAAGAATTCTACTTTCAGCTTGCTTTTTTCTCCAACTTCATTTCCTCCTCTTCCTTCTCTTTTTTCTCTTTTTACTATTTTTCCTTTGGGTTTTCCTTGTTTTGTTTTTGTTTGTTTTTTTGTTTGTTTTTTTTGTTTTGTTTTGTTTTGTTTTGTTTTGTTTTGTTTTTGAGGGAGCCAGGCAGACTAAACTCTGAATTTGCCCCCTGTAATTACTGCTCTTTTTTAAGTTTGAGGAAATTACCCAGCTTTGTGTGCCTCCCCCCTTTCTTACTTTTAGACCGATGTGGTTTGACTTTTTTTTTCCTTTCCAAAGTAAAATTACCACCATTTCATGCTATTTAAACAAACCAATCATGCAAAACTAGGAGAGACGGTGAAGTCCCATAGTTACCCATCCAATGGAGAACATTTTAATTTCAACCTCACAGCCTGTCTATAAATGCTATGTGGGATTTTTTTTTTTTTAATGGGATAAAATTTATATTTTACAAAGATAAAATTTATGTTTTGCAAATGCAAAGCCTTTCCCACAAGCATTGGAAGGAGGAATTGTGTGCCGGCCTTGGAGGCCAAGGCTGGACCTCCTCATGGTGCTGTTCTGACACCTTCTCACCGCAATATTTATCAAATTATGCATTTCTTTTTCTATTCTAGATCAAATTTTCTGCCTTGAATTGTAATTTTCAAGTGTTTAAATTTTCATTGCTTATCTCAGATTGAAGCTGAACATTTGCAGCACGTTGCATCTCTGCAGTGCTGTTTGCTACAGAGGGACCTAAAGCGTTCTTCAAAATTTACCAAAAAAAGAGATAAAACCAACCTCAAAAAGGTACAGTTCTGCCCAGGGGTCCCATGACTCCCACTGACTCCCACCCAAATGGCTGAGCTGGGAGCTGGAGCAGCTCCCTGGGGGACACTCCACAGCCTCTGCAGGTTTGAAGGGCAGAGTCTCAGCCTTATCAAAGCTTCTTCCAAGAGGTTCCCCAGCAGCCCCTCGTCGCTCTGAGATCCACCACGGGCATGTCCCACCAGTGCCTTCCCTCTGAGCATGAGCTTGGCACCAGCTGGGGCTGGGTTGCAGTTTTCCTTGTGTGTTGGCTCTCTTCCCAGAGATCCATCCGTGTGTCTGTGCTGCCGGGAGCACCAACAGCACTCAGGTTCCATGGGCAGAGGGCAGGTGCCTTGGATTTTCCTCTACACACAGGCTGGGCTGGCTTTCTCTCAGGATCCTTTGCAAGGCTCAGGGAGAGGGATTGGAGCCTCTACAGGAGCTCAAGGTCCAGATGGGCCTGGCTCTGCTGGGCCTGGCTCTGCTGGGCCATGCTGCTGTCAGAACTTGTCCTGCTCCCAGGTGTGTCAGCTGCTGAGGGCATGGCTGCTCCGGGTTGTGTCCTCCTTGCCTGTGTGCTGGGGTTTGGCCACCCCTCTGTGAGAGCTCCAGGGCTCTCCTGGCTGGGCTGCACCTCAGGCAAAGCCCCTGAGCTCCAGGGCTGCCACCTCCCCTCCAGCGCTGCCCGTGTGGGGCTGCACAGACTCACTCTGGGTACATGGACTGGGGATTCCTCGGCCTGCCTCCCCTCAGCGGAGCTGTGGTGAGAGGATGATTGAATCCCAGAGTGCTTTGGATTGGAAGGGACCTTAGGGATCACCTCCTTCCAACCTCCTGCACGGACACCTTCCACCATCCAGCCACAGCTGCTCTGGGCACCCTGTGCCAGGGCCTGCCCACCCTCCCAGGGAACAATTCCTAATTCCCAGTCTCCCATCCAGCCCTGCCCTCTGGCAGTGTGAGCCATTCCCTGTGTCCTGTCCCTCCATCCCTTGTCCCCAGTCCCTCTCCAGCTCTCCTGGAGCCCCTTCAGGCCCTGGCAGGGGCTCTGAGCTCTCCCTGGAGCCTTCTCCTCTCCAGGTGAACACCCCCAGCTCTCCCAGCCTGGCTCCAGAGCAGAGGGCTCCAGCCCCTGGAGCAGCTCCATGGCCTCCTCTGGACTCTCTGCTGCAGATTCAGGACTTTCCTGTGGCAGGGACCCCAGAGGTGGGCACAGTGCTCCAGGTGGGGTCTCAGGAGGGTGGGAGGAAAGAGGAGAATCCCTGCTCTTAGCTGGATGATCCCAGGACAGCAGAGCCTGTACCTGTGCTCCCAGCCTGCTCTGCTTGGGATGTGGCTCCCCCAAAACCCAACTTCCAGGTCTTTCCCACCCATCCCTCCAGCCTGGGGCTGGGAAAGGCTGGAGCTGCCAGGGGAAGGTTCCTGGCAATCCCTGTGTGCAGTGGAGCCCTCACAGCCCTGTCAGATGTTCCGAGACAGAGGCCGGAGATGCCAAACTCCCAAACAAAATGTGTTGAACAAGACAGGGATTCCCTGGATAAATAAGTCCTATTTAAATTTTTTTGCCCCTGTGTGCATTCATAGCTCGCTAGATATGTTAGTTTTATCGACTTGGAAAAGTGCCCAGGATTTTTTAAAAAATTGATTTCCTGAGAGTTTCCTGTGAAATTGGAAGCCTGGAAAAACGTGTGGATTTCTGAAATGCTATCTCATGGCTCCTTTGCCCCTTTTTTCTCCCCCAAGTAAAAAACAACAATACCTTCCTCCCCCCCAAGGTTTCATTGCATATACATTTATTCTTTAAAAATATTTCCAGCTGTTTCTTTTGCTGGGAAACTCATACCATCTGTAAACAACTGCTCAATGCACATAGTTCTGTTGTTTTGCCCGGTCACTCTTATTTTCCAGCTTTTATAATCTGAGAGTTCAGAGTAATCAGTAATGCCTTTTCTCCTCTTCACCCTCAATTTGATTATTTTTCTCATAAAGAACAGAGTAAGGAGAGCACTGAGCAACAGGAGATGGAAAAAATATTTTGATTACTTTTCAGTTGCTTATAATCAAGGAGTAACTCTTTAAATCCAGACCAATTTGCTGCATTGATTTAGTCATAATTTTAATTTCATGACTGTTTCAGGGAAAAACAAAAGTATTATGCTTTTTAATACTGGTTTAAACATTTGTAGTTTTAGGTTAAAATTTATTTAATGTTCCCTTTCTTCGGTTACTTCTGCTGGCGTGTGTTGCTTCACTCTCCCTGAGCTGCCAGGGGAGAAAAACTGAAATTCAAAGCACAAATTCTTCCAGTACTTTCAACAAGCTCATAAAATTACTTATATGAATATTCCCTTGACTCAGAGGCAACTGCTGACAGCCCTTAAACCTTTCTGGGACTACCTGGAGTGTGGGAATGGGTGACAGGGACACCTGGGTCCTTTGGGGCAGGCTTGTGCCATTTCCTGGGGCTCAGCACCCGCCCAGGCCGGGCCATCGCGGTGGGATTCTTCCCTGCCTTGCTGATTTTGGTGTTTCCCCCCAAGTGTGCCTTTTCCAGCAGAAATGCGACCTTTTCTGTTTAAAACTCTCCAGAAGAACTTTTAATTCTGGGTTCCAGAGGCAGCTCAGAAATGAGGTGGATGCAGGCAGCACACCCAGGGTAGGAAATGAAGGTTATAAAATGGGAAGATAATAAACAGTAGACAAGAAATAAATCCAGTGAAACTGAATGAGAAGAATTTCTAGACTTTGTGATTTTTTTATTAGTATTGTTTGCCTACCTATAGTTTTAACCTCCACAGTGCAACTTGTTCTGTCCCAGACCAGAATCAGGGGAGAAGCCTGAGGGAACCCTGTTTGCAGGACCAAACAAACCCAACGAAAACCAAAACCAAACCAAAACAAAAAACCCAAAAAATTTAAACCCAAAACAAAACCAGAAAAGCAAAACAAAACAAAAAGAAAAATTTAAAATAAAAACAATTCTCCTGCCAATACAAAGAGTATTGAAATCAGCAGAGCGAGGGCCCCCAGCTGAGTCTGGAGTGTCTCAGCCAGAGCAGAGGGGATCATTCCCATCTTGGCTTCTCCTGTGCTCACAGCTGACCTTTGCGTTGGGCTGATCCACCCCCTCACTGGGTTTGTCATTAGTGTTTCTTATTAATTAGTAATTGGGGGCACCTTGTGGCTTCAGGAGCATTGGCAGCTGTTAATGATCCCCAGGGATAATTAACACTGGGATGGCACTGGAGCAGGGGCACTCCACAGTCCAGGTGGGACTGGGCCAGCCCTGCCTTCACCTGGGGTGGCTGGACAGGGGCTGGAGCCCAGGGCTCCAGGGGAAGGTGCTGGGGGGCCCTGCCCGAGTGCTGATCCCGCAGTGCCGGAGCTCTGTGGCGTTCCCTGGCTTTGGGTCCGCCTGGACACGAGTCCTTCTCGGGGTGGTGGCCACCTGCAGGAAGAGGATGTGGCCAGGGCCCTGGCCAAGCTGGGCTGATGCTGTGTTCCCATCCAGAAACTGCTCTGATTTGTTTTAGGCTCAGCCACCATCTCAGCTGTTTATTTGCATGTGGTGCTCATAGGGGTGAGGTGGATGCCCAGTAACCTCAATCCAAACCTGGATTTTGGTCTGCCCAGACACTCCTCAGACATGAAATGTCAGAGGCACCACGTGGGAAGTGCTGGGCTCCCTGTGTGCCCAGGCTCCAGCACTGGGATGCTCTGTCTGTCACCACCAGGGTGCTGGGGACAGATCATATCCCTGTAGGTCACAGTCACCTTGGTGCTTCCTGTGGATGGACTTGCCTGGAAGTCTCAGCATTAAAGCACCTCTTCCTGAAGCTTGGCCTAAGTGATGGGTATGGCCAGGAGTAATGAGCACCTTCCTCTGGCACTGGAGACCTTCCTGGAGCTGTGCTGGAGCCCAGGTGTGGGCACCAGTCACACAGGGATGGTCCCTGGGTGTTTGGGACCATCTTGTCCCTGGTGTCCCCTGGCTCTGGCAGCAGAGCCTCTGTGCCTGCCGTAGGAGTCTCTGCCATTGCCTTCTTCTGCCCTCAAGCAGCAAACCCTGCATGGGCTCATCTCAGAGGGGTCAGAACTCTCAGATGTTGCTGTTCATGGCTGGCTCTCCCTGTTGCAGCAGGGAAGCAGCACTGGCTTTTCCCAGGACAAGGCTGCAGCCGAGCACAAGGGCGAGATTCCTCTGGCTGCTCCCAAGGAATTCTGACACTGAAGCTGCCACCAGCATCCCCACCCTGGGTGTTGCCCCATGGCCAGGAATGGTGTGGGGGGGGGCGTTGCAGACCCCACAGTGGATTTTGGGGGTTGGGGAACCCTCACTCCAGAGCTTGACTCAGATGTGGGACTGGGCAGATGCCTCAGGGAGAGCTCCCATTTCCTCCTTGCAGATTTTTTTTTTTATTTATTGTTATTTTGATTGTTTCTTGAGGGGAAGCTGCAGCTGAGGAAATAGGCAGCACATTCCTCCAACCCCAGGAACTGTCTTGTTCCCGAGTGGAAAATTCATCCCTTTTGGAGGCTGCCCTGATGGATTGGCAAAGGCAAAGGATGAAGAGGGGATGAGCCACAGCAGCCTAAGGCAGTGCAGATCTTTGTCCTTCATGCAGGGGATACCCTGGCTCTGGGAACCAGAAGAAACAGCCTTAAATTGCACCAGGGAAGGTGTAGGCTTGATATTAGGAAGAATTTTCTCTTGAAAACGGTGGTCAGGCATGGGAACAGCTGCCCGGGGCAGTGGTGGAGTCACCATCCCTGGAAATGTTCCAGTGTGGATGTGGCACGTGGGGACAGTGCTGGCTTTGGCAGTGCTGGGGAATAGTTGGACTCTGATCTCAGAGGGCTTTTCCAAACTCAAGGATTCCATGGTTCTGTGGAGCACAGCCCTGCTTGGATCACCTGTGGGCTCAGCGTTGTTTCCTTCTTTTGAAATCCGGGGCTTGGGGTTCCTCAGCACCTGCAGTGCTGGCAGGAGGAAGCAAAAATCCAGATTAAAAAGGGGCACGGGCACATTTGTGGGTCCTTGTGCTCTGCAGATGTTTTGGTGTGATGTGGAGCTGCTTTGCTGTTTTTCCCCCTCCTATTTAATAAAAATTAAATAGGAAACTGCTGGTGTCTTGCCCTTTGTTTAAAGAAGAGAAAAAAGGAAAAAAAAAAAAAGCACTTCCTGCATTTTCTGTGGCTCTGAAGTTAATAACCTACACTGCACAGGTAGCAGGCCTGCAGTTATTTTTATGGCACGTTCCTGTGTCAAACCTGTTTTCAGTTGCTTCTCCCTTTGCCAAATTTTAATTATTTGGGATGAAATTTTCCATGCTGGGTGCTGTTGGCTCCTTCCAAAACTGAACGTGTGGTTTGTGTTTGGACAAAAATTACTCAGGTGTCTCTGGGAAGGCGTTTGGGGGAAGCAGGGTAGGGGTTTTGGGTTTTTTTTTCCTTTTTTTTTCCTTAGGTAAGCAAACAACTCTGGCCTTTTCCCTCTGCAGAGGGAAGGTGCTGTGGGAGGGGAGCTGGAGCGAGCAAGGTCTGCTCCTCCTGCGACCCACAGGCAGAGTTAGGGACCTCTTCCTTTGGGATGGGGTTCAGAGGCTAATCATAGGGGTGGCTGTGTCTGAATAAATAAATAAATACATGGATTTAATCCCTTTTCCCCCTGGGAAGGCTGTGGCAGTGCTTTGGGGGTGTCCCAGTGCCCCCATTGCATCCATGGGAGCTGATCTGAGCATGGGTGCAAATCCAAGCGATTTGAATAATTGTTTCTAGTCATAATTTAAGTGATCAGGCAGAAGGCCTGTGCTTAAATCTTCTGAAATCTCATTTCACATTTTTATTGCTTTTAGTTATTTTTTTGTTTTGCTGTAACTGTTAAAATGCTGGGTTTTTTCCCAATATAGTGCAGCCCTCTCGATAAACATGGATTTCTCAGGTCAGTTTTACATCTGCTTGGACTCCTATTTTTTGACACTTTATCCTGTTAGGAGATGTTGACTGAAACATTTCTTAATTATCACGATTTACTTTTTGCTTGCAACTTGAGTTGAGGAGCATATGGCCTGAAACCACATTCTGCTTGTGTGCATTTTCATTTAAAAGATATTTATTAGCATTAGTTAAACAAAACTACCCAAAACACATCCAATATGTAGAAAAGCAACTTTAGGGAATAACATTTTGAATTGTAAATGATTTTATGGGGCAGATTATGTGACATTCTCCAGCCTGTCCCAGCACCCCACATCCAGCCTCCCTGCTCATCAGCAGATGCAAATTCTGCTCCTCTCCTTTTTCAATTAGAAATTAGGAAATCACCAAAATCAATTATTTGGGTAACTGGGAGTGCAGGAGATTCTGAATGAGCACAGGAGATTTCTGTTCCCCTCCACAAAGGTGGTACTTTGTTGGGGGCTGCTCTGACCTGTTTTGGCAAATTCTGGTTAAACAGTGATTTCCAGCCTTTCACCCTTCCACTTTATCATGCTATTTTAGTCCTCAAATGCCACTTTTTAGAATTTAAATGGAATGGTTTAGTTTAAATTGATTTTATTTTTGAAGAAACAGGCTGGGAGAGCTGAGGGTGTTCACATGGAGAAGAGAGGGCTCCACAGAGACCTCAGAGCCCCTTGCAGGGCCTAAAGGGGCTCCAGGAGAGCTGGAGAGGACTGGGGACAAGGGATGGAGGGACAGGACACAGGGAATGGCTCCCACTGCCAGAGGGCAGGGCTGGATGGGAGATTGGGAGGGTGGGCAGGCCCTGGCCCAGGGTGCCCAGAGCAGCTGTGGCTGCCCCTGGATCCCTGGCAGTGTCCAAGGCCAGGCTGGACAGGGCTGGGAGCAGCCTGGGACAGTGGGAGGTGTCCTTGACCATGGCAGGGGGTGGGATGGGATGGGCTTTAAGGTCCCTCCCAGCCCAAACCAGTCTGGGATTCTGTGGATTTGTTTATTTCAGCATCCAGAAACATTTAAGGCCACTTGATCTTATCTTGTTCAGGCTTAGCTTGGTGTTTTTGTCTAATGGAACATCTCCAGGAGCACCCTGGCTGTGTGAAACCGGTGAGATGAGAGCCCTTACCTGTTGTGGTTCCCTTTTTTCCTCATTTTTTCTTACAAAATAAGGAAACTTCCCAGCACAGGGGATTGTTGGGGTGTTTGTGCAGGGCCAGGGGCTGGGTTCCATCATCTTCATGGGTCAGAATATCCTTCCAGCTCTGGATATTCCATGGTTCCATGATTCAGCAGGTGGTTTTCCTGTGGAATTCTCATGGCAGGAGCCTCACAAGGTCCCTGAAGATGTGGCTCTTGGGTTGTGTGAGCTTGGGCTGTGCACAAAACCCTTTGTACAGGCAGGAATTGGGAGGTGCCAAGCATCTCAACAAGGTTTCTGCCCTGGCTCTATACTGAGTCTCCTTTTTCCCCCTTTCCCCCTTTTCTTTGTACACACAGATCTAATCTTCTAGAAAATGCCCCAAAGGTTTGAGCAATCTACCAGTTGCAGGAACCCATAAAGCTTTTTTTTTTTCCTTTTTTTTTTCCATTGTGTAAGTATGACAAATCATTAATTTTTGATTGATTGCTTTGAATTATGGGTGCTCTGACATCCTTTCTGTAGCTGAACAGCTGTATAACAAATGAACATATCAGTGCTCACAAAAGATTGGAGATCTAACAGAAGCAATTACATTGTCAGCTCCTCCCTTCTGGCTTTTCCCAGGCAATGGAGAGCAGAAATTTTTAAACAGAAATTCCTCAAGTGGCTCACAATAATAAAATAATAATAACAATCATCATCATCATAACAAAATACCTTTTTGTAATTGAATTAGATTTTTATCTCTCCATTTTCAGTGGATTTCATCTCCCTTCAGAAGCCAGGTTGTGTTTCTGCTTTGTGTAACTTGGACAATCCCTTTGAAGAAAATTTTACATGAAGAATTAAAAAAAATAAAATCAAATTGCAATTTTTTTGGTTGCTATTCCTTTAAGATTTCAGAATTGCACCAGTGCACTAAATGTGACCTCCATAACTTTTAAATTAAGAATTTATGCTGGCTGGAAATTTATGAAATATTTCAGCATGAAAGAAAGCCTTTTTCCCTCAGGAAAATTGAGCAATAAATCACAGCACTCTCGATTTACTGCCCTACAGCCAGCCAAAGATAGGATTTTTTTCCTTCCCCCCTTCATTCTGAAAAAAAAAAAAATATAAAAAAATGTAATCATATAAGACAGCTTAGCTGCTATCCTCCCACTCTCTAGAATTTTTAATTTCAGCTGTTTCTGCTTGGATTTATTTCCAATATTCCTGCTCGGCTTTTCAATTTCCTCAGTTATTAAATTTTAATTCAGTGCATTAGCATTTAAATTAAAAAAGGGTTTATTTTATCGAAATCGTTGGCTGGCCCCCATCCTGCTGCACATGAATTGCCTGTTTCTGCCATTTGCACAAAATGTGAAATGCAGCTAATATCTTTTAACTTGTATTTGCACAAATTCAGAAATAAAATTTCTGGGATTGGAATAATATTGTGTTTCCAAGGAAGGCTCTCATCAGCGAGCTGGGGAAGGAGGCGAGAGGAGACCCTGGGCCCTCCCTGCTCAGCCCTGCCAGGGCCTGCAGGGGCTAATTAGGGCACGGGGCTAACAAGGGGAGGTGTTGGGCCTGGAGCGGGGCCATTCCTGCATGGACATTTGGACAATCTGGCCATTCCTGATTTGCTGCCTGGCCGTGGCGTGGCTCTGCATCCCGGGGATCGCTGCCTGAGACTCGGTGGCACGGGGGTGACCGGAGGGGATGGGCTGGGGAGGCTCAGACCCTGCCCAGCCCCGACACCCCGGGCTCAGAGCTGAGCAGGGGCATGTGTGCAGCCCTGGAGAACCCCGAGTTCGGGCTGGAGAGCAGCCTGGTCCTTCTGAATCTAACCAGCTTTTCTGTTTTCATCTCCTAGGCCGAGGAGAGCAACAGCAGCGGGCGGAGGAGCTCTTCCAGCAGGTAGGGCTGGGATGTGCTGGGTGGGTCAGCTCTGCTCAGCTGTGCTCTCCATCCTGGAGACGGGGTGGCCAAAGGTGGGATGGGTGTCAGAGCTCAGTATCCATGCAACCCCCTTTAGGTATAGCTGGAAAGGTGGATGTAGGAGGCTGGCCTCACCCTGGCACCGGGGACTGAAAGCAGAGGTGGTTTGTGTGTGGTGTGGGAAGTTCCAGCTGAGTGCCCCCAGGGCAAGGCTCTTGGATGGAGACCTTGGGCTGTGCAGACCCTTCTGTCCTTCAGAAGGAGAGGACAGAGGTGTCCCACCACCCCATTCCCCTGTGATCCCACTGAGAGGTGTCTCTGCTGCTTCCACTCTGGAGAGGGACATGCTGAAGTGGGTCTGCCCTGGGCTGTGGCCTCCTATCCCCTCCAGGGCATTGAAAACACTGTGAAAGTTTTATTCTTTAGATAAAACTCATCCTGCTGTGTAACAGCACGTCCAGTGAGTTCTGGGAACCACTGTGGTGCTGATGCCCTCCCTGCCTCCCACTGCTGACCGTGCAGCCCCTGCTGGGTCCCATGCCCCCACTGTGCTGGCTGGTTCCTGCCCAGTGCCCCAGCTCTGCCAATGGCATTTCAGGACAAAATCCCCTCATTCCTGGCAGCTTTTTGTCCAGTTGGCACTGCTTGGCATTGAACACGTCTGGAGTGCCCCTGAGCTGGAGAAGATTTCTCTGTCACTCTTTGGGTGTGGCTCACCTGTGGCCCAGCAGTGAGAATTAGCCTGAAGGAAGTCTTTGAAAGAAAGCACAGGCTGAGGAGCAAGGGGAGAGGAGCCAGGCATCAATTCCTTCCCCTGGATTCTTTATTCCAACCTTTAATTCAGTTTTGTAGCTCTCACTGGAGGGTTTCCCACAGCAAGTGGGCGAGTGCATCCTCCATGTGGGAGCTGGCCTGTGGAGTGTCCATGTCACCTTTGGAGTGTCCATCCCACCTTTGGAGTGTCCATCTCACCTTTGGACTGTCTATCTCACCTTTGGGGCATCCATCTCATCTTTGGGGTGTCCATCTCACCTTTGGAGGGCCCATGTCACCTTTGGGGTGTCCATGTCACCTTTGGGGTGTCCATCTCCCCTGCCTGAGCTGCCCTTGGGGCAGAACATCCTCCCAGGAGTGAGCAATGACCCTTTCCAGGGCAGGGATGGAGCTCCTGGTGAGGTGGGAGAACTTCCCTCTGTTTTCCCTGCTCCTTTATATGTCCAGAGGAGTGTGAGGCTGGTCATTGCTTTTTTCCTTGTAGACAGTAGAAACAAAACATGGTCAAAGACTTTATCATCTACCTGGCTGAACAAAACATGGTCAAAGAAATGAGAATGACCAAGTCCATTTAAAAATAATAAAACAGAATCAAAATGTAATGTTTCAAGAAAGCTCTGTCAGTGATTGAAGGTAGAAATGTGGCTCTGACTCAATCTGTGAGGTCATCAGTGGATGGAGACACAAGATGGATGTTTCTCAAAGTCACTGCCGCTTGAAACCCTCACTAATTGCAAACTATTGAGGAAGCTTTTAACAATTAATTTATATCAATAAAAATATATGCAAAAATAATATCATATAATAGAATATAGTACAATGTAATTAATACAATATAATACAATACAATATAATACAATGTAATCAAAGTCACCTGGACTTTATCTTCCTGCAATAATTTTTTTTCACAGTAGCAGTCTTGGTCTAAGGTGATGACTGTGGTCTTGGGTCAATCCTATTTTTCTTTTTTTACTGCAGTGAATTGATTTTATTCTGTTTCAAGCAAACCCTGAAAGCTCTGAAGGCCCAGGGGTTTGTGCTCCCACCACCCCCAGCCCCAGGCCTGTTGCTGCTGTTGGTAGAACAGGGGTCAGGGTGTGCAGCTGGCAGCTCGTGGTGGCAGAGAGCACTTGCTGTTCTCCTCCCCCACTGAGTCCTGTGTGGTTGCTGCACCTCAGTGAGTGCTCAGCAATGGGAGATTTTAAAAGGTGAAGAGAATTCTTAGGAGCACAAAAAGCCCTCTTCCTTGAAGGCAGCCAGAAGAGAGATGGCTGCTTGCCTTGGGGAAGATGACAACTAAGAGACAACCTGACAAAGCTGTGCATGTTTTTGAACACTCCAGAAAAGGTAGATCAGAGGCTTCTTTCTTCCTTTTGCAAGGAAAAAAGAGACAGTCAACAAAATTAAAAAGCAGCAAATTAAAAGCCAGTAAAAGGCAGGATGTTCTCCTGCATGATGGGCAGCAGTGTGATGGGAGTGTGATGCCTGGAGCTGGGAGGGGACTCAGCAGGAACACGGTGACATGGGCTGGATTCACAGAATCCTGCGGCGTTGCGTTACTTTTCCCTGGTCCCGGGCAGCTCCGGAGAGCTCGGCTAAGGCGCGGCTTCTCGGCGGGACCGGGGGCTGCCGCGAGTCCCGGGCGCTGCTTCATTCCGCGCACCGGGGATGGGCTGGCCCAAACCCGGGGTGCAACAGAATCCCACATTGTCTTGAGTTAGGAGGGACCCTAAAGCCCATCCCATGCCATGGCAGGGACACCTCCCACTGTCCCAGGCTGCTCCAGGCCCCGGTGTCCAGCCTGGCCTTGGGCACTGCCAGGGATCCAGGGGCAGCCACAGCTGCTCTGGGCACCCAGTGCCAGGGCCTGCCCACCCTCCCAGGGAACAATTCCTAATTCCCAATCTCCCATCCATCCCTGCCCTCTGGCACTGGGAAGCCATTCCCTGTGTCCTGTCCCTCCATCCCTTGTCCCCAGTCCCTCTCCAGCTCTCCTGGAGCCCCTTCAGGCCCTGGCAGGGGCTCTGAGCTCTCCCTGGAGCCTTCTCCTCTCCAGGTGAGCACCCCCAGCTCTCCCAGCCTGGCTCCAGAGCAGAGGGGCTCCAGCCCTTGGAGCAGCTCCGTGGCCTCTTCTGGACTCTTTCCAGGAGGTCCAGGTCTTATGGAGGCCTCCTCTCCAGGAGGCCCATGTGCTGGACATGGTCTGGCCCCATCCTGTGCGTGAGCACATGGCAGGGGATCTGTTCCTTGCTGATATCCACTGGAGACTTGCTTTAAGCTTCTTCTGAAGCCCCTTCTGCACATGGTGGCCCAGGCTGGGTGTCCCTGACTGGTGTGTGACAGTCCCAGGGGTTGGTGGGACAGCAGGGCAGTGTGGGGCAGCACTGGGAGCCTCAGGGTGAGCACTGGGAGTCTCCATAAGACTACTGGAGCACTAACAACTTCCCAATAATTAATGTCAGCATTCAGATGGTGGGCTCTGGATCCTGACAAGAAATAATTGAAAAACCAAATGTGCAATTATGTCTGACAAGCAGCATGTGCTTTTCTTGGTCACCAGAGCCTTGTGTAGTCATGTGTTAGACATGGTTTTATATAATTATTATTGTTTATATGGCGGGTGTCAGAGGAAGGAGGAATTTCAGTTTGGAGTCCTCTGTTGGCTATTTATTTTAAAGTCATTAGATTTGTTTTCAGACTTAACTACACTTAATGTGCGAGACTCCCGCTGAATAAATCAGCCCCTGATATAGGAGCTGCATCTGTTTGTGGAGGGAACGGAGCCAGCTGGAAGCTCAGCCCGCCGGCAGCGGGGCTCGCACCAGCCGGGAGCCCGCCCGCAGCACAGATGTAGCTGGGAGGGGCTCAGCTCCTGGAGCAGGGGAAATCCAGGCCTTCAAGGCTGGGAGCTGCTGGCCAGGCCAGGGGTGGCTCTCCTTTAGTGCAGCGGCAACAGCGCTGGGCTGCAGCTCCCAGAAAGGGCTCAGGGAGGTGCAGGTCCAGCAGGAGGGCTCTGGGTGCTGGCCCAGGTGGGAGCAGAGCAGGGGTGCTTTGGGCTGGGCCTGGAGGTTTCCCAGCTCTGACATGGTGCAGTTTTCCCAGGTACTCCAAACCAAACCTGAGTGTTTCAGTCTGTGCCATAGAAGATGTGAATTCTATGGAATCACAGAATCCCTGAGCTAGAAGGATCCACCAGGATCACTGAGTCCATCTCCTGTCCCTGCACAGAAACCCCAACATCCCACCCTGAGCGTCCCTGCGAGTGGTGTCAAAATGCACCTGGAGCTCTTGGGGCTGGGACCGTTCCCTGGGGAGCCCTGGGAGGAGAAGATGTTGAGAAAGGGTTGCATCCACTTTGCTTCTTCTCAGTTCACCTTTCTTCAGCCTCCCTGCATTCCTTGCTCTGTCCTTTGTGAATACGTCCTCCCCAGCAGCTCCTGTCAACCAAGGGAGTGCCCTGGGATGGCACCAACTCTCCTTCAGGCTCCTCTTCCAGGTCCCCAGCACTGGGGAAGGACAATTTCTGAGGTTGTGGTCCTCTGAAGCTCAGGAGAGGGCTCTACACCCTGTGGAGGGACAGGCCTCGGGCTGAGTATTTCCAGGAATTTTTTCCAAAGAAAATTATTTTATTTGTCTCCCCTTTCTTTAAGAGGCAGCCTGTGGGATTTTCAGTCCCAGAGCACCAAGAAGCTTCCAAGTCATCCTTTATCAGAATGAGAGAAAACTCTTAGTAATTAGGCAAGGAATTTAATAAGCCTTGGTGCCTGCTGAAGGGCTCTCACCAGCCATCTTCAAAAAGAAACAAACCAACCAACCAGCACAAAACCCCTCAAAAGTGCCCTCTGGCCAGTTTTAGAGCAGTGGATAGTTCAGTTCTGTATGACAACCAGGACAGAAGCTGTGGGGAACCCAGGCAGGTTTCCTTGAAACCCAAAAGAAGGTCAAATGTCCACGTACAAGGAGATGACAGCGCTCAGACACATCCCAGCTCCGAGGGACAGGAGTATTTTTTGTGTAAAGCACACCAGTTTGCCCAGTGCCAAAGTCCTGGAGAGCTTGGATGGTGTGAGGTGGAGAAACGTCCCTTTCTGGAGCCATAAAGTACCAGGACATGGCAGTTCTAAAGCCTTCAGGAAAGCTGAGCCACCAGGAAATCCTTGGGTCACCCCCTCACTCCTCATGGCATGTTGGAGACCTGTGGCCATTTCAGTTCTCACCCCCTCAGTCATTTCTTAGTGAAGGAACACAGAGCTCTTTCACTGATATAAATAAATCCTTAATCTATTCTCTTTGTTTTCCCCTGAATTTCTTTGTCTCTGTTGACATTTCCACGCTTGAAAATTTAAAGACGCTGGCAGCTATTCCATTATCATCTTAAATTCAGTTTTTAACCTGCATCATTTGTGTGTCGCATTTTTTATCTGACTGAATTCTTTTGCTTTTGGCAAAGAGTGCGCGGTTGTTTTTTGTTGGATAAGCCAAATTTTTTTTATATTTGGTTAGACTTTCCTCTTCAAACCATCCTCAAGATATTCCTAATAAGGATTGAAGGGAATTTGTTTTGCTAATACCTTAGGAATTCTTTGTGGCTCTTGACTATTGTTCTGGTTTGTATTTTAATGTTTAATTTCCAGAGGAGAGGCCGGCTGATTGGTCCTGGAGTTTACCTTCTCTGAAGGATTCAGAGCTGCCGAGTGTCCCTTGAGGAATGAACACACGATTAAATTCCTCTTGGACTTCCTGAAGCAGAGTTTGCTGTCAGGAAAGGTTGTGTGTTCTACTAGACCCAGATAGCTGGAAAAATTAAGTATTCAGCTTTGTTTGTTTGTTTTTCCTAGATTTTAGCACTGACACCACACACACCACCGAGTGCTGCATTATGCGTTTTGGGGTTTTTGAAAGCTGCTACCTCTGTTTTCAAGAGCTGGCTGCCCTCAGAGGCAGGGGGTGAACTTCCCTGAGGCATCTCTCTTCTACAAAACCTTCATGTCCTTTAAATTTATGAACTCCTTAATAATATTGGTATTTATTGAGCAAATTTCTCCCAGGAAAGCCTGAACGGCAGCTACTGTCACACTTCTGCCTGCAGAAGGATGTGGCCTCGTGTTCTGATTTCAGTTTATTTTGGAGAGAGAAAGCAGAGGATGTAAATATGTCCCAGATAGGGGCAGGGTTTGGGCTGCTTCTCCTACCTCAGGGATTTTCTGTGTGTGCTCAGTTAGTTTGATGTCCCCAAGTCCAACTGACTTGGAGCGAGGGCCTCAGAGCCTTCAGGAGCTGCAGCTTCATCCTTGGTCAGGGTAGGAGGGAGCAGCATGTTCAGGGTGGTGGATTCCAAGAGGGGACCCAGCAGCCTTGTGGAGAAGCCCAGCCAAGCACAGGGATGCAGCTCCTGGGCCATGGACAGAGTCAGCAGAGAGACCACAGGAGCACGTGCAGGCACCTTGAAGTCTTTGAATCCTGAGGCTCACAGGAGCATGTTGCATGTGGAAAATGCCCAGAAGCTCTGACCAGCTTTTGCTTTTTTTTCTGTTCTGCAGCAAGTCTTCTCTCCTGTACTGCTGATGGAGGAGGGAGTTCCATCCCCTTAAAATAACATCAGGACAGGAGAGAGCAGGGTTTTCGTGTAACCTTTCAGGAGTTAAATGCACACTTCGGGAATTCACAGTGGCATTGGGGAAGATTGTGAAGAGAACTGAAACCTCCTGGTGGAACACAGATGACCACAAACCCCTCTGTGACCAAGTGAAAATTTGGGTTTCAGGCATATGGACCAGCACATACTGCCTTCATGTGTGTCACCCAGAGTGTTGGTGGCACACTTGGATGTCCTCCTTGGGTATCCATGCTCTGGAATGTGGACAGGCTCCCAAATGGAAAGAGTTAAGGATCAGAAGGGATATTTTAGTGTGCACACAGTGTACATTAAGGAAATGTTTGCTTCATTCAAGAGACAGCAGAGGTTTTCTCCTGTGAAGGGGAGATTCCCAGTAAGAGAATCTCCTGTCCAGCAAATGCCCAATGACCACAGAGGCAGCAATCCACACTGGAAGTACAGTGCCTCTTCCAGAAAATAATCCCTCAGAGGAGGAATCCAGGATGGGGTGGTTGTTCCAGCACCAGGATATCCTCTCTGAAGGATGCAGGCTCAGGCTGCAGAGGGGCTTTGGCAAAGACTCTGGGAGCTGTGGCAAGGAGGGGGGGTTGAGTCCCTTGGAGAGGAGCAGTTCTGGACACTGTGACACAGGAGCTTGGGGTAGTGCCTTTGCCTTTCAGGGTGTGAGGGAACATCTGAAGCTGGGGCTGGAGCCTGGAGCTCAATTGTAATGCTGGGAAAACAGCTCCTGCTTTTCTCTCTTTTAACCCTGCACTTGAAAATCTTCTTGTCTGGTGATGTCTGCAGCAGATGTCCCCAGGGAGGGACACCAGGCAGTTCCTCTGCTTCCTGATCTCCACCTCCTCCTGGTGTAAGGCATGGGGCCCACCCCCCTGAGCTGCCCCAGGAAGCAGATGAGAGCCATGGGGAGGAGTGGGAAGGTCACCACAGCTAATTTATCAGACAAGCAGATTTTCAACTTACATCCTTCTTTTTCTTGTCTCTGCTTTCATCATCTCCATGTAAAATGAGAGTTCATTTACATGTGTTCTGTCTATTCCACTTCCCATAGCTCCAGTCATGACAGGAACCTTCTGGTTCTTGTAAAACCATGGCAGACATCTGTAAACTGAGCCCAGTTTAAGCCTCCCCCATTTTTTGCTTCCTTTGGTTTCTGACAGCTGAGGCCTTTTGATTTAGCCTTGGATGAGCCAACTGCACGTTGGTTTCCAGAAGACAAGTTGGGACATCCCACTGGTGCTGTTGTCCTGCTGGCCTCTGCAAAGGTGTCCATTGCTTGATCCCCATGAGTATTTTTGAATCCTCTTTGGTGCTGCAGACCAGAAGAGTCTTCCAAGGAGTGCCCAAAATGTGTTTCAGTTTTACTCTAACTGGGCACACCCTGTCCTCTGCCAAGGGATGTCACCACGGAATCACAGAATGGGTTGGGTTGGGGGGACCTTGAAGACCCATCCTGTTCCACCCCCTGCCATGAGCAGGGACAGCTTCTACCAGAGCAACGTGTGCAGAGCCCTGTGCAATTTGGCCATCATTGATATCATCAAGGCACTAATGATCTCTGGGTTTTCCAGCTTGAGTGTTGTTCAGAAAAAACCAAAAGATGCTCCACATTCGCTGCTGGGGCAGGAGAGCTGTTCGTAGGTGTTGGTTCAGAGTGGTACATCCTCCTCCACATGTGCTTCCTTTTCCTCTCCTTTTGAGGAGCTGATGTTGAAGACTGATACTTCACTGATCTCGCTCTGCCCCTCCCCAAAAACTCAGCAGGATGTGTGCTGTAAAAATAGCCTCATTAGAAGCCATCTGAGTACATATGCAATCACAGATGACTCAAAGGGAGCACGGAGCATGCATGTTTCTGTTGCTGTCTTCAGAGAATTACATGACAAATTATTCCTAGCTGGAAGAAATGTCCTTTTATAATTGGGGTTTTTTTTTCTCATTCTTTCAGAAGGGAGGAGTGTGTGTTTTTTAAGTAGCTTTTAGTCACTTTCATTATTTATGAGGATGCTACTGCAGATCAGAAACAGCAAACTGCAAGCGCGAGTTTCTTGTGGCTGCAGCAGCTGAAGGGCCCCGTTTGCTTTCACTCATTGCTGTTCTGCTCATCACAGCCAGGGAGACCCTGCAGGGCCCAGAACAGCTCCACGCTGCAGCCTTCACCCCCTTCTCTGCCCTCCTGCTACAGGAGATCAGCTGGAAGGGGCTGCTGGATCTGTGGGTGGTGTCACCGTGCAGAGGGGAGCACTGCCAGCACCCAGCCTTCCCTTTCTGTCCTTCCCTCGGGAAGAGCTCCTGGCATTGTCCTCCTGTTGCTCCCTGCATTGATGCTGGTGAGGCTTCACACCTAGAACTGTTCTGGCCCATATTGTCGTGCTGCATCATTGAGCTCTGCTGAAACTGCCACAGGTGTAGGGCCAAGGAAGTTGTACCCAAATGGGTCCAGGAACCCACTTCTACCCCTGCCTTTCCAGTTCCTCATGTTGAGGCTTCATTAAGGCCTTCTGAAATCTCTTCTGCCTTCACACACTTGTGTCTGACATGAAAGTGGCCGTAACGTCATCGGAAGATGAAAGCCTGATGATCAAAGCAGGCAGCAATGTTGAAATGAGCATTGTGAGATGGCAGAGCTGGTATTACAGTAATTGGCTGTGTGGCCTACTTAGTGAGAGCAGGGATACATGCAAGTGCAATGTCTGTTTGCCTCTTTCATGTTGGAAATCACAGAGTCTGTTCTGGGAAGTGAAACAGGACCTCACCTGTAGGAGCAACCAGGTACGGAGTGAGCACTGTGTGATCCCAAGGCTTCTGCCTCCTCTCCTCGGCATGGAAGAGTCTCTTGGATTGCCAGGGCCCACAGCTCAGTAAAAACAAGACATGGAACAGTGAAGGTTGGTATTTCCCAGGAAGGGGCAAAGCCGTGGAGAAGAAGTTAGATCCCCCTGTGGAAGGAGGTAGGGTTTAAGCCAGCTGTGCCCGTGCACTCTGCTCCTCTGTGGCCTGATGG
Organism: Vidua chalybeata; assembly: GCF_026979565.1. Lineage (NCBI taxonomy): Eukaryota > Metazoa > Chordata > Aves > Passeriformes > Viduidae > Vidua > Vidua chalybeata. The sequence continues at coordinate 10,431,742 of NC_071550.1, forward strand.
CTCTGAGCAGTTTTTGTCCTGTGCAAGCAGTGTTGTGTTTGGAGAACAGGAATATCCTCTTGCCAGGAAATGTCAGCCCATGGATGGACCTGCAGAGGAAGGTGCAGCTGACCCCTGGAAGGCCACACTGAACACTAAACCTGCATTGTTTCATGCAGAAGGGTGGTGGCATGAGGCTGGGGACCGAGCTCAGAGCTACCAGGAGAGGGTGGCTGAGGGAGCCGGCGGTGGGAGGTGACTCTGGCAGGTTCTCCCTTGGCTCCTGTGCGCTGCTGTCTCCACCAAGTGGAGGCTCTGGCCATCACTGGTCCCAGTGTGTCCCCAGCAGTGCCCCTGCAGGGATCTGGCAGCCGGGGCAGGTCTCTGTGTGGGCACAGGGGACGTGGGCGCTGCCTGGGTCACACTGGGGAGTCTTTCTGCCCCCAGCACTGATACTGAACTTACCTGACACCCCGAAAGCTTCGAGTCCTTTTCTCTCTGTGCCCTCTCCCAAACCTGTGACACCTGCTTGGAGCCTTGGGAGCTGCAGAACTGAAAATTCACTCCTGTTGTTGCTCATCCTCTTTCTGAGCCTTTCCAGCAGTTGTGCCTCAGCTCTGGAAGATCTGCCATGGGACAGGAGTGGCAGAACCAGGCCTGGCCATGGTGGTACCGAGGCCTGGTGTCTTCCCTCCCCCAGGCAGGATGTTCCCTGTCCCTCCCTGAGTCTCTCAGGGAATTTCTGGAGAACAAGGATGTTCCAGATCTCTTGCTGCTTTATCCTCACCTCCAAGTGGAGGTTCTTTGTGCTGCTCAGTAGCAAGGGAGGTAAAATTCAGCACAACACTGAGCAAGTGCAGCATCATGGGCTTGCAAAGGCTGATCCAAGGACCAAAGGACTGGGAATGAAATGTAGCTTCTCTGGGTCACCTGCCCTGGCTCAGTGCATGTGTGGGTTGATTCTGTGCATAGTAGAGGCTGTGATGACTTCTGTCTTCCAAGGAAAACTGGTTCTGCTAGGGCTGTGTACGTCCCCCTTTCCATCCTGCCTGAAACTTTCCAGTGTCAGTAGCTTCCTTTTCCTTCCAGTTTTGCTCTGGGATGTTGGTACTCTTTCCCCAGCCTAACCAGGAGGCTTCAAACTCTGCTGTCCCATGACCTGCTGTGCCATGAGGATCATTCCCTGAGCCCAGCTCTCCCCTGGACCCTTGGGAACATTTCTATCCCATTCACAACTGAGCTCCAGAAAAGCCTTGACTGGTCCTGGTTGTGCTCTAGCCACAGAAGCATGACCTGGATTTCACAGGGGACCACAAGAAAGTGATGCTTACTCCTGCTGGGAGAGCTGCCTCCTCCTCCTCTCCAAAGTTGTGCAGCTCCAGCTAAGGCACCAAGTGGCTTTTGGAGAGCTCAGCCCTGCTCCCAGGAGTGTCAGTGCTGCTGTTTTTATGATTTCACTTGTTTTTGAGGGGAACAGCAGGCTCCTTTCAGGGCTTGTGAACCATGAATCATGTAGAAGAAAGCTGCTGATGTATATGGGGCTGTGTCCTTCTGCACATCAGGTACCTGTGTTAGAACATATGGGGCAATGAATTGCTGTCAGTTAATGTTTGCAGGGTTAGGTCCCACCCAGGAACAGACATTCCAGCTGGGAAATTCCTTTCTTGGCAGAGCTGGATCCACAAAGTCAGTGTGCATGAAGGGAAAAGGTTCTGAGAGTCCATTGGTCTTGACTAACAATTTATATATTCCTCAGCTCCAGGCCACCAAGCGTGGCCAGTGCACATCTGTACTGAGCCCAGGGACCTGCCAGCCAGACACACAACTCTGGGTTTGAAAACTCGGGGGGAACTGTTCTCCCTGAGCACATCCTTTGGAAAACGGCTGTTCCAGTGGCCCACCATCTGTGCTAATGTTTTGTGCCTCATTTCAGCTGGTTCCAGCTTCCAGCAATGAGCTTGCACCCTGCCAAGTTAAGGCAAGACAGTATTTTCTCCCCATGAAGATGATGATATGCTGCAATCAAATCATCTTCTAGTCTTCAGTTTGGCATGAGAAACAGACTGGAGCAGTTTGGTCTCACAGAGTCATAATGTGTCTTCTCCCAGTCTTGAACCATTTCAGTGCTGCATTTTGGAATCATCTTCAGCTTTCCTGATCACCTCTGAAACCTGAAGCTGCTCGCTGTGTCTGCAGCACATGAGGAGTGGCTTCACCACAGCTTCAGACAGGGAGAAAATTATCTCCTCCTTCCAACTCAGGCACCTGAACCGAAAATTTGGTCAGTCCTTCAGCTCAGAGTGTGGTTCTCTGTGGTTGCATACCACATGGGTGCATCCACAGTCCTGGGCTTGTCTGACTGTGCTGCAGCCACTGGTCTTGGGCAGAGCCAGCTACGGAGAGAGGGATCCACTGCTGGAGTGCCCTGTTCACAGTCTTTGCTCTCCATCCCTCCATGGCTCCACCCATCATTTTTAGCAAGAGTGGTGTTTAATTTAATTCCAGAGCATGAATAAATCTGTCCCACGTCAAGCATTCCAGGAGTCCTGTGGAAATGCCTCTCTATTCAGGAGCAATACTCATGGAGAACAGCTTTGCCTCGCAGCACGGGGCCTGTTGCTGATTTGGTTTGTGTTTGAATGTGACCAGTGCAAAGCTGGCATCATCAGAAAGTCATTGTATTCTTGCCCCTTTTATAATCTCCTCAGAAGGCTCTAGCCTCAGTCTCACTGCACTGGTATCAGTTTCTAATCCCAGATCACTTGGCTCATGCCTGGATTTTCCTGTTGCTTTGCCCAGGTCTGGCAGGTCCAGGTTGCAATGCCATCCATAACCAAGCTCTCACTGCCTCTCCCATCTTCCAGGCTCCCCGTGTGAACTGCCCTGGCTGGCTTTGATCTTCCTCCACAGTCCTCACTACTCTACCCTATTGTTGCCTTTTGCATTTCACACCTTCTGGGTTTGATTGATCTGCAGTCAGTCTCACTCTTTGCTGATCCTTGAGTATTCTGTACTCACTGCCTTCCATTGGAAGAGTGCTGGTGGCTGAGATGGATGGGCCTGTGGCACACTCAGTAATATTTACCATAAAGATTGTCCAGTTCTCAACCACATCTTCTCTGTCTCAATCCATCTTTCTCACTTGTAAGAGCCCTGTATGATTTTGGGAGCACAGCAGGGGGGAGTATGTGTGAGAAGGCAGGAAATGAGCGGGAAGGCAGGTCAAGGCTAATTCTCTCTGTTTAGGGGCTATTAATTGTACATTTCATTCCATAATGAGAATGGAGGGATGAATAATAAAACCTCTGGCAATAGGATGTGCCTGACCCAGTTTGAGTAGTGACTACATGTCCGTGTGGGAGGTTAGGCAGTAATTACTGGAGGATTGTTCTCTCTGTTCCTCTGCTCCCCTCATCCCTGTCCTCCCAGGAGCTCCACACTTTCACCTCCAGTTGCACCATCCTGGTTCCTCTGTGAGCTCCATAACCTGTGTCAGAACCCACTGCAGGTGTTAGCTCTCTAACACTGTAATTCATACTTTGTCCTGACAAACTTTATGATGTTCCAAGCAATTTGGGATTTTTTTTCTCTGTCACTGTTGCACGATCTAATAATCATCCATTAGTTCAGTATATTTTTCATTTAATTTTGTTACTTCTGCCTAAAACATTTTCAAATACCTTTGGCTGTTCCCAGTGTTTACATGACTCTAAATATTTCACAGTGTTTTCTGTTTCTGGGTAGTCTGAGCCATTATACATTTAGTTCTGATTTCTGCACAAACTGAACCAGCAATTATTTTATCCTTGTATTGCATGGTGGAGTGTATTAATAACCAGTATGAAAAATTGGGGGTCCATAATGAGTGATGCTAAAGGAGCTCCACTGGCTTATTCCCACATCCTTGTCTGGTGGACTCATACCCCCTTTGCCTTTTGCTACCACAGCACCTGTTGATGTTGTTTTACAGCTTTGAGGTGTCCAACTTCCTTTCCTTAAAGGGTTTTGAATATTTGTTTAGGTTGTTTTCTCCCATAAATTCCCAGCTCTTCTTACCCTGATGAAAACACATGCTATTTCCTAACCTGTTTCTGAGCACAGTGGACCTCCTTTGCCTTTCCCCTTCCATTAGGCTTTCCCTGTCATCCCAAATAGTTGTATCTGTCCATAATGTGGTAGTCTCCCAAAATATCCTCATCCTCCAGATGATCCCCTTTGATCAGCACTGTGTATGTTCAATAAAGCCTCTGAATATCAGGGGATGTCAGGTTGCTTGAAGGGATAAAAGAGAAGATGCGATAGAGGGTGGAGATAGCTCCAAATTAAAAATGTCATGGAATCATAGAATCGTTTAGGTTGGAGAAGACCTTGAAGATCATCAAGTCAAATTGAATTCAGCAGTGTCAGGTCCACCAGTGACCCATGTCCCCAAGTGCCACAGGAGAATATGGCTTTGTGTGTATGGACTAGTGTTGGCAAAATACCTGTAGTCAGAACTGCTGGAGCTGTGCCCATGGCCTGCTGGCAACCAGGGCAAGTTCTGTGCTCTTCTTTAGGGGTCCAGTGTGTTTATGAGCGCTACAGTTGTTTGTGATGATTAACATTATTTTCATTACTAGCAAATAATTTTATTGCTGTTGTCCGGTTAAATTTTAATTACTTATCATGTATGGCAGACACACATTGATATGCTTCTTTTAAATAACCTGCATGAACCATGCCTTGAATTAGGTCCTGGTGATGACAAAATGAGCACTTGGCATTGAGGATTCACATTCTCTCCTCTCTTTCCCCCTTCAGGGAGTGTTTGAAGAGGAGCCCACCGAGCCCAAAAGCTGAGGGCTCCGACTCGGTGACATCTCAGTCCTCCCCCAGTGAAGAGGCTGGAATGATGACTGAGGTGAAAGTGAAGACAGAGGTACCAGATGACTACATCGAGGAGGTGATCTGGCAGGATGACACCAAAGATTCCAAGAAGAACATCAAGGATGGGCCGGGCGATGTGCCTGCGGAAATCTGCGTGGTCATCGGCGGCGTGCGCAACCAGCAGACGCTCGGTGAGGCACGGGGCACCATTCCCTCGGGGTGTGGGGACAGAGTAAGGCTCTGGAGATCTGTGCCTGGACACTCAGCTCTGCTGGAGGGCTCAGAGCCAGGGTGAACATCAGTCTTGGGGTCCTGGCTCAGGATTATTGACCTTCTGTGTCTGTTTGCATCTGGTTGCACCTAAAGGCTCAGCCGAGATCTGAAAGAAAAAGCTCCTTATCTTCTTTTGGCATGTTCAGGGACTTGCCCATCAGTCACCTGCAGCACCTGGTGAGCTCAGGGCTGGAGGTGTGTTTGACACAGATGAGGAACTTGGAAAGGAAAGCCTGAGAAACAGCTGAGGTGTTTTGAGGAAAGTTGCTCTGAGGAATGTGGATGCTTTCTGTAAATGAGTCTGAGCTCAAGAGCAGGTTTTACAGGTTGCTGTTTGTTTGTTTTCCTGATCACTCCTCAGTTGTGGGAATACTTTTGACTCTGGGCTGGCTGTGGTGTGCCCTGTTCAAAACAGTGCTTCCTGTCCCCACCCCACCTCCTGCTGTGATGAGAAGAAGCTTTTTCTTTTTTCTGTGAACATCAAACTGTCCTCTCCTCCTGCTCCAGGGAAGGGGCTTCCTGTGGGAACCTGGGAAGGCACCACTCCTGCAGTGTCTCTGTTGTCCTCAGCCTGGAGCAGGTCCCTGCAGTGTCTCTGAGATCCAAAGGCACTTGCTAATAAAAAGAAGGAAGAGCAGTTGGACCAGGTTTCCTTTAAGGGACTCAGGAGAAGGCTGATTTGAGCTGCCCAGCATTGCACTTGGGGTTGGTTTGTCCTGCAGGGGGAGAGAAAAGAGGAATTGATGTTGGATTTTCTCCTGGGTTTTGATGATCATTATCCATACTGCTGGAAAGAAATCCAGGAGATGTCCTTAGCTGGTGGTTGTCTCAGAAGCATCGTTGTTCTCCCTGTCCTCCTTTCCATCACAGGACAGCCACTAAGAACAACAGGGCAGGAGTTCAGTGCTGTCTGTGCAAGTCTAGGGAAAGCTTAAGAAGTCTAAAACTATTTCTCACATAAAGATTTTACAATTTGGAAGAAATACTCTGTGTATTTTCAGAGTTTTTGTGCCTCTGCAGCTCTTGATCATTACATGCTGAAAAGCATCCCTGGTGCCCTGGGAGGGGGAGGTGGAGCTGTGACTGATGGGCAGCAACGGGAGCTTCTCCTCCAGCCATGGCCACCAGCTCTTGGTGAAAGCATCTGCAGCTTGGGCGTTTGTCCCACAGGACCCTCTTCTCCCCACAGCTCCTGGCTAGGCAGCAGCAGCTGCTCTGCAGTCAGTGTCCTCTGGCAATGCTGGTTTCCAGCTGAGCTTGGCTGCGTTGCTGTGCAGTGGGGAGGGGGCTTTTGCTCTTGGCTCACTTGGGTGGACTGGAGGGGAAACCAGTGAGGAGCAGCTGATGGCACTGGGATTGTTCAGCTGGAGCAGGCTGAGGGCAGAGCTCCCTGGGGGCTGCAGCTCCTCATGAGGGACAGCTCCCATCTCTGCTCTGGGACAGGGACGGGAGCCAGGGAACAGATGGAGATCAGGAAAGGTTCTTCCCCCAGAGGGTGCTGGCACTGCCCAGGCTCCCCAGGGAATGGGCACGGCCCCGAGGCTGCCAGAGCTCCAGGAGCGTTTGGCCAGGGATGCCCAGGGTGGGGTTGTTGGGGGGTCTGGGCAGGGACAGGAGCTGAGCTGGGTGATCCTGGTGGGTCCCTTCAGTTCGGACTGTTCCATGGCTCTGTGATTCTGTGTTGTCCCTGTGGAAAGCGTTGGGGACTGTGAGGAGGACACTCACAATTTATGCACACTGTGGAGAGAGGGACAGATTCATTGACCTGAAGTGTCAATGGTGGTTGAAAGCCATATAAACTGGAGGGCTTCTGTCTGGAAGGGCCTTTTCCAGTGAAACACATCTTGTATTGGTCATTGTAAAGCCCAGGCTTCTTTAAAGGCAGTTTGGTTTGGAAGTGATAGAGGTTGGTGCCAATTCCTTTGTGAACAGAGCCCTGGAAGTGCCCCTGTCTGGCATTCACATGACCTTTGTTTTTGGGGAGGTGGCTCTGAATCACTCCAGCTTGGCCATCAGGTGCTGTGCTCTGTGTGCACAGCCTGTGGTGCCCAGCTCCTTGTGTTTGCTGAGCTCTGGCACCTGGTCCCTTCTGTCCCCCCATGGAGATCACACACGAGCACTGTGCCCATCTCTGCACGCACCAGGGTGCCTCACACCAGGAATGTGCCCCATGTGCCACTGCTCCACTGGCCATTCCAGCTACTCTAGTGGCCATTTCAGCTCCTCACTGGCCATTCCAGCTGCTGCACTGGAGCAGCCCAAAAGTGTGACCTGCTGATGCTGCTGGTGCCTCCTGCCTCCAGAGCAAAGGCTCTGTGACTCTGCTGCTGCTCCCAGCATTTCCAGGAGCTTTCCTTGCCCTGGGATCTGGGAGCCCTGTGTCTGAATCCCTTCCTCCAGGCATACAGGCAAGCTTTGGTAGGATTTTATTCACCTTCATTGGGGCAGCTGAGACTGGAGGTGTTGAAAATGGTTATTTTAATAGCCAATCCTGATGAAGTGGTGACTCAGGAGTGAATGAACCTCTCTCCTCTGCGTGGAATTGCCAACCCCCAGCCTGTCTCCTTTCAAGGGGTGCTGGGGACAGTTGGTTAAATGGGAGATGTGTCTGAGCTGGGACCATGGAGCTGAAGGGCACACGTGGCTCCAATTGACAGCTTCCCTGCAGGGCTCAGCCCTGGGACGTGGCTGAAATGCACATTACAAGATTTATGTCTCTTTTCTGAGTGACACATCTGCTCTATTTATATTTTAGTTGTTACTAGGAGCAATTTATAAAAGGGATTCCCAGCTCAGTTGCTGCTATTCCCTTGCAGTGTTTACATCAAACCAGGCCTTGTGTTTTTTGCCTCCTGTTTGCACCAGCTCCTGTCTCTCCCGGCACTTTGGGCCACTCCAACTCTGCCTCCATCCGTGTGGAGCATCCCAAACCCCGTGGGGGCTGGAAGGGGCTGTACTGGGTGGGATGGTTGGGAACAGTGGCCACAGTCCCCCAGCCAAAGAGCTGTTTGTGGGTTTGGACCATTTTCCTCTCAGCTGCTTTTCCACAGAAGTCTTTCGATCCTGTGGGATCCCCCTCTGGCATCCCAAGCAGAGGAAGCCAGTGGAGAGGTTGGCTCTCACCTGGCTCCTGTCAGCTGCAGCTGCTGTGGATCCCCCACTCCCCCCTGCACCCCCACGGTACCCTGGGTGTCCCAGCCCTGGGGTGGGGGATCCTGCCCTGCACAGCTCAGGGGTGTCACATTTCCTATTCTTCTTTCTTCTGGCAAGATTCACGTTCTGACCTCAGGCCAGGGTCACTTGAAGAGCCACAGCACATGGATTCTTCTCAGGGCAGACAGGCACAGAAGTCCCATGGAGCAGTCTGGAGAGGAGAGGAAAAGCAAAGGGCACTTGTGTTGCAACTGGGGAGAAAGAGGGGGAGACTGGTTATCAGATGTGGATCATTTCCTCCTGTTGGGAATAGCATCAGATCAGTATTTGTGTCCAGGAAGACTGAGCTATCTGTGAGCTGATCAGAAGTTTGATACAAGACTCCTTAAGCTCTCAATCTGCTCTCCCAATCTGGTGCTTTACAAGGAACGTTTTGGAGAGGACTTTTCCAGTAATGCATTAAATCAGAAATGTTTCTGAGACAGAGTGAAGAGAGAATCCTTCTGCTCTGAGCCTCTCTGTCTACCTCCCAGGCACACATTGGGTTCATGCCATGGTGCTGATATTTCACTCGCTGAGCTGCTCAGCGAGTGAAATTCAAGAGCACTTTGGATTCTCCCTGGTGAGGTAAAATAGTTCTGCAGAAACCTTAAGAAACTCTGTGAGACCTCTGACATCTTGTCAGAAAGCCACAGGGACATATGGGTCTTGGAAATTTTTAATAGGCTTCAGCCATCATTATTCCTTGGAAATGCATCCACTTTAAGGGCTTTTTTCTGATTTCTTTTTGCACAATTTAGATGGAAAAGCAGTGGAACGTGACTCTTCCGTTGGATATACACGAAATCGATATTCAGGGACCTGGATTTTTGACCATGCATTGAGATACACGTCCGGTATGTGATGGAAGGGTGTGAAAGTCTAACCAGGGCTCAGGGAGCAAAGGAAGCTCTGGAAGCAATGGGTGCATTGCCCAGATTCCAGCTGCAAGGCTCAGGAAAAGCCTGGCCCAACTGAGTGCACCAACTAACCCCAAACCTTCCCCACCTCCCCTCCTGCTACCACCGGCTGTGACCTGCATGATACACCCTGAGTGGACAAGGACCTCACTGCTGCTGTCCAAGGCCACATGGGCATGTTCTCTGCAAGGCCTTAACACACAGTGATGTCCTTCTTCCTCCATTTCACCTTTCCTCCTCTCTAACAGCACATTTTTTGTGGCAAGTCACCCCTCCCCTCTCTAACGTGAGGGCCTGTGGTGAGCTGAGCACACAGCTGTGGCTGCTGAGCTGTGTCTCTGCCTCAGGTCTGTAACACACCTCCCTCACACCCTCCCCAGCTCCCCGTGCTCCTGGGGCACTGCTCTACCACGTGTGGGCAGAGGGTGAGTGCAGGTGTCCCCATCAAAGCTGACTCCAACCTTCCCTGGGTTCCACTTGAGACCTGGGAGATTCAGGACACCTGCACAAAAGCCATGGCCTGGGACACGTGGTCCCTCAGCTCCTCAGCTCCTGCCCCTGGTGTCCAGCACAGCCCCTGCACGAGGGCTGCAGCCTCTGCTCGGGTCCACAGTGCAGAAGGAAGGCACTGCACAGTTACCTGCACAGCTGACCTTCCTGGAGAACTTCTGCACAGCCAGTGCATCTGTGTGCCATAGGAAATACAATAAAAATGGGGAAAAAAGTTCAGCCTAGAGCTCCTCATTGTGTTTGGCTGTTTGCACCAACTCATAGAATCACAGAATGCTTTGGGCTGGAAGGGACACTTTCCACTGTCCCAGGCTGCTCCCAGCCCTGTCCAGCCTGGCCTTGGGCACTGCCAGGGATCCAGGGGCAGCCACTGCTTCTCTGGACACTCTGTGCCAGGGCCTGCCCACCCTCTCAGGGAACAATTCCTGCCCAATCTCCCATCCATCCCTGCCCTCTGGCAGTGGGAGCCATTCCCTGTGTCCTGATCCTCTAGGCCTTGTCCCAAGTCCATCTCCAGCTCTCCTGGAAGGGGCTCTGAGAGCTCCAGCCCTGTGATTAACTCAGTGGTCTCCTCTGGAGCCATCCCAGTTCTTCCCAGTGCTCCATGTGCAGCCAGCACTGTTGGGATGTGGGTGGGCATCAGTCTCATCCTGCTGTTGGTTCAGCTGAACCTCAGCTGTGCTCAGGGCTCCTCTTTGCAGGGCCCAGCGCATGGTGAGTGCTCTCATCTGCTGCTTTGGGGCTCCAGCTCCAAGAGTTTTCAGAATAGAATTTTGGAGGTTTGTGGTGAAAATAACCAGTCCTTGAGCATGGGAATGAGGGCTGGCAAATGCTGCTGACTTGCTGATAGCCCAGGTTTCACTCAGGCAGCCTGTGTGGAGTGACCACAGGTGGTGACTGTCCCACAGATGTGTATCTATATAAAATACAGTGAGCCATGATAATAGAAATGCTCTGCAGCAGATCAGATACAGCCAGGTGCCTGTGCTATCAGAATATGTGAGTATTTTTTCAGCTGGGTACTCCGGTGTATCAGACTGTGGCGAATGGCCTCTTTCAACATCAGTGACAAAGGAGCCTCCCCAGCTCAGGACAGAACCCCAGGAGGTGCTGTCAGTGATGGGCAGGGAATTCAAGGCTCTCACACTCTAAGGGGGGTGTTTTCTTCCCAAGCTGCAAGAATGGGACATGGAAGGGGAAAAAGGACTGTGGGCACCCTGGGTTTGTTCCTGGCAAGAGCTCACTTTGAGTGGCTCCAGGTGAGTATTGCTGTGAAATGCTGTTTGGGAATGTTTATCTGGATGTGTGTCAAAGTTTTTGTTCTCCTTTGTGGCTCCTCCCTGAGTTTTGCTGTTTGGCATGGTCAGGAAAAGACTGTTTCAAGGTTGTGTGAGGAAAGGTGCATGGAAATGAAATTCTGCATTCATACCAAATTAATTCAGCCCTTTTTTTCTCCCACCTCCTCTTCAGTCAAGTGATGCTCTCACCCTCTCCAAAGAGCACCGAGGGGATCCCAGTTCACAGCTCTAGTGGACAGTTAAGAAATGCAGTGCATTCTGCAAATAAGAGCTGGGAAAGTGAATTTATAGACTGTGCGACAAAGTGAAGTAAGGAAAAAAAGAGATTGAATCAACTCAAGTCGATTCAAAGTAACTCAAGTAACAAATCTAAGGAAATTTCTGTCTGTTCAATAACAGAAGAGTCTAAATTCATGGCATAACTTCATCATTACAAATGGTTCTTCCAGCTCTTTTCCTCTGGTTTCATTTCAGATGACTGTTTGCAGATGTGTGTTTTCTGGAATTAGAGACACAAATTGAGAAGAGGGACTACTGTGGTCATGTGCTTTTCCTTAAAAAGGGCAAAAGTTCTATTTGTATCTATTTGGTTTCCTCTGGGTGGATATTTACCAAATCTCTGTGGGTTTCTTGGGAAATTTGTACATTATGCATTTCTTGAGAAATTTTGAAAACTCCAGGCCTCAAGATAACATATTGCCTTCTTTTTTCAGTTGAAAAGGATTTTTTCCCAGCTACTAGGAACTTACTGAAAAGTAATTCAAGGTTATTTCTGTCCATAGGAAACATTAGTCATTATTATAAAATTATAAGTCAGGCTATTTTGAGAGTGTCCCTTTCACATTAGCAAAGTTAAAAAGATACACTGAAAATATAAGTTCAGGGTAATATGCCAAGGAATCTTAAATAAGGCTGGCAGAAAGAATAGTGTCTGGGATAGTGATTTCCTGCGTTTATCTCTGTGAACCTTCCAAAAATTACTTTGCTGTCAAGTACAGCCTTTTGCTCGCAGTTTATGGACCAGTGTGCAGGGAGGCTGTTCTCCTGATCTCTCATAGTGATGTGTGCTTCTCCCTCTTGTTTTTCAGGGTCTTACGAGTGTGGAATATGTGGGAAGAAATACAAGTATTACAACTGTTTCCAGACCCATGTGCGAGCACACAGAGGTATCTCAGTCCTGCTGGAATCTCGGGAATCCTGGGATAACACAGATTCAGGGCAGCCTCAGGCTGGAGATCAGGAAAGGTTCTTCCCCCAGAGGGTGCTGGCACTGCCCAGGCTCCCCAGGGAATGGGCATGGCCCCGAGGCTGCCAGAGCTCCAGGAGCGTTTGGCCAGCGCTGCCAGGGATGCCCAGGGTGGGGTTGTTGGGGGGTCTGGGCAGGGACAGGGGTTGGACACCTGGAGTTGGATGATCCTAGAGGGTCCCTTCCAGGATATTCTGTGATTTTAGGTCTATTTTTAGGAAGGTCTTGCAGGTTGCTCTGCTGCTTCCCTGGTCACTGGTAATTCTTCTCTGGGGTGTCCCACTGAGAGGGGCCCGGTGATGAACTTTGGGGCTGTCTCAGCTTTATGGCTCTTTACTCCAGCAATATTTCTCCCCAGGTCAGGAGCAGCTCCTGTGTTCAGGGCAGTATTTACTGCCCAGGGCTGTCGAGGGCATCCCTGTGTGCAGGGGGAGCTCAGATCAGTTTCGCCTGGCAGGTCCCAGTGCCAGCAATGCGGTGGCATCTCCCTGAGGTGCTCTGTGCTCCTGCCCATCTGGGAGTTCCATCCATCCCTGAGAAGTCAGCCTGGGAGGATATAAATCAGATATGGGCATTGTGACTGCTGTATTTTTATGTTCAAATCAAAATGCTCCTTGAGCTGCCCCTGTGCCCCTGCTGTCAGCTGAGGTCACTTCCCGAATGCACTGTGTGCAGGAAAGGTCTCGTGCTTGGTCAGGAGTGGCTTGATCTGGGTTTTCTGTAAGACTGAACAATCCAATGTTGCTTAATTGCAGAAATGTGAAAGTTTGAGGTGGTTTATTCAATCAAAGTGTAGTTTGCAGGATTTGGAGCTCTAGAATACAAGAATAGCAGGGACTGCAATCCAGCTCCTCCTGAGCCTTTCTCTGGGTTTGTCTCCTGTCCCCTGAGGTGAGCACTGGAGTCACTGTGCCAGGCTGGCAGGAGCATCTGCTTTAGCTCCTCAGGTGTAACCAGTGGTTGAAAAACCAGGAATAATGAATGCTAACATTAAGTTTTAAATGTTCAAACTCTCAAAAGTCAGCACATGCACAGCTGAGAAATGAACATGAATCCTTAACTGCCCAGAGTTTGTCACAGTCTCATAACACATCCTTAATTGCATGGTTGCATATTCCTTGTGTGCTGTTTAATATCACAGAGCTGCTTCTGTACCTCTGGATACACAGAATTGCTTTTCCATGCTGCTATTTCTTTTCTAAATACCAACAAAATTCCTTAAAGTCCTTTAAATATAGCTTCAAGTAGCTTCACTCTGCAGCTTAAGGAAAAAAATCCCTAAAATAACAGGGATATGCTTTACCATTACATCACAGAATTGCAATAATTTTGCAGTAATAATTGTAGTATTTAAATGTGAGACAAGGATTGCTTTTATTTTACATCTCTTCCCCAAGCACCATGGGATCTTTAGTTCAGCTGGAATTTTAGAAGCTCTGTTAGCACGATGTCACCTCCTAGTGTGTGATCTGATTAATTTGTATTCATTTATATATTGATAATGAAATTAAGAAATATATTAAATTATATGGGTGTATCAACATAGACCTGTACGTTTGATATCCATAGTTTTGATATGAACTCAGTGGAGACATGACTTTACCTTTTGCTTCCAAGGTCTTTGTCATATGTAGTTGCAGAAAATGAAAATTTTCAAAATTCTGAATGTGGAAATTTATCACTAATTCTCACATCACTGATGGAGAAGCAGAATTTATATCTGTGATACTTAGAAAGTCTTGGTTTATGTTACTGTAAATGGATTCATGTAGTAGTAACATTTAAAGTGCATTCAAATTGCCTTAAGACAATAAAAATACAAATGAGTTATTTATTCATCTACACTCTTCAGCAAGAAATGAAACTGCAAACATGATGCAGCTCTGGCAGTGGGCTTCTCCCAGGAAGCTTCTCCCAGGCACTGGGCAGAGTGTGCCTGGCTTCAGAGGAATAAACCTGCAGTGAAAGATTAAAACAGGCAGGAAAAAAGAAGGAAGGATTCTTTGGAGGAAAGCCCTGTGTCATATTATCCAGTGTGAGTTGTGCATGGACTGGACCAGAAATGGTGCTGGGATGGCAGAAGACTGCAGGAGTGAAGGGGATTTTTGTGAAAGATGCTTTTATTGCTCCAAGGTTTCATAGAGGAGGAGGGGCCAGTGCTGCCCCAGGCTGAGAAACGTGAGATAACGTGGTGGGATCGCTGCACTGAGGGTACAACCCTGCACGTTCCTGTTCCCCCTGTGATCTCCAGTGCATGCCTCAGATCCAGTGCCAGGGCACTGGCAGCCAGCTCTCCCAGGGCTGCTTTCCTCGAAGCACTGCAATGTGAGCTCCCTTGGCCCAATCCATGCAGTTCTCAGCTGCCAGAAACTCCAATCCTGAATCTTTCAGTCGTTTCTTTCTGGTTGGGCAAGGGAGGAGCTGGACTGCAATGGCAGAGCCTGGATTCCCTCTTTGCAGGAAGGTACCAGCCATGGTTTTCCCAAGGTCTGGCCACCCATCAGTCATATAGCATTTGCCTTTCCCAAAGTTAGACTGATCCTGGGAGACTCACCAGCTCAGCATCAGAGGAGCTAGAACAAACTGAGGCCCCTTTCTGCTCTTTAGGGTTTTTTGGCCATTCCAGCAGCAATAGCTGCTGTTTGTGATTTGCTGAAGGATACAATCATAAACCCATCCCAGGCCTCTGCTCTCTGCTTGTCCATGTGGTTCCTGTGTCACTAACGGGCCTTGGCCAGGCCCTGGGATGGTGCTGCAGGTGACAGAGCAGGAGACAGAAAAAGCTCAGGCCAGAAGAGAGCAGAGAAACTGGTGCTGATCTGCTTTGGACCTTTGTGGCAAACAAAACATCTGTGTCGTCAGCCCGTCTGTCACCATTCAGTGACTCAAAATGCAAGGTTTGGGGGCCTCTAGTTGTCCTTGCTTTGACCTGGGTTTTTTCTGAGCTAGTTTTTGTGCCCAGGACCCACCTGAGCCTTACAGCAGGGTAAAGGTCTGTCACCCTCTCTGCTCATGCAGTCGATCTGTCCTTATCCACTGCTTGTTTTGCCCTGTGCAGAACTTAATATCTTCTCATCCTTTGATCTGTTCAGCTCCACATGAAGAGTTTCGCCCTGACAACATCACATTTTTCTTTGCAATTAGCATTTTTTTGAGAAATTTTCTAGATTTTTTTATAGCTGTACCTGCCTCCACTCCAGCTCTCCATGACCGACAAGCTGCGTTGGAGGTGACCCGTGTTCTTGAGGCTGATTTCTTTTCTTGTCTGCCTTCAGGAGCAGGGGAGTTTATATTATAAAACAGGGAATTTTCTTTGTTTATTGAGCCTTCCCTGTGGTGCTGAGCATTGGCTGGAGAATTTCAGGCAGTGACTGCTCTGGCAGTTGGCAGAAGGGCTGAGGCAGCTCTGCTTCAGGACATGCTGCCTTGCAGGGACAAGTTCCCATTCTGCTTTCCCCTGAAAACTGAGATCCAGGCACAAAAATCCCCATGTAAGGGTTCTGCAAAGAACCAGAAACATAGGTAAGAAATTTCCCCACTATGTTTCATCGAGGAAGAAAGGAAAAGGTTGTGTTCCTTCCCCTTTGCCTCCCCAAAACTCACAAATAAAATAAAAAAGAAACCCAACAAAAAAGTTATGTTGTGGAGCTGAAAGGCTCCTTTGTGAGCTGTTCTGCAGCCCTGCAGGATCCCAGCTCCTTCCTCCTGCTGGAGTTCAGCTGGGCTGTGCATTCCCGGTGCCGATGGAAGGCTCTGTCCCAACTGTTACCGCTTCGCCTACACGCAGCCCAGGGCTTAAAAATGTTTTGCTTACGGTGCTTTTATTTTAGCTGTGTGGGGTTTTTCAGGTCATTAAAAGGTTTGGATTGCCTTCAGGAGTTAAGTCAGCTAGAAAGTTCTGCTTTGTACAGTTGGGTCGTGTTTAAGCAACATGAGCAGCAAAGCATCTGCATGGTTTGAGTCAGGAAAATTATTTCACTTTTAGATAACTCAAAAAAAAAAAAAAAAGGCTGAAATTGCTTTATTAGACTTTCAAACAGCAAATTTATAAACCTCTGGGCTGAGGCCAAGCAAGGGAGATTTGTACCCAAAGGAGAATTCTTCCAAAAGCAAGGAAAGAAAATAGCAAGGCTCAAGTTTAACCCTCGCAGGATATTTCGCCTCTAGCCCAAGAATTGGTGGAAGTTCTCTGTTTCCAGATAAGCTTTTCTGGGCTGACTGATGATTTTGCTCAAGTTGTTTTTCATTATTATTTATTTTCTGTCTAAGTTGTTGCATTGCCTCCCTCCAAGCCCCTCAGCTCTCCATGTCCTCCCCACAGGGCTGTGCCAGCCAAGGGCTGAGCTGCCCTCACCAGAACAGATCCTGGATGCTCTGAGTGGGGTTGGATTCTTCAAGCCAAGTTTTGAGTTTCACCAGTTGTTAAAAAACTTCTCAAAGCTTTTCAAGTTTCAGATTAATGTTTTCCAAGAATGGGTTCTGCTCAATTCAAAAAATATGAAAAGGAAGATGACTCATTCAAATGGTGAATATGGAAAAATGCTTTTTTCCAAAGTGTACATTTTTTGGAGTCTGAGTTAAAGTGGTTGTGTCACTGAAAGGATTTTGAGGTGAGGAGTAGAAAACTAGTAGAGGAATAACCATCCCTGAGGACAAGTGGTGTTCCTGAGCCGTAGAAAGTTGGGGTTCATTTGTTTATTTGCTACTGAAAATATCAGATTATTTTGGGGAGGTCCTTTGCCCCCTGCTCTGCATGCCAAGATCCATTTTTCCCGGGCAAGTTTCCCAGTCTGCAGCAGATACTTATGAGATGCAGAAAGTTTCTTAGGACAGAGGAGTTAACTGGCCCATTTTCCAGCTTCCCTGCCCACCTCCCTATTCTTACTGACTTTTGCAACTTTCTCAGAAATTTGTCTTTTGTTTCACAACTAGAATTACTTGGTCTGACCTCAAAAGTGATATAGAGTGGGCTGTAAGGGGATTTTTTAGTTGGTCATTTTTTAATTCATGAATACTTTAGTCTATCTATGACTAAGAATAACAACAATTCTTGACACAGTTCAGAAATGGCTGTTCCTCAAATTTTGTGTGTTGTCTGATTCTTGTTGAATTTGACTAAAGTATATTTTAAAGCTATTTAAATAGTGCATATCTTTTATGATTTATTTATGCCATTGCTTGTGAACACCAGAACAGCATTTTACATAAATCTATTGTGCCATAGCTGCTTTTCCTTGGATGATGGGTGGGAATTCAAACAAGTAGCAGCTGTGGAAAAATCCTGGGCTTTGCTGTTGAGGTTCTGCATCTGATACTGAGGGTTTCTGATCTGGCCCCTGAATTTATGAAGTTGTGCCAAATTAATACCGTTGCCTAGAAGAGTGATCTAATCAGGCAGGTTAATCAAGTAGAAATGTACAAATTCACAAAGCCACAATCATTTGTTTTTATTATTTTTAAGAAATAAGGAAATTAAATCCAAACAGTGCTCACTACTTAAGATTGAAAATTTTAAATTCAAAAACGCTGTGCCATTCTGCAGCTGTGGTTTCTAGCACAGTGCAAGCATCATTCCAACAGACATATGGAATATTTTGCAACACAGTTACATTATTAGATAATGTGACATACAGTATATGTAATTTAGGATGAATATGAAACGCTTCAAACTGGCTTGGAAATCCTAATCGTTTATGATACTTGACTTGTAACTTTGGGGTTTGTTTTCCAGCTTGCAGCTTTGCCTGTTGCATTCATTTAGGGTTTGAACATGATCTGTGCTGTGTGCTTCTTGCAGTCCCACACACGACAGCGGAGGGAGCTTTTTCTCCCTTCTTTTCACGTCCTCCTTCAGTAAGAACCGGATAGAATCACCCTGGGGGAATTCTTGTGGCCCATTTCTCGTGGAGGCTTTGCCATCACTGCCTGTGGAGGGCAGGCACGGTGGTGGAGCCGGCTGTGCCAAATCCCACGGGAGCTGAGCCGGGTGTGCTGTTCACTGCTGGCTTTCCTGGGTTCCCAGCGCTTGCCTGTTAAAATGTGTTCAGAGGAGGCCACAGAGCTGCTCCAGGGGCTGGAGCCTCTGCTCTGCAGCCAGGCTGGGAGAGCTGGGGGTGCTCACCTGGAGAGGAGAAGCTCCAGGGAGAGCTCAGAGCTCCTTGCAGGGCCTGAAAGGGCTCCAGGAGAGCTGGAGAGGGAGTGGGGACACAAGGGATGGAGGGACAGGACACGGGGAATGGCTTCCACTGCCAGAGGGCAGGGCTGGATGGGATATTGGGAATTAGGAATTGTTCCCTGGGAGGGTGGGCAGGCCCTGGCACAGGGTGCCCAGAGCAGCTGTGGCTGCCCCTGGATCCCTGGCAGTGCCCAAGGCCAGGCTGGATGGGGCTTGGAGCAGCCTGGAATAATGGAAGGTGTCCCTGACCATAGCAGGGGTGGAACGAGATGGGCGTTAATGTCTCTTCCAGCCCAGACTATTACATGACCATGGGCAGCTGCGCTGTAACCACGAGCCCCTGTGGGCCATGTCCGCCCTCGCAGTCCCAGTAAACCCCTCGGGGCCCGCTTCGTCCCGCGAGAGGCCGGGCAGAGCGGCGGAGAGGAGAGGAGAGCGAGGGAGCGAGCGGGGCGGCGGCGGCGGCCGGGGCAGCGGCGGCGGCCGGGGCAGCGCGGCCGGCGGATCTAAGCGCAGCTCTTTCTCTTTGCAGACACCGAAGCTGCCTCAGGGGAAGGAGCCTCACAAGGCAGTAAGTACAGCGGGGCGCGAGGGGCCGCGTATGCCGGGCCGGGCCGGGCGAGGGTCCCGCTCCCTGAGGGTCCCGCGGGGCCGGGGCTGCGGCGGGGCCGTGCCGCAGGCGGCCGGCAGGGGGCGGCCCCCCCGCGAAGATGGCGGCGGCAGGAGGCGGCGGCGGCAGGAGGCGGCGGGGCAGAGCGGGCGGGGCGGCGGGCACGGCTCGGGCTCTCTCACGGCACGGCGGGGCCGCTCCTCACGGCCTGGGCGTCTCTGGGGGCACGGGGGCGCGCCCCTCAGGGCCCAGCAGCTCAGACGGTTGTCGCTGTCCCCCCCGCGAGGGGGGCGCATTGCCCCGGGAGCTGCCCGGTGAGCGCTGTGAGGGAACCATGAGCGGAGCTCCCGCTGCCTCCTGTGCGGGGAGGAGCAGGGCACTGCCAGCCTCTCGCGGCTGTAAGATATGTTCAGCCCTGTATGATTTTTAAACCCTAAACCTGCAGTTGGGGGTGTGTGCCCCAACCCCGGGGAGGGAGAGCCAGAGCCGGCCCAGGGCTGAGAGAGGGCGGGGGCAGCAGTGGAAGAGGTGGCACCGGAGGGAGCTGGGGACAGACTCATGGCCCCTGTGGGGGGTGGGTGGGGTGGGAAGGTGGGGCCAGGCAGCTCCCGGTGGCAGAACTGAGAGATAATGGGCATGAAGTGGAGAGAGGTGGAGGCTGTGTGGAAGGAAAAGCGCTCCCTCGTGCTGTGGAGCAGGCTGTCCAGAGAGGTGTGTCCTGCATCCTTGGGGATTTACCAGACCAGCCTGGGTAAAGTCCCAGGTAACCAGGACTGAGTGTGGAGCAGACTGAGCTCTGAGCAGGAGGTCAGACCAGAAATCTCCTGAGGCCTTTGCCCACCTGGGTTATGCTATGTGTTAGGTGATAGCCATGATTCCCCACTGGAAAGGTAAGTTCTCAACATTGATGGTTGCAGACAGCAGCTTGGAAGCACCAAACTTACCCTGGGTGGGTATAGGAATGTTAGATAAATAGTAAAGAAAAAAAATGAAACTAGACCACCTTTTCTGAATTCTTTCTTCATATTCTGTGATAGGTGAACAATTGGCATTAGCATAGGGGGGGTCTTGGCTTTCTGTCTCCAAAAGGAAGCAGGACTGACTTCACTGCAGGTGGGGAATGGAGATCCTCAGCCCTGAGCTGAAACATCTCAGTAGCAAGCAGCCATCCCACATTAGTGTGTACACACAGTGTATTGCTCACAGGAAAAGCTGGGCTCTGCAGCTGAGCCTTTCCCTTGACAGAGTCCAGCTCTGTGCAGGGCATGGAAACTCCTTCCCAGGCTCCTGTCACCTCCTTTGGTGTCTCTCCTTCAGTCATTGCTCAGCTACCTGTTGGTGTTTTACATACTTTGAGGCTTTCCAGGCTCATCTCCTGGCTCCCTTGCTCTGAATTTTGCTGGCAGGCACTGCTATGTTCTGGGCTAGGCTGTGTGCATCCTGGGTTTGCTCTTTGGGTATTGGGTACTTTTTTGCCAGAGCTTGGGAACCACCCTGTGCAAAGAGAGATTTTTTTTTCCCCTGTAAGTCAGCTTCTCCCCTTCCCACCTGTTGTGGGAACTTTTTTGGCTGGAAAAGATAGGGCAGAGTGAGGTGTGAAGAGAGAAAGAGACATGAGGGCTCACACTGTTGCTGTGTGGGCAGACTCGATGTTGTTGGAGCTATAGAAGGATTTCTGTGGATGTAAATGCCTCTTCTGTGGTGTCTAGGTCATGGAGAGAGGGGGAGAAGGGAACATCATGGGCAGAAGTCTGGGAGAGAACAGCGAGAAGCAGCTGCTCCCTACACCTGGCTCCCAAGGAGTTGCTGTGGTGGCACTGGAGATGGAGCAGTAGGAGGGACAGGAAATGGTTCCATCTTCATGCAGGGTCCAGCCCCATCCCCTGTGCAGGAATCACTTTTTACCTGCCACACTCGTATCCCAAAATAGTCTCATCTAGCTGAAAGAGATGGAGGCAAAACCAAGCCACCAGAATTAGGAGATGGTGAATGGTGGGATAGGGAAAGGGGAAGAAGGATCCACCATGGCCATGCCCTGCTGGAGGGACAGCCTGGACATGTCACCTGTCCTGCAGAGTGGATGTGAGACTGCTGAGCCAGTGCTGCTGTGCCTAAGTGCACATGGTTGTAATTTCCTGACAGAGCTGTCTTCCTCGTGCTGCAGTGAAACAACTCAGCACTCTTCTTTCCTCCCTGTGCCTTCCCCTCTGAGGATGGATTAAATCCCTGGCCTACCCTAGTTGCTTCTGCATGTCTCTTCTCATTTTTCCATTCAATGGTTTTCTTGTTTCCTCGTCAGTCTGTTTGCGCCTCGTTATATTTTAGGAATTTTTTATTTATCTTTCCTTTCCTGCTATTTTTGCTTTGCCTGCTGCTGCACTGCTGTTTCTCTGTGACCCAGTCTGGCTGTTTACACCCTCTCTCTTACAGATGTCTGCATTGTTCCAGTCTTCCTCTGCTATTTTTATCTCATTGGGAACCTCTACATTCATGATCTCTGCAGGCATGGTTTGCTGGCCTCTCCCAAAATTTCTCAGTATTTAAGGGATACAGGAAGGTGTTATTTTTTCTCCTGTGCTTCACTGTGGGGCATGGATTGCATCCATCCTGAACCTGTGAGTGAGGAGTCACTTGACCAGCAGTGGGGCCCTGGATTAGTTCACATAATAACTACATTATACAACATTAGTTCACATCACAAAGTGCAGGGTTTGAAAAGCTGATCAGATTTTCTCCATGGCCACTTGCTGGAGCCAGCTGTTACTCACAGCCACCAGTGGTCACCCAAGAAGTGTTGGTGAAGGCAACCCTGTGTGCCAGGTGACATCTCAGCTGCTGCCTGTGCAGAGCACCTGGGCTATGCTTCAGTTCCTGTGCTGTGCTCCCTGGGCTGCCCTGGAGCAGCCAGCTCTGTTGTGGGAAGCAAAGTCTGGGTGTGTGAGCGAGCCTGGGCTGCGGGAGGACGAGGGACTGACCAGGGGTGAGGCTGTGCTGGAATGTGCCCTTGCCTTCAGGTCTGAGGGGCTGTGGTCAGAGGGGCTGTTGGGGAAGGCCCATCCTGGCCCTTTTTCTCCCTGGGAGGAAGGAGCTGTGGGGCCAGCCGGGACTCAGCTGAGAGCTGTTGTTTGTTCGCTGCCTGCCCAAAGAGGAGAAAGTGGTGTTTAGACTTTCCAGCTGGGAAAGCACTTTGAAGACTCACTTGAGGAAAAACTGTTGCATTTAGTTGGTTATTTTCAGTCTTTGGGGTTTATAGTCAATAGATGGTGTCTCTGGGGCTCTCTTTATTTTTTTAGACCCATTCTTGAAGTGCCACAGCTCTGTGGTGTTGAGGAGGGGATTGCTCGCAGGGACACGGCTGTGTGGCTTTGGGAGCTCCTCTTCTAGCCTTGGCTCAGGGTCCAAGACCACAATTCCCACATGAGAGAGAAGAAAACAATGCAACCCACAGTGCTAATGTGTTAAAGAGACGTGTCTGACTGCTACCAACTTTAACTGGTAGGGACACGGAAGAGAAGAGGGTGATTTTGAAAAAAACTGCCTATTTAATATCTTTTCCTAGACAGGTGTGGCTAGTTTGACATCTGGGTCACTGACTGTTCCCATAGAAGAGTCTGGAGGTCTTTTCTGAGATGGTCAGAGCCTGTGTGGTTTGCTCTGGACTCTGGGAAGTCCTCAGGGAAGGTGTTTGGGTTGGGTGTGTGCTCTCATTCTCCATGAGAATTCCACTCATGTTTAGGGGAGTTACAAACTCGAACAGTCTCCCTCCTGCTGCTCACATTCCATAGGACATTTTTGGCACCTGGACAGGTCACTGAATAAACCCAGGGGCAAGCGGGGGTCCAGGGCCCTGTGGGGGCAGGGACACGGCTGAGGTAGCAGCTCCTCTCACCTGATCTGGTGTTTGCACTGTGCCAGGGTGTGGGGTGGGGTGTGTTCAGTGGATGGTGTCCAGTGGGGTGTGTTCAGTGCACATGTCCCACGCTGGGGACACAGCTACAGAATCACAGAATTGCAGAGGGCAGGGTTGGATGGGATATTGGGAAGGAATTGTTCCCTGGCAGGGTGGGCAGGCCCTGGCACAGGGTGCCCAGAGAAGCTGAGGCTGGCCCGGGATCCCTGGAAGTGCCCAAGGCCAGGCTGGACAGGGCTGGGAGCAGCCTGGGACAGTGGGAGGTGTCCCTGCCATGCCAGGGGGTGAAACAAGGTCCCTTCCAACCCCAACCCTTCTGGGATTCTGGTTCTGTGGCTGGAACATTCAGCCTGTTGGAGTGTGGTACCATACTTTTCTGTGTAGGAAAGAGGAGCTTATGTACAGGAGCATCTTCAGAGTAACCATAACTGGCTTGCAGAGCTTGAAGGGGAACGAAGTTTTAGGGTTGTCCATGAAGTTCACCTGCGAGTGTGTAGGCACCAGAGCCTTGCTCTGCCTGCTCGCTGCTGCTCTTTCTTACAGTGCTCTCTGCCTCTTCAGACCAGCCCAGGGCAGAACTCAGGTTGCTCTGGCAAATATTAATATGACACTTGCCTCATTTCACTTCAGCAATGGCCTTTCAATATCAAAATACCAAATGTTAACAGATACAGCAGACATTCTCCCAGTCCATAATAGTTCTAAGCCCTTTGCCTGGCTGAGCCTGGGATCACTTCCCAGGGAAGTTTGGAATTCTGTAGGCAGGCAGGAAGCAGCAGGACAGAAAGAAAGTGACTTGCCAGAGGCAACAAATGGGTGAGTGTCAGTGGAATAAAGTGCAGGTCCCTGGGCTTGCATCCCAGTTAGTGCTGGGCACAGCCCTTGGATTGCAGTTCTGTGCCCTGGGAAAGAAACCAGAAAATGCACAGCAAAGTGGGCAGGGAAGGATTGCTAAAAGCTGAAGGTATCTCAAAGTACAGCTGATGCATTAACTTCAGGTATGTCTGGTCAGTGATCTGGGACTTCATGAATTTCTTTCAGGGGAGAATTCCGGAGTCTGGGGGAGCAGTGCTGGTTGATATTCTAGGGAAGAGTCCTGCTGTTCCTGGGTTCTTTAAATAAAGCACTGTTAAAAGTGGGAAGAATCAGGATGTGGTGCTTTCGGGAGCCTTGATCTCCAGTGTGTCAGTCAGGCTGGCTGAATCAGGACATCTTGCTGACAGTGGGGGTTTAGTGAGATTTTTCCCTGGTGACACCTTTTTGAGGACCATCATAAGCAAGCTGCAGTTTAAAGCAGGCTGTGCTCCCAGGCTGTACTGTGATACCATCTGGGGGATGGGCAGGGAAACAATGCTGAAAAAGAGCTCCACTATGAGCCAGTTCTACTGCTCTGCTTGCTTCCATTCCTGGGCTGTTGCAGTTGTTCCTATGGCAATTCAGGGACATTTGCTGGAGGCTGGAAGACCACTCATGGTTGTTTGCTGGTAGATCCTGGCCCTTCTGTCTCCATTTCCTGCTTCTATGTACCTGCAGTTCTGTTCAAGAAGCACAGCTGGATTTTGTGCTGTTCCTCAAAAGCAGATCCCAGTGCTGAGCCTGCCTGCAGGTTAATCCTGCACAGCTCTCCAGTGACCTCCCCATTTTGGGAGATGCTTCAGAGCCCAGCCTCCTGTCTGTAAGCCCAGAGCATTTCTGACAGCCTCCTTCTCTCGTGCCTGAAATTCTGGCATAAACAGGAGCAGCTGTCAGAGAATGTTAGTGCTCACTGTGACCAGCCCCACAGACTGGAAACTCCTGGGCCACATCCCACAAAATCCCAGCTGATCCCAAATAACACAGCCTGATTTTTCTTTGTGTCTCTTGGCTTTTCTGTTGTGTTGAGCCCCTTTTCCTTGCTTGGAAGTAATTTTTGAAAATCACAAATACCACCTTACAGGTGAGGATATATCCGGGTGTTTCAGACCACCCTCAGGCTGCAGGAGAAGCAAAATGTGGTCATTGGAATTTGTCAGACAATGTCACCACACAGCCTGGTGAGCAGCTCAGGAACAAATCCTGAGGAAGGCAGGGATGCACAGCACCTGCTGCAGTGCCACAGGGTTAAAAAGAACTGCTTTTAAGGATAAATAGGGTGGCAAGAGGTGCCAAAATGATCTTCAGAAGACGTACTACTGAAAATGTAATAAAATATATATATATTTAAAATATAAATACATCCTGAATTTACTTTCTTCTTCCCCATTTGTAGCTGCTCATACTTATTTATTGTGTGTACCTGGGTGCTGGGCTAAGACAGGATAGTTGATGGGAGGGGGTCACTAATGTTCACTGGGTCTAAGGGTGTTGTAGGCAGCAAAGAGAACATTTTCCTTTCCAGTTTCTCAGCCAGCTGCCCTCAAACTCACCACCTGGGCACAGGTGTACATCCATGCGTGTCTCCACTGCAGTTACAGTGAGGAAAAAAAGGAAGTGGCACTATTTCTTTTTCCAAGATGGAATACGCAGTAAATATTTCAGAACACCATAAATAAAAAAGATTGATCTGATCTTATCTTTTAAAAACATATTCCCCTTTGGGCTCTGACTAAGTGTGAGAAAGTTCAGCCTGGGAAGGAATTTATTTGGGAAAGCAGTGAAAGGTTAGAAGCAGGGATGTGGGCTGGAATATGCCTTGCAAATGTTAACTGTCGAGGCACAGTGCTAACGCCTTGCATGTGCAAAAACATTTGGAGGGTTGTGAATCTAAACCATGAAATTAATGTAGTCAAAATTAAGGTTTTCATGCCCACACCTTACTCATACAGGATATGGTGTTTGTAAAGTTCTGACAGGGATGGGAAGATGCGGAGGTGGTTTGCTGGTGTTAATTTATGGTTGAGGAAGAACCTTTAGCATCTCTGTTTCTTGATTAATTTGCAACATAAATGTTTCCTTAAAGTAAATGTAAGTTTTGATTTCTTTTACTTTTCTGGGGGGTAGCAGAGCAAAGCCCAGGAAGTTGCTTTGTTGTGCTCGCTGACACTTCCCTAGTGAAAAGTGTGATACAGTGAATGCTGTATGTGTGCACACCCACGTACAGCCACTGTGGTGACCTGTGAATCATTTACAACTGCCTGATTCATTTTCCCAGTGATCTTATTTAATAATTCTCCTGCTCCTTGGAGAGAACTGTAAAAATGGATTTTATTTTCCTAATGTGTTTGCATTTTAAGTAGGCAAAGTCTCTTTAGATTCCCATTTGCCAAACAAGATCTGCACATGTAAGTGACCAATGGGCTGACACCAAGGATGATAAATTTCAATGCAGGAGGAGGAATTAAGAAAATAATAAGAAACTTAGTTCAGGGATTTGCAGTGTGAAGAAATTTTGAGTTTAAAACCCAAGATATTGGAGATACTTATCCCAAGATATGGGGATGGTCAGGCTGAAGATCAGGAAAGATTCTTCCCCCAGAGGGTGCTGGCACTGCCCAGGCTCCCCAGGGAATGGGCATGGCCCCGAGGCTGCCAGAGCTCCAGGAGATGCCAGGGATGCCCAGCGTGGGATTGGTGGAGTGTCTGTGCAGGGACAGGGGCTGGACTCATGATCCGTGTGGGTCCCTTCTAACCCAGAATATTTTGTAATTCTGTGACCTGTCCTCTGTCTGAGGTGGGTGAAATTGGGAACAGTTCCTGGATATCCAGTGTGTTTCCATCCAAGCCCTAAAGATGTACTCAGGAACAGGACACACACTGGAGGGTGTGGTGTTCTGCAAGTCCTGCAGTTCCATAGCTCTGGAGAGAAGCAGTGTCTCTCTGGGTAGTTTTAATCAGAGATTTTAGAAGAGCAGGCTTTCAAGTTGTCTAAAATTCTGTGATCTTCAGATGATCTTATATAGAAAATTGCTAATATGCAATTCTTTCTCAGATGTTGCCCTAACAGACCATGTTTACAGAAATCTGGATGTTAATGTTTGGAAACAAATCTCTTACAGAGTTCCTAGGCAGGAAAATTATAGAGAAATATATTTATTTCAATAAAAAAAGGATAAGAATTTTAGTAATCCCAGACTGTTCTGGTCATCCCTCAGTTTGTCCTCAAGATGCCAGAAGAGTTTTAGTGAAGGCAGAAACACATCCTTGTGAGGGATGCACTTTCCATCTTCCAATGTGCTTTGGAATTTAGCAATAGAAGAGGTGTACAACAGCCATGCCAGGGATTACTCCAAATTCTTCTTTCAGACTGACCTTTTTCTGTTCAGCAGCTTGTTGGCATCTCAGCAATGTTGAACCTGAATAGCAAACAAACCCATACACTGTCAGTATTTTAAGTATTTTAATTCTCAGGAGCTTCCCTTCTAAGGATCTTCATAACCAGAAAGGCAGAGGGATACAGAGATCACCTTCCCTCCACCTTCTCCTTTCAGCCTAAGCAGGGTTGGTGTTCTTAAATTCCCCGGGTGATTGTGGGGAGGAGGGTCCTGCATCCTCCTGGCTTAATTTAATTTTGTTCATTAAGAGGTTTTATGGAGTCAGGATCTCTTCTTCAAAGCTGCTCAGTCATTTAACTAGCACTTCTTCTTTCCAGTTTGGAAACCAGGCAGTGATAATCCATGTGAGTTCCCATCTGGAAATCACAGTAAGAACAGAATTTCTAGTCCTGGACAAATGAGTAGGAAAAAGTTTCAGGAGAGGTTTGCTTTTCTTTTATGAAACTCTCTGTGCTACATCATTTAATCCAAGCAGTTGTGAGACAGATGAATGGTGTGTTCCCAGCCAAACTATTTTTACTCCGGAAGGGGCTTTAAGATAAAATTGTCTTTATTGTGTGTTATGCAGAACTCCACAGTGTGGGCTGAATTGACTTTTTCACTTGAGATGGAACTTCAGATCCTTATTGATAGAAAGATAAATCTTTCCTCATTTACAGGTTATGTTGGTTCAAGTACACCTATTTTTTTTTTAATGTGCAAATTGAGGTAGTTCATTGTCAGATTGCTGGGAGTAACACCTTAAGAAGCTGATTAGACCATTCTTTATCTCACCCTTATTTACACTTTGAATTTACAAAAAAAGAACCCTGCCCTGCCCTGAAGTGACACCAGAGCAAGGCAGGATGAGACAGGATCTGCTCGTGTTGTTACATTGTCTCACGTGTCTGAATTCTATCGTGGAGCCTCAATATCCTGCTCCATGATGCTGATTTGGGGGATAATTGTAAAATATTAATATTTTTGCTTTAAATGGCTGATATTTGCTGTCTGTTTGGATTCAACCTGAGCATACTTTTAACTGAGGGATAAGGAAATTCTTTGATGTGTAACATCCTAAGAATGTCTCTCAGCACCCAGTGAGTAGTGTCCAAAACACCTTTTCCCCAAAACATTTTCTAAAAAAATAATAGGGATTGTGACCATCAGACTATTCTGAACAAGGGTTCATTCTCTCAGAAATTAAACCAGGATATTCCCCTCTGCAGGGAAATTCCTGGTAGTCTGGCATCAATTTTCCAAACCTGGTAGGATTACATCCAGGCCTGGATGGTGTGCATTGAAATCTCCATTGTGATACATTCAGCTGACACATGGCTTCAATAAAGTATCACAGAATGTATAGATTCCTCTGGCCACCAACTTGAAAGTTTAAAAATTGCTGTGAGGTGAATTCAGTCCTGTAGCCCCTGACTGCACCTGTAGCAGCTCTTCTCAGGAGCTGGAATGGCCCTGGAATCCTTCATGGAGAAGGCAAGCACGAGCCTGTGGCTCCATGCCCTCTCACCTGTCATTTGGCCCCTTGCCAGCTGGAAGGTGAGCCAGCACCTGGCACCAATTTCTGGGTAATTTCAGGGGATTTGACCCTTCCCTGTGAGGGTTTGGGATTATTCCTGACTTGGCATCTGGCTCCTGTGTGAAGCATGGGAAACACAGTGTTAATCCAGTGTTCCTCGATGTCTCCTGTGCTCTTGACAGAGGCCAAATGTTTGTGGGAAGGAAGTAAATTATTGTGAACTGAGTGATCTTGGAATAGTTTACCCACAGGGAATTTTTTTTTCCTTATCCCCATTTAAGTTCTGGCTTGTGCCTTTGTGTGAGAGGGTTTCTGTCCTTTCCAGAATTCTGGATTTTATTATTATTTAATCCTTACTAATGTAACTCTAGGTACTTTAATCCTCTTAAGGGTTTGCTGCTGACTTTGGGCTCAGTCCTGCTCCCTTTTCAAGGAATTTTGCCATTAGACACCTTTAAGTGGAGTTCTGATATAAATTGAAGCTTATTTTACTGGCAGCTCTGTCCCTGGCTGTAAAATGCCTCTGTAAAGCTGTAACCTGTGTGGAAGGCACATTTCCAGTGGGGAGGAGAGGGGGGGTCTGTGCTCCTGTCTGCAGCCCTGACTCTGCCTCTCCTCACTGCCAGTCTGGAAGGAATCCTCAAAAGATGCCAAAGGCTCAGGTCAAAGGAATTGTCTGTGAGCCTGCGCGGGGAATGTTCTGCCAGCTTAGGAAGCCATAAATGTGTTCCTTTCCATCTAGGTGCCCCTCTGGCTGCGGAAAGGGAGAAGAAGCCTCTCTCCAGAGCTGTCTTTGTGCTGCCCTGGGTGGAATCCACAGAAACAAGTGAGGGTCCCAGATGTTTTGTTCTTTCCCTGATGTGTTGTAAGGAAGCATTAGCTGCACTCTGCAGGGTGTGAGACACCTACGCTCCCTTCCAGGGAGGCTGCTCAGGTAGAGTGTGCCCTGGACACAGCTTGGAATGGTGTTTCCCAGTGGGAAGCATGCAGCGTGCTCCTCAGAAAATGCCATCCTTTCCTGTTCCTTTGCATCAGGCGGATTAGTCATGGGGACTGGCTCTTCCTGAAGAGTGCTGGTGTTGCTCATGGTTCCTTCCAGTGAGGCAGGAAAGGTGATGCTTTTTCCAGGTACTGCCACAGAGCCATTCCCCAGCTCCAGCCCTCTGGGTTTCTCAACAGCCGGACTTGAGCATCTGCCAGCAGATTTTCAGGATACAAGGAATGTGAAACCAAGGATCAGAGCATGTCATTGACTGTCCTGTGATCCATTGGACAAAGCTGGAGGGATGATACTGATCCTTTGTGGTCACTTAAACCCCATTCAGAGAGCCTTTTTGGGGCCAGAAACGTCACAGCCTCAAATAGAGGGGTGATGTAAATGCATTGCAGCTGTAAGAAATCCAGCCCCTCCCCTTTAAGAAGTACTGGACTTTATGTTTGGGAAGCTTTGTTTGCCAAGGTGAATGAGGAATGTGGAATTGTCATAGAATGTATGATATAGAATAGAATTCCTTTTTTTAGGATACTTCCTTTGCCATTCCCAAACCTGCTGGTGCAAAGGAGCCACCCTGATCATGGAGCAGGACAAGCAGTGCTGTCCAGACTGCCCTCTTCTAATCTTCCTGATTTTATCCTGACTGCGACCTGCAGCACTTCTGGATGTTAGGAAGAATTCAGCAGGCTGTTGTGATCCATTTACATTCAGCAGTTTTGCCCTTCCACATGTGGAGACTGTCCCTGCTAGACAGCTGTTCCTGTAGTGCTCTGCAGGAATAGGATTCCAGGGTGTCTGCAGAGTGCCAGTTGCTGAGAGAGCTCCTCTATCAAGTACCTTTTGTGGCTTCTGCCATTTGAAAGCCCAGTGTGAATTCTGGGCCAGGTGAAAATTACTCTTCACCTTGGACAAGTCCTTGAGGAGCTCCTGCAGCTGCTGTGGAGAGATCCCATCGTTTGGGACCCTTTGTGGGCTGTGCTGGCAGCACTGCAGGGATGTCAGCTGGATGGGACTGTTTCCAGTCTGGGTTTCTGGGATGCTGTGCAGAGCTCTTGGAGCCCAGTGGGAATCAGTATGTTCCCAGCTCTTGTGGTACACCTGCACTTAGGAGGGCGGGTTAGGTGATCTGTATTTCTAGCTGTATTTTTAGTGATACAGAGCTCCTGACCTTTCAACACATTTCTGATTGCTCTTATTCCCTTCCTGGGTTTCTAAAGCAAAATCCACTGAGGCCAAGTGTCCTAAGGAAAGAAGTGTCTTGTTTTGGCTGCCACTGCTGAGCATGTGTTCTCTGCCTTCTCTTTCCTGCCAAAATGAAATATGTGCTTCCTTCTCTGGGGAATATGTGAATCAAACCAACAAAAATTCTCCAAATCTTTAATGCAGGATCTGGGAAGAGAGCTGAGCTCAGCCCTGGAGCAGGGGGTTCAGCCAGTCCCAGTGAGTGCTGGACAACCCACCAGAGCCAGCTGGCAGCAGCTCCTGGAGATGGGAGAGAAGAGCAGCTCATTCTCTCTCCTTTATTGGAGTCCACTTACAAACAGAGTGGTCAAAACTTCTTTCAGGCCCCGTGGAGTTATTTCTTGGGGTACTTGAAAACCCTGCCCATTTGCCAACTGAGTGTGCCAGTGCTTCATAGCTGAGGAGCTGCCTTGTAACGAGGCTGTGCCTTGCCTTTTCTACTACCTGCAAGATAAGGTGCTCTATTAAAATTTATTAAGGTGTCTGTGTATTAAAGATGAATTGTGAGCTGACTAAATAAGTACAACTGGTACTCAACTAGGCCTCTCTCAGGAATTCCTGCTCCTGTTGGAAGGGCTTCTGAGCACGAAGGAGAATGGTACCTGAGTCTGGGGCTTGACCAGATGTCTTTGGAGCATTTTGAAGGTCTGTGTTTGCAGCAGGGTCATTGCTCAGCTGGCAGCAAGGATGTGAACACAAGTAAGGTCCAGCACTGACCCCATGTGCTGGGGAGCTGAGGAGTGTTCTTCCCTGCCCTAATAGTGCCTGCTGGTGTGGTTGTGCTTTGGGTGGAGCCTTAAGGTGCAGCCCCTGATGACAGCAGAGACTGAATCTGAGCAAACTTGCCTAGGTAGCCTTAGCTGTCTGGATCCACCTCTGCAGAGGTTTAGGGATGGGTTTCAATGTGGGTTTGCAGCCACATCTGAGCACCTGGAGTCCCTTGCAGCTCTTCCCATGGCAAGCTGTGTTACAGGTGCTGGATACTGTGCCCCAGCTGGATACCTTGGGGTAGGAGTTACAGCCCACAGCAAGAAAACTGCCCTGGAACAGGGTCCTTGTGGGTCCCTTCCACCCCAGGAGATTCTGTGATTCTAGGTGGTACTGCAGGGCTAGTTCTGCCCAGGGTGTTTCTTGCTAAGAAAGGACTGTCTGCTGGGGTCAGCACTGGATGAGTTGGAAGGCTGTCAGCAGAGGTGGCTGTACTGGGTAAGGAGGAGGGGGCCTGGCTTTTGGAAGCAGACTCAACAGGGACTGCTGTTCAGAGAGGTAAAGCTTGGCTGCACATGGGCAGCTCTTTGTGAATTCTCTGTAAAGCTCCTGTCTCTGAGGCTGGGCACTCTTTGCTGGGCATTCTCTCCTACAGAGCTCGGGAGATCGGTGCCAAGCTGGACCAGCTGGAACAAATTCCTGCTTCTCTGTAATCCCTGGAGATCCTCCTGCTTGTGGGGACAGTCCTCTAAGGACACCAGCAAGCCCTGTTCTCTGGGACTATGCTGTTACACTTGTTACATGTTCCATGCTCCCTGCACTGCTAAGGGAAGAAGTGCCCACGCCCAGAATGAGCTCTGCTGGGGTCAGTAAGATCCCCCTGTGTGACAGGGACCACAGGTAGCCCTGCCTGGCCCTGTGAAATGGTGTGTTAGCTAGTTTTCTTCTGTTCTAACAAATCTTCTTACTTACTGAGCTCTTTTCTTCCAAACTAAGGCCATAATAGTTTTTGTTCTCTGAATGTCTGGTCTTTGGGACTCCTTTGAAAGTTATTCTTCAGTTGGTCCTGTAGAGCTCATTGCACTTCAAAAAGGAGGTTGGTTCCTTGGTTTGGGGACACCCATCGAGGTGGGACTGATGCCAAGTTAGGAGTTTCTCTGCTACTTGACTTGCTAATCGACTGTGCTAATTGTCTGGGGGGTTTTTGCAACAGCTACACAGATAGCAGCCATCACTGATCCTCTTCATTGCGGGAGAGGGCCCAGGGTAGAGGGAGGCCCTCAGCACCGTTTTGTGACCACATAAGGAGCCTGCACAAGATCACATAATGGAACAAACACAGTTAAATGTGACTTGCACTGTGTTCTTACAGGTGTGTTTTGCTGCTCCTCTTCCTCTCCCTCCAGCCAAGGATTGTCTGTGCAACGAGTCCCTTTCTCCTTGCTTGTCCAGCCTAGACTTCTAAAAACCCCTTAACTCTAGTTTAGCCCTGCTGTGCTCTGATTAAGATATACATATTTTTTAGTCACAGAGGTAAAGTTCCAGTGCCCAGTTGTTTAACACCATTTAGATTTGGCAGTTTTCTCTGCTAGATCATCATGGCTTCTACAGTGACTCTGAATAAAGGGTGACAGTGATACTTTATTTAGTGCTGAACCCCATGTGCTGCTGAGCAGTGATCTTTATTTAGTTCTGAACCCCATGTGCTGAGCAGTGGGCCCAAGTGAGGGATTACATTGTACCAATATATCATAGCTTAAATTATGGAGTAATTTTAAAAGTAAAGTGATGGAGAAGTAAAATGAGAGCTTAATTAATGTGCACAGTCTGGTGTCTTTGAACACAGCATGGAAGAGGTAAAAACAAGGCTTTAACTGTGCTGATAGTAGGGATACATGGATACAGCTACACTGCTGGCAGGGGAGCTCACTGAATGGCAGGTCCTCTGTGGAGCCCTGGGAGCTGCTGCCTGCACTCCTTGCTCCTGCTGGTTCCAAGATCCTTTGTGGCTATACAAACCGATGTGTTTCACTGTGCTTGCTGTGGACTTTATTATGTTTGCCACTTTGCTGTGGGCTCATAGCACCAAGCCATTGGCCTGGGCTCGTCTGACAGGTGTGGTGACTGCTCAAGAAAGGCACCCCAGTGTGTGTCAGGCAGCAGAGGGGGAAACACCCCACCAAGCTGACCAGGAAATCCTCCTCTATCACATTCTCCTCTTGATGTGATAGCTGAGCTAAAGACACTGATCCCCATTCAGAACAAACCAGATCCATAAACACTTGGAGCTGTTTTACATCTGTCTGCCCTCCACAGCTGTGGTGAAGGGTTGGTTGATGCTGAGATGAAGTGATGGGGTGTAGGGAACAAATGGATATGAAACCAAGCATCATCAGCCCTCTCTTCACTGAGCATCTTACTGTCTTGTGTGCCTTGAAGTGTTGGGTCTCCTGGGTTTGTTGCTTCTGACAGGATCCTGGGTGCAGCTGAGTCAGTAAACAGCAGCAGTGAGAAGCAGGAGTGTGCTCACATCCAGTCCACGTTAGAGTTGGTGTATTAAGGCTTTGGTTTCTATCAGCTCATACATTGACTCTGTGCTTATTTCTGCCCCTTTGTCCCCATCCTGACCAACAGCTGCTTGTCTCTGAACTTGCTGAACCCTGAACTTCTAAAGGAGATGCCAGCAGGGCCTGCTGCCCTGCATTCTCATCGCTGTGAGGTCTGTGGGGTCTGCCCTGGAGAGCAGAGCTGTCTGAAGAGGAAATAAATCAGATTATGCCCCAAGCCATATAGTGTGGGGCAGGGGGAACAGTGTGAGGCATTGGTTGTCTGTGTGCCTTAGAGACCTGACAGAGCATGTGGGATGTGTCAGTGCATGGGGGTGTCTCATTGTGCAGTGTGGTTGTAGTGCTTGCCTTTTACCTCAGAGTTTCTAAACTGGTGTGTTTTCTTCTTCCTACAGACAATTTTAGGTACACCTGTGACATCTGTGGGAAAAAATATAAATACTATAGCTGCTTCCAAGAGCACAGAGACCTACATGCCGTGGATGGTGAGTAATGTTTTGACACTCAGACACCTGAACTAGGCTGAGAAGTCTTTGGGGAAACAAAATGTGGCTCTGCAGGAGCATGTGGCCTGTGGTGTGCAGGACATGGCACTGCACGGGTCGTCTTTGCCATGGAGGCACAGTCTACAGGCACTGCAGGAAGGAGTTTGCTGTGCCTGATTCTCTCTGTGTGCATAAAAACAACACCTGTGCTGGGACCAGGGGACCTTGCAGAGTGTTTGCGGTGAGGTTCATGCTTAGGATGGAGATCCTGGGACTGAGTACCTCAAGGAAAATAGTCAGCCTGATTATTTGCTGGGAAGAAGTTGGTTGCTTTTTGGTTTCTGAATTTACAGGTTTGTTCCCAACATATTTCTCTGTGAAGTATTTCAGATTTCAGAGTTGGGAACTTTCATTCTTGTTAATGACTGTGGTAGTGAACTGATGAAGTTGTCAGTGGCCCTTAAAGGGTGACTGTAGATGTGGCCTAGGCTGGTGACACCTGGACAGAAGCAGACACCCACTGCCAGAAGCAGTGTTTCTTTATTCTGCATTGGGGAAAATGAAGTATCAACATGCTGGCTTGCCCCCCGCTTACTGAATATCTGAAACTCCTCACCTTGGAGCCCACAGATACTCCAGACCTTCCCTGTGTGTGCTGCAAGCCTGGCAGTACTGCTCCTCACTTGGCCAAGGAGAGTTCTAGAAAGAGGCTGCTTGGAGAGCAGCAGGTTTTGAATGGCTGGGCTGTCTGAGAAAAGCAAGTGTTTTTTCACAATACATGGTTGTCCAAAAAAATGGTTGTGTTTACCTGGAATGTGTGGGCATCTGAACGTGCTCTAAGGACAGCCAGTGTTCTCCTGCAGGGCACCACTGCCAGCTCCCTTCCTCCTGTGGGGAGCCAGAAAAAAATTAGTGGCACTGACAGTCACTGTGAGGGGAATGTGGCTGCTTCAGTCAGAAATGTCTCAGGGAGCTCTGCCAAGGAGAGAGAGCTTGGAAAGGGTTCCATGTGTGTGCAGGGACTGTCCCAGCTCCTCCCTGGGGCTGCTGTGTTCCAGCACCTGCAGGGCTGAGGCAGCTGTGCACCTGAACTCCATCCGGGGCTGTGTCAGGTCAGAACAAAGGCCTTGAGCATCTGTGTGTAGTAGGGCTGGGCATGCTCAACCAGGTCCTGTGAGGATGCTGCTGGGAAGAGGAGGGACTGGGGCACAAAGCCTGGTTTGTTCAGTGGGGCTGAAATGTGCTGCAGCAGTATGTGAAATGCAGGAGGAAAACAAGACCATTTAAGAGGATTTAATTTCTGTTTTGTTTCTTCCCCTCCTTCTTCTATTCTGTGTTAGTTTTTAGTGTGGAAGGGGCCCCAGAAAACCGGGCAGGTAAGCCGAGCTCCTTTGTGTGCTTTATTTCACAAACCTTTTCAAGCATTTAGTAGTTCAGACACAGCAGGTCGATTCTGAACTTGTAAGAGTCAAAGGAGTTTTGTCAGGGATTGCAGTGGGACAGGGAGCATCCTCTCTCCCTCCCCAGTGTATACAGCCAGTAGGTTGATGCCCAGCCCTAGCAGATCCCAGGCTTTTGTTGCACATGCACTTGCTCAGGCTTCAGACAATCAAAGAAGCAGGTGTTTCATGTCTGTAGTGATCTTGTAAATTGTTCAAGGCATACACCAAATTCTTCTCTAAAGTGGGTTGGGTTGTGGTTTGTTGCTAGCTTTGCCGTTAGCTCTAGAAGTCCCAGGTTGGTATTTGATAGGTGATGTGCCTGCAGACTGCATTGCTGTGCCCACTGTCAGCCAGTTCAGCAACATTAGAGGGGAGATTCCCTGGAAGAAAATCAGGAAATATGGATCAGACTTTGCAATGTGTTCATTCAGTTTTTCTCTGCATTTTTTAAACATTAATTCCCACACAGCCTATTAGTGGGCTGGGAGCAGGGGTAATCCTGGGGCACCTGAGGAAGAGGAGGAGGGACAAGTCAAACAGAGGGGTCACTGGTTTATCATTCCTGTCTTCCAATCCTGTTACAGATGGAAATGTGATTACAGGTGCAGGAGCATTCAGTGCCCATGCAGCTGTAGAAGGCAAAGCTGAGGTGTTGTCAGCTGTCCTCTGGTTCTGTTCTCTTGCAGACCCCTATGACCAGGCCGTCATTGCTGCCGATGAGGTGAAGGAGGAGGAGCCTGAACCCTTCCAGAAGATTGGGCCAAGTAAGAGTTATTATTGTTTCAAATAAAAAGGAAAGCTCGGTGGTTCACTGCCTTTGGCTGCAGTACCTCTAGAGAAAGCAAGAAGCACGGTGTTACACAGCAGAGTTGGGATTTGGGTGCTCACAGGTATGTTCAGGCTCAAAGGAGCTTCAAACACCGACAGCCCTGGCCCTAAGAACTGCAGCTTTGTGGAAGTGTTCTGCTCAAGAGCTCTGCAAAGAGAAGGGGAGGGGAGTTCAGGGGAAAAGCAATCTGGCAGGGATGAGAAAAGGCTTGAAGGTGCACGGAGAGCTGGCAGGTGATTCATTCACACTGCCTTTGTGTGGCTCCTCAAACAGAGCAGAGGGAAACAGAGAGAACACCAGGTTTTGCCAAAGCCCTGAATTTTGCATTTTGGAAACATTTGATTATCCATGGATTTTCCTTCATGTTGCTGCTTGCTGCCAGTTCTGTACTCCCAGCACTGGCAAGAGGAGGAGGTTACACTCCTTAGTGTGTGGTTACACTCCATTATTTCCAGTATCCCCAAGCAGGAATGAGCACAGTTACTCCAGAAAAGCCCCTTCTCCTGCAAGAGAACTCCACAATCCCAAATAAAAGTTCTCTATTACCTGAACCTGACTGTTTGTTTCCTGGTTTGACTGTTCCTGTTGTCCACGCATCCCAGACCAGTAACCAGAGGACAGAACTGTGTCACCTGTAATACAGACTTTAGAACTGGATTCTCTCCCTTGTTTTGCACACTTGTTGTAATTTTGGGGTAATCTTCTGAAACTTGTTCAGTTCTACTGGACTTCTTATGCATGGTCCATCCCTCTGTTTTGAACTGTTTCCTTTCTTGGGAAAAGGACGTGTGGATTACAGGGCAGGCAAGTTCCATGTGCGTGAGGAATGTTTGTGTGACCTGACCAGTTTCTCTGTAAAAAGAAACTGAGGGTTGTGTAAGAGGGCTGGCCTCCTTCCTGACCTTTGTCCTTGTTCATTTCACAGAAACTGGCAATTACACCTGTGAGTTCTGTGGCAAGCAGTACAAGTACTACACTCCCTACCAAGAGCACGTGGCGCTGCACGCCCCCATCAGTGAGTATTGCTGCAGGGCTGGCCTGCTGCAGGCTGGCACCTCCAGGGCTCTGGGGAGCACCAGGCTGCCAGGGTCTCTTGGGGACCCTTCCCCTGAGCTGTGGGATTGCAGCAGGCAGGACACAGATCATGTGCTCAGCACTGTAAAGCTGAGCTGGGATCCCCTCTCCCAGGGGCACTGTTAGGTCTGGAATGTCTCTGAGCTCCTACCCCAGCCCAGGGAATTTTACACATGTTCCTTGTGGGGTTGATGGTTTAGGCTCTTGTTTAACTGAAGAGATGCACAATATTGTTATACTCCCCTAAATAATAACTGAACATACATGTTAGAGAAGAAGCATCTTGCTGTGAGCTTCTGAGGAATTATTTCAAGCCGTGAGTTAAAACTGGTTTCAAAATCACTTAAATGACCTCAGCAGCTTGCTGCTGAATCACACTCAATAAATTATTTATTTCAGGGAGCTCAGGACAAGGCAGTTGTCAACAAACTGGACATCACTGTGGTCTGCGCTCCCCACACAGAGGGGAGGAGGCTTTAACAAGCAGTTCAGTGTAATTCAGTGCAGAATGTGACTAAACATGTTGAGAGAAATTTTTGCTACCTGTTGGATTTGAATACTTTCAAAGTCTGCAGAAAAGTTCTTTACCGCTGAACTTCCTGCTCCCTTCCCAGCACTGCCCTGAGCTTTGCGAGTGCCCGGGGTGTGCTGCTCCAGGGTTTGGGATGATGGAGAGGAGGATGAGAGACGGGATGAGGGATGAGCTGAGCTCATCAGCCTGCAGCTGCAGCCGGCAGGGGGCGCTTCCACCCCAAAATCCCCGGGCATCGGGTTTTTAAGGGATTATAATGAGGCACCGCTGGGTTTATGGGAACATGGTCCACCAGACTGTCGCTTTTAAGGTTCGGTGGCTTTTGACACGTACCATGCAGGTTCTCTAAAGCTTGGATGTGGACCATGGTAGAAGGTGCAGGGCGTAAAATACATGCCCAACATCATCATCATAAAGCTAATCTTGTTATCTGCCATCTGCTGAAGGACCTGCCCCAGTGCTTATGATTGCACACATTGCAGTTATTGCTGTGGTTGCCTGTCCCCGGAAGCTCCACCTCTTCACTGAGGAGTTTTCAGTCCTCAGCAAAGCCATTGGTGACCAGCAGTGGGTCCATCTCCTGCCACAGAGGGGCCCTTGGACAGCACTGAGGGCTCTGAGCTCTCTGCTCCCCCTGCAGAGAGCTCGGCAGCAGTGTGCACTGAGCACTGGGGTCTGCTCAGCTCTAGCTAATTCCTACCTTCCCAGTGCTTCCCATTTCAAGGCCATTTATTGCCACTGATGTCTCCCACCTTCCCAACCAGCTGTGGTAATAGCTGAGCTGCTGGTTCCAGTCCAGGCTCTCCAGCAGAAAAGAAACCCCAGCTGTGTTTCTCTGGGAGGAGTGTGCCTGCATTGGGCCCTACAGTTCCAGTGGCCCCCCCAGGCCCTGCCCCACTTCTGGAGGAGGAGGCATGTTCTGAGTGCTGGGCTTGAAGCCATTCTGCAGCAAAAGAAAAGAAGCTGCCCCTGCTGCAGTCTAGATCAGCAGGCCTTGAGCTGTGCAAATGGGTTTCCAGTGCTTTCGAGTATCTTTAACTATGAGGACACTCAAGATCAGATCAAGATAGTATTTTCATAAGGTTTAACCCCCTCCCCATAAACTTTTCTTTTTCCTTTTTTTTTTAAACCTCTTTTTTCCTCTCCTAGTTCACGTGACCAGTAAGATTTATGATTTAGAATGACAAGCCACTAACCCTGATGAGGACATGGGAGAGGGCATGATAAGCTCCCAAGGCAGGCTGGCCAGTACATCCTCACACCTTTCTGCTGCTCAGACTCTGTTCTTCCCAAAATCCAAGGTCCTGTGAGGCAGCTGTTAACACCTGACTTTTGAAAAAGCACAGCTGGCTTTTCTTTGGTCCTTGCAGTCAGAAAAAGTGAAGCTGAGACTGTGTCTTTACCCTGGTCTCATTCTTGTGAGAATGAGGAAAATGCTGAAAATTCAGCATTCATAAGGCAAATGTCATAGTGGGAATGGGTGAGGAAAGGCTTTCAGCATCACCAATTCAGCTTTCTGAGTCTCTGCTGGAGTGCAAGCTTCCCTTCCAGAGCCTGTGTTTCTAGTTTTCTGTCATAATGAATGAAAAGTCATTGAAAATGGGTAAAACAAGGAATGATATCCTGCAGCTTCAATAGCATCTTGCAGGATAATTTCTGGTCAGAGCTGCTGGATAGCTGCTGTCTGGAAAAGAGCTCTGCTGTGGTTTTCCCTGGAATTGTTAATGCCAAATGTCTCCTTCCAAAGTTCCCTTTTCTGAGTGAGGGGCTTTTTCATAAGATTAGAACTAGGCTGTGAATCTAAAAATAATATTCTTATGCTGTTTCTGTCAACATATTCACTCTTTCGAAGAAGGCTGTCAGAGGCTGTTTCCAAAAAATAAAAGTGGATTGTAGGCACATTCAATGTCCAATTTTAGAAACATTTCTGAATGGAGATTCATGGGGGAGGGTTCAGTGATGTTCCTGTCCTCCTTCAGGCTCTGGCTGCTCTGTAAGATGGAGCTGATTGAACGATGTTTGCTGGGGCTGGGCTGCTGGGATTGTTTAGAAGGATGGAGAGAGAATGTTCAGGGCATGAAGTGACAGAACAGGAAAAATGGCTTCACACTGTTAGAGGATGGGGTTAGATGGGATTTTGGGAAGAAATTCCCAGTAGCTAGTTAGGAATTGGTGGGGAGGCCCTGGCACAGAGTGCCCAGAGAAGCTGTGGCTGCCCCTGGATCCCTGGAAGTGTCCAAAGCCAGGCTGGGCAGGGCTTGGAGAAGCCTGGGACAGTGGGAGGTGTCCCTGCCCGTGGCAGGGGGGTTGACAAGGTGATATTTCAGGTCCTTTCCAACCCAAAGCAATCTGGCATTCTGTGACTCTGTGATGAGTTTGCAGTGCAGAGAGACCCTTAGGCACCTGGGATGTGAACTGGCTATAAATGCACCAGGAGTGGGATTGAGCTTGGTGAGTCAGGCTCAGGAGTGTGCATTCACCTCTGCCTGGTACCTGCAGATACAGCCTCAGACTCCTAGGTCATGAAAGTGTGGGGAGAGAGCAGTAAAACCAGCACAGCTCTCCATGGCTCTGCTTCCAGGATGGAAATCTAAAGTCATGTCAGGGCCCTGAGGGTACTCAGAGCTCTGAAAGGCCCTGAGCAGCCCCACATGGAGCTGTGCCCACAGCCACACTCCTGCTCCAGCTCTGCTTTGATCCACACACCCTGCCTTAGCTGCTCTGTAGGATACTGCTCTCAGTTCAGTTGTGGACGGGCCCATGCCTGGCTCTGGTTTGTACCCCAACCCACAACTGCATTCTCACCTTGATGTCAACCCTGTCTGGGCACCCTGGACCTCGCTGAGGATCACTGGTCCTGGTTAACCTCACCAGAGCTGATCTTGCTGCTGACCTGTGGATTGACTTACCAACTTGGCCACACACCTGTCTCATTGCCATGAACTTCCTGATGACCTTCGTGATGAAGCTGGCTGTCACCTCTGGGCCTTGCTCACTTCTCTCAGGGTCTGTGGGATGGGCCCTGGCTCTGTGGGATGGTCTTTCCATCCCTGGGATCATTCTTGGCTCTCCAGAGGACAGACAGACCTACATCCACCCTGACACCTGAGATGCTCAAGGAAGTTCATCAAGGCTTGGTGCTCAATTCCTTTCTGTATCGGATGCACACTGGATCCAATTTATTCATCCAAAATACTTAAATGCAGTGTTTCATTAAGGCAGCTGCCATTTTGGTAGTACAGCTGGTTTCCACACAGACCCTGCCTAACAAGGAAAAAGCCAACTCCAGATTCCAGTTGGATGGTGTATCTTTGCTTCCACCAGCTCAGTGAGAGAAATCTGTGAGTTCAGGTGCTTTTCCCAGTCTGATCCCACAGTGTTTTAGCAACAGGCTCCACCTGTTCATGTGTATAAAGACACACATTAAAAATTTGATAGGTTTGAGGAGAGGGGTTTTCCTTTGGAAGGACCTGTTTGCCATAGCCAAGGTACCTGCACAGAGTATGGAATTTCAGGCCATTGTTAAGGAATCATTTTCCAGCACATTCAGATTTTTATCCATAGGTGATGGCATAGTTCCATCTGAACCTTCAAAATGGTTCCCTACCCATCCTGACTAGACCTTTTTAAAGAAATACCATATACAAATTATTGACCAGAATTTTTACCTGGAAAG
Source organism: Vidua chalybeata (assembly GCF_026979565.1). Classification (NCBI taxonomy): domain Eukaryota; kingdom Metazoa; phylum Chordata; class Aves; order Passeriformes; family Viduidae; genus Vidua; species Vidua chalybeata. The sequence goes on from NC_071550.1 coordinate 10,474,036, forward strand.
TGTAATGTTGCTGAGGCAATCTGGTCCCAGTTGTGATGGTGCATCGTGGTAGTGTGTGGATTTGTGTGCCAGATTTTCTCCTTGCTGCCACAGCTTGCCAATCACAGTACTTTAAGGTTTTCCCAAAACCAGGAAAGCCAGGAGGGACCACTGTGATCTCTGGACTGCCTGGAGAAACACATTCTGTAGGATTGCCATGATTGAATTCCTCAGTTATGCTTTAGGCAGACATCTAATCTTGCTTTTGAGTGACAGCAATCACGTAAGGTAATTATTTTGATGAATTATTGCCTCCACTAAATTAAAACTAAAATTAGCCAGCTGTAGCTTTGAGCACTGGGTCCTATTTATAAAGCTTGTCTGCTCAGTGAAGGAGGATTAAGTTGCCAAGTGTCTGTCCTTTCTAGACCTGGCCTAGCCTGCTCTCCAGGCCCTGGTTAAATCACAGGAGTGACTTGTGTTTCAATTGTAAGCTCTGCTGTTCTTGGCCCTTGGTTATTCTCTTGTCTCCTCCTCTGAGTGTTCTCCACCCTGGGCAGGGCAGGCACCAGCACTGGGTCAAGAAGTGCCTTCCTGATCCCCTTGGAAATTCTTGATTGCTCCCCAAGGAGCACCTCAGCCTCTTCAGCGTCCCCCTGGGAGCTCCTCTGCAGCCGAGCTGACCCAGCACAGCAGAGACCAAGCTCTTCCTGCTGCCAGGCTGGAGTCTCCGCTGTTCTCAGCATCTCCTGCATCAAGTGTGTCCTTCAGCACACCCTGGGCCATGCTGCAGGGCTGCAGCACAAAGCCCTGAGCTGACTGACTGCAGACCATGCAGTGAGAATCACCCTCCACATCACTGCAGCTTCCGTGGGATGGGTCTCCGCTGCCTTCTGAGAGGGTTTGAAAAGCTCCACAGCAGCAGTTACAAGGTCAGCTGCCCACAGTGCTGTCTCCAGTCTTGCTGCAGATTTTGAGGCAGGAGGTTTTTTGTGGCCATTCAGCAACTCAGGATTTTCATTTTTAGAAACATGTTGGCCTTTTCATCAGCGTGAGGCTGTGAGTTCCACAGTGAAGGTGACTTTTCCAGAGTGGAGCAGAAGAGCCGTGTGATGCTGTCTACCTGTGTTGCTCAGCCTTCAGAGGGAATTTGGCATCTGATGAACTACAGACTGGACTTTTTTTTCCCAATGAACTGTTAGCTTCCTCCAGACTGCTAGAACTGATATTCCTTTGTCTGTCTTGCATTGCTGCTCAAAACTCTCTCTCTGTCTAGTGTCAGCTGGAGCAACCTTCTCTATGGGGTCTCAGTTTGAAGACATACTGTTTGTTTCATTTAGGAGGAAGAAGAAGAAGAAATTGTGGAGGTCATCATAGCTTTGAGACTTCTGTTGTCAGGTCCCAGAGCAGTGATGCTCTCTGTATCTGGCACTGAAGAGTTGCTGATGGCTGTTTCTCATGGCATTGATGGGGAATAAAGCAGACATTGGCGGGAATGATCCTCATGGAAAGCAGACAATCCACAAGCTAGAAATTTTCATATCTGACTACATTTTTGCTGGCAGTTTGGCAGCAGCTGGAGGAGGATTATCCATGGAGATTGAAAGGAAGTATAGAGAGCAAAACAAGCCTCCTGTCTATTTATATGGCTGGAGACCAAGCAGAAAAGTATCCTGATTAAGCTGTGAGAAAACCAGTGCATAATTTCCTGCAGAACTATACTGCCATGTAGGAAATGTCAGCTTGGGGCTGTGTGTCAGAACAAGTGAATCAAAACCCCTGGAATTGCAACCCCCTGTGAATGTACACACTCCCAGTCCCCAGTGCTGCTGATGAAGGTGAGAGCCAGTCATAGTCAAGGTCTGTAAAGTCTCCTGGGATTTTGAAAATGAGTGTCCTGTCCCAGCCTGGGGGACTTCTCCCCTCTTTCAGAGTTAGCCTGTGCTGCTGCCATGGCATTCCCCTGAGAGCTGCTCAGTGTGGACGAGTATTTCTCACTCACACTGTGTAGGATGTGCAGGTGCTGCTGTTGTCCATCCACCTTTAGGCATCCCACAGTATCACTGTAGAAATCACTGGTAGGGAGCTGGGACTGTGGAAACCTTCTTAGTGATTTTTCATGACAGGTGGTTGGAGTAGGACTGGGGCTTCAGGACCCATATCCAAATTTCCATAGAAGAGGCCCCTTAGGAGTGAAGGAGGTTCTTAGACAGTTTCTCCATTTTTTAATGGTTTATTTAATCCATGTGGCCCAGACGAAGGGCTGTCCTCCTGAAGGTGTTTCAGATGACTTTTGGCATTGAAAATTCCTGGTGATCCTCACTGTGTGCTGCAGAGACCAAAATACAGATGCACCCAAAGAGCATATCCCAGTAATATTCAGAATTTCTCCACATGTCACCAGTCTGGAGATGGGACCAAAAGCCTTTATTCACTCTGCCTCCTAATTCCATTCCATTCCCAACAGTTCCCTTTCCTTTGTATTTGGTCAAAGAGACAAGGAATGTATCTGGAGATCACTAGGATTTATTCAAGGCTCAGGAAACAAAGATGTTAACTTTTCTCTACTCAGAGATCTGAGTAGTTTAGAAACCTGTTCCCAAAATACAGTCCATAGAAATGGAGGCCAGAGCTGCAGGTGCCTCCAGCCAGGCCGTGGCAATCACACAGTGCTTCTGGATGGATGGGGTGGTTCCTGCAGGAGCAGGAATGGGTTGGTGTGGCAGTTAGAGGTGTGGAAGGGAACTAACGAGCTTCACCAGTGTCCCCTCTGGTGAGGGGGGAGCCCAGCTCTGTCCCAGGGGCTCGGTGGATCAGCAGCTCCAGCAGGCCCCACTCTGGGAGCTCCCTGGCTGTGCAGGCACTAGTTCTGAGTGTTCATATCCAGAGTTCTCTCGATCTCCACTCTTCGTGGCAGTGAAGACACAGACGAGCCAGTCCAGCAAAAAGTCCCCGGCGTCCATAAACCGCTGTTCCAGCCTCCTGCACCGCACGCCCCCCGGCGTCCCGCCCGCCTCCCAGTCCCAGATGTTCCGCGCGCCCAATTCCGGATCCCCAGGAAGCAAGGCCATCACAGGTACCAGCTGCCTTTCAGCTTTCTGAGCTGCTCAGTGTCCATTCCTGCCCTGGATAGGCTTTTGACCCTTCCTGGGCTCAGTCTGCTCCATCCATGACTGTCCCAGAGAAGCTGCTCCCAGAAGCAGCTGAGGAGATTAGATCCTTTATAATCCCTTCCCAGTGACAAGTTGTTTTTGTTAAACATCATGGTAACCACAAGGTGCAAAAGACCCTGTTTCAAATCCTGGTGTCACAAACTGAGAAGAGCTTCCTGACAAGGATTGGTGTCATGGCTTGTCAAGAATGGGGATTTTTGCTTGGTTTTCAGCACTGTTTGGCATTTAGTGTTTGCTTCCCTCAAGGTGATGTTCTCAGGGCTAGGCCTGTGCCTTTGGAAGTGAAATGGAGTACAGGTGTTTTCACAGTGCTCCATTCCCCACAGGAACCTCTGAGAGATAAACAGAAAAATCAGTATTACAGAACCATCATTGATGAGTTAGAAAATGCAATTAGGTTTGATCCTCCCATTGTCTCAGTTTCCTCCTTCTGAACAAGATCAAGCCTAAAAAAAATTTAAAAAATAAAGCAAAGACTACTGAAAAATAGCAGTTAATAAGTAGGGTGTGAAATAGTGTGCCATGTGCAGTACACTGGGAAGCATCCTCTAAAGTCTGTGGGATTGATGGATAGAGATTCCATCTGGGTGCAGAAGAAGGGCTGGTCCATCAGTTGGTGTTTAAACACCCCTAGAATGTCTGGCATGGGCAGATGCTGAATGTGAGAGGTGGCTGTGGTCAGATAGCCCATGGATGCTGAACAAGGATGGATTTTGTTGGATATCACATACCCACAGCTGCCAAGGACTTGGTTCATACAGAGAATTTTACTTCACATTCAAAAGGTTCCAATTCAAGGAGAGAGAACAGAGTGAGCTGCCCTCTCAGTGTCAGAAGGGCACAGTAAGACCAAGCAGGTGCATTAAACTAGATTTTTCTTACTGCCACACTTAGGGGAAGTTTTTGGGGGGGAAGCTAAGGGATGAAGGCAAAACCACCATGCAAATTCTTTACAAAGGTCTTTGGAGACCTCCATCTCACTTCCACTTGTGACATAAGCCAGGACTTGAACCTGGGTCTCTTGGGAAGGGTAGGTAGAGCCAAACAATTTTGTCTCCATCTGATTTTCCTGTTATTTAAGGCCTCTTGTTTCTATTATTTATCTGTCAAGTGGCAAAGGTAGATAATGTTTCCAGTTCCTTTTCAGCCCTGATTGATGTGTTTCTGTTTCAGTTGATTTGGTTACCAAGTTTGCTTGTTCTCCTGAATTTTAGGAGTCAGGAGTGTAGTTGATTGAGAGTTTGAGAAGCCTGCTCAGGACTTGGAAGGGTCCACTGAGGACTGACTGGGCCAAAATCCACACGCTCTTCCTGCAGTTCAGGTCTCTGGTAGCCCCAAAGCCCACGTGTGTGAGCCATGCTGCAGCCCTGGGAGCCTGCAGGGACCCGGGCCTCTGCCAAGCCTGACAGCAGTTCTGACCACTCCAGTGGTCTGCAGGAATAAAATCATGGTCTGGCACCACTTTTCAGGAATCCTCATCACTCCTGAATGAAAGACTGGTGTCCCCAGCCCTGCCCAGTGTGCAGGCTGGGCCCAGCAGAGCCAAGCCAGGCCACATCAACGTGAACCCCTCGGGTGACAGTGGGCTCCAGAATGAGAGTGCAGGGCAAGGGCCTCTGCAGCACAGGCCACACACCTTGCTTTGGCCAGTTCATTTATTTTTAATCTCTAGATTATCGTTTGAGCCACCACAGTAAATCCATCTGCCTGGATATTGCAGACCCGGTGAAGTGAGACAGGACCCCCTTGCCCTGCTGAGCTGGTGCTGAGGGACACCAGCTTGAGCAGGGTGGGAGGCCCTGAGCTGTGCTGTGCAGGGATGCTTCAGCACTCTGTGGCCACTGCCAGGGGCAGGAAGCACCTGGGTGCCCTGGAGGAGCCTCCCAGTGCAGTCACTGGAACTGCCCTGTGCTGTGGCTGCAGTGGGCAGAGCAGGGCCCTGCCAGGAGCAGGCTCTGGGAACAAGGGCACGCTTGGGAAGCACAGAGACAGAGGATCTTCCACAGCTTTTCCAGACATGGTGGGCAGGCCCTGAGACAACTCTTCAGGCCTCTGCTTCAGCATGTCCAGGAGGGTGTTCAGGAAGGGAGTGCAGGTGACTGGGAAGCACAAGGAAAGCTGGCACAGTGCTTCTGTTGGTGACACTTTGGTATGGTGCTGAGGCCCTGAGCTCAGTCTCAGACTGGTCACCTGTGCTCGCAGGCGTTAAGGGCTGCTTGTTGCCTTAAGGAAGAGTAAGATAAGGGTTGGGTTTTTTTGCAGGGGAGGAAGACATGACCTTTCTGGTTCAGTCAGGACTGGTGTTCATGGGCTCCCTAAGAGCCAATCCAGGCCACCTCAGCCAGAAGGTATTCAAGAAAAATACCCACCTGTTATCCCTTCACTGAATCTGGCCCATTTGCCTCCAAAATGAGGTATTTGACCTTTCTGCATCCAGTGTTGACCAGTCACCATTTCTGCTTTGTTCTCCACCCAGCAGAAAGTGCTTTCAGCAGAAGAGTGGAAGGCAAAGTGCAAAACAACTTTGAAGAAACAAACAGCAATTCCCAGAACTCCAGTGGTAAGTGTGGTCACCCTTTCCTGCTGCTTCCATGTTCCTCTCCAAGCAGGATCCAGCTATGCTCAGTGAATGTTGATGTATTGTGGGGTACCTTGTTTAAGCTCACAGGCAGCCTGCCCCCCCTGGGGTAGTGCCTTATTCTCCCTCCTCCCCAGGCTCCTGGCACCCCAGCCCTGTCAAACAGGTGATGTGGGATTCCTGCTGCCAAGGACCAGGTACTTGAGCATAGATTTTTCAGAGAGGAGCCAAGATGTGGAGAAAGGATGGATGGAGATCAAGCAGTACTTGTGCTGTTTCTGTGTATCAGTGCAGTCCTGGTGGAGCAAAGACATTTGCAAGCAGCAGAAGTTTGAGGACTGTGGATAGAAGAGCAGTTTGCAGGCTACAGTGATGCTGAGCGTGACAGTTTATTTAAATGTCACTGTGACCAAAGTCCAGCTGTTTGTGCAGTCACTGCGTGGAGGTCACAGTGAATCAGATGTGTGTATGTGAGACCAAAATATATTTGCTAGAAGGAATGAAAATCCCCTCCACTTATGCAGTTTCCTTGCAGTGTTAAGTGGATGTGGTAGTAACTGAACATAACCAGTGGCCTAGACAATTTTGTTCAAGTCCACCAGCTATAGAGTTTTCTGTGCAAGGTTTTTATCCTGCCTTTGAATTGCCTGGCCTTCCAGTGGGCCACTACCATTCTCCATGCTCCCTAGTTGGAGCAAACGTGACAGACCAGATGAAACGTAATTTTAGCATCTTGCTGCAGAGATAAATAACATGCCAGCAGAAAAGCCTGGCCTCCCTCCATTCCCCATCCAAGAGAAGCAGAATATGTGGTGTTGGCAGTGCCTCTGGCTGGAATGGACAGGTAAGGGGTGGGATAACCTCCTGGAGCAGGTTACACAGTGTCTGTTGGGGGTTATATCTGCCTCAGAAGCAAGTAAGGGGCTTTCTGGAACCATGTTGAAAAGCAGGGATGTGGTGTTGGAAAACCATGTGTGGTGGCAGAGTGGGTGATAGGGAATGGGGAAAAAATTGTTTGTTGCTAAAATACTGTGTGTTGTGTTTTGGGGAAAAACCTTGTACTAATCCATCGTTCACCACAATTGCAGCTGGTCATTCGGGGACAGAAAAACCTAAAGAAAAGAGGTGTAAGCAGAACCCATCAGGTGAGCTTGTCTCTGTTTCAGGCCTTTAGTCCTGCTCCTGCTGGACAGTCAGGAGTCCTTGGGGCTGCCCAGGCCCTGGGCAGTAAGCCCAGCATGGCTGTCAGACATGACTCAAGGCAGTGTAGTCACTGAGTTCCAGAGTTCCCAGCCTGGCTGCAGCCCTGGACATGGCCCTGGCCTCTCAGCAGCTTGTGTCTTGTCTTCTGTGGGTACTGTCAGTGTTTTCAAGGGTTTCAAAGCCTTAAAGTGCACATCTGTAAATGCCAATACACCACTTGGGGCCCTGACTCCTCTGGAGCCCTTGGAAAGTAGCAGCCTGAGATTGTACTTAATTTATTCTTGTCAAACCCTGTACAGCCAACAAAAGAAGGGCAGAAATATCTTCCTTCCTATCAGCTAGATCATTCCTGAAGCCAAGAAAGCTGCATTGGAAACCTGCTGGCTGCTCTTGTCAAGTTTTGCAGGAGGGGAGATGAACCTGTGGCATGAACCTGTCCAGGAAACATTAACAAGAAACACAAACAGTGGCTGTACTGAACAGTCCAAGAGCTCAGTTCTTTCTGAACTATTAAATACTGACCCACTGTTGCTGTGACACATCTCCCAGACTCTCCCTGCCATCTCCTTGTACCAGCTCACATCACACTCATCCTCCTCAATCTGTTTCTTTCTGGACTGCAACATTTAAAGCACATGAATGAAAGTTCACAGCAAAAACCAAAACAAAGCCAGAAATTCTTACAAGCTCTGTAGCAAGTTTCATGTGATTTGCTCCTCTTGTTTCCCTGTAAGGAGTGTTTCTGTCTGCACCATGTGTAGTGTCAGTTTACTTTAGTGGCTCAGTCGAGGGCCTGGCAGGCTGCAGAGGAGTTGCAAGGTGCTCACCTAGACTTTGATTGAGCCAGGAAATCTGAAGAACTCTAGTGAGCTCCCCAGGACTGGTCTGAGGGGAGTTGGGCCCTGGTTGGAGGTAGTTGCTTTCTGCATTAAGCAGCTGACATGCTCCTCCAAGCCAGGCTGGTGCATGGGGATGTATAAACTTCTTTCCTTTTTCCTTCCTTTATCTGTCCTGCATCCTCCTTTCTTCCCCAGTCTTGTTTTCCCCCTTTGGCTCCATTTTTTGTGCTGCTTCCCACATGTCCCATTCAGTGCTCTTCTCCAGCCCTTGCACCAAGCCATTTCTCCTCTTATTCCTTCCAGTTCTCAGGAGTCCCAATGGCCTCACTGACAGCAGCCTGGGTGAGCATCACCGGTCACCGTGTGTGTCACTGGTGGTCAGAGAGGCCTGGAGAGCTCTGTGTGCTCAGCTGTCCAGGCAGAGCTCTCTGCAGCTGCCTTTTGGAAGAGCTGACATGTCCTTGCCTCCTCCTTTTCCTTCTTTCCATGGCTGTGTCTCAGTGGGTGGGACAAGCCCCATGTGGTTCAGTGTCACAAGTGGGTGGGAACTCTGGGGTGATTCTGGCACCATTGGCTTGTCCTCTCTTGTGCTCCAGCCAGCAGATATCTCCCAGGCAGGGAAGCAGGTGGTGGTAATGTGGTGGGCAATGACAGAAGGACGGACACTTCTGTCCTCCCACTCCCATCTGCTGTTTGCTTGTCACCAAACTGCTGCTGTAAGGAACAGTCACCAGGTTTAGGAGGTAAATGTAGGTCCCAGCTGAGCAGCCAGGAGCTTTGTGGCTTGGCCTTGTTAAATGCCTGGTGGCTCTTGCTCTCTGTGGGTGTAAGTTTTGTGTCACAGGCTTGGGTACAGAGATACCAGAGAGCAGGAGATTTTTAGGCTGGGGACATTCTGCTTTTTCCCTGTGTCACCATCCTGACTGCTGTGGCACAGACCCCTTGGTGTCTGGAGTGAGGGGCAGAACAGGGAGGTCAGTAACTAAAATCACCTAAAATACACGGGGCTGCAATGCTGTAGGGAGTCCTGAGTGGGAATAAGAATGGAACTAGAATGGAAAATGTTGGATTTCAGATGTTGCTTCCCTATGCACACAGCCCCAGTCCTTGTCACAGTGAGTGCAGGTACCTGGCATCCTGATCTGTGTCCTGGCATCTGGCTGCCCAAAAAAACACCTCTGTGCTGCATGGCAAACACTGCTTTGGGTCTGATGCGAATCCCAGCTTTGTCTCCCAGCAGGGTGGGATGGAGACAGGGAGTGGGTGAAGGACTCGAGCTGTCATCCACATTATGATTGGAGAGTGTTCTTTGTACTCAAGGAAAAGGGTCTCCACAGCCACTTGAACTTGCTTTTTGATGAAACCTGGAAGTTCCACAGTGCTTTAAAAATAGCATCCTGCTAAAATGTTCCAATTGCTCCCTTCTGCTGCCTCGGGAGCACAGGCAGCAGAGGTCCCAAGTCACACGGAGCTTCTGTTCATCCACTGGTGAGCTAAGGGAGGTCCAGAAAGCATTGCCATGACCTGATCCTGAAGCATGGAATTAGCTCTCTGGGATGAACAGCAGAAGCTGCAATTCCTTAGGGTGCCATAAAGCTGCTTTCAAGGGAACCCTCCCTGGCAGGGGCCGTTCTGCCAACTTTTGACACATGCTGGGGTTTTAAATTCTCAAGAGGCCAAAACATATTTCAAGGCTAGCTTGTGCAATGTAAAAGGCAGTGATGATCAGCCTGAGCATGGGTAGGGAAATCCCCAGAAAGGGGCTGAGCTGAGTGTTGTGTGCCACAGTGAAGCCTACTGCCTTCCTTTTCATCCATGTGTGGTTGGAGAGGAGCCTTTGGCTGGGGCTGGGCCCTGCTCTGGTGCCCTTTGTCGCTGTAGGGCTCACAGGCTTTGGGATCTCCCCGGGGTCTCCCTTCCTCTGACTCCAGACGGGGACAGTGACCTTCCAGAGGGACAAAAACCATCTCTAACTCGAGTGTTTACAGCCTAATGCAACTTGAGCCCTTGTTTTGGGCACTATGGATGACTCCTCTGTGAAATGAAGGCCAAGAGAGATTAAGGGAATTGTGAGAATCCAAGAAGTAAAAGAAAAGCAAAAAAGGAGGAAAAAAGCTCTTTAGTTTCAACACCTTCAAATACAGCCATCAAAGGGGAAATCTAATTGAAATTGTCAGTGTTTGTTGAAGTCTGAATTTGCTCAATGTTGCGGTGTGAAAGAGAACAGTTAAAATTATGTAGGGAATTGGGAAATATTTTGAACTTTCGAAGTTGATTTAAGCTGTATAAATATGTCTCAATTTCATCTGCTGCTTTAGGGAACTACTACTGTAAGAACTTCCAGTGAAACAAATTTTAGCATTTAGAGTTTTTAAAATGTCAGCACATTTCATTCCTATTTACACAGGGAAGCTTTGCTTTCCAGCACTGTTTATTCCAGACTGGGGAGAGGGTCAATGGAAATGTCTTCTTTTCTTGAATCAGTTTGTGCCAAGCTGAGATGAGATTGAGACCAAAAAAAATTTATTTTCTACATTTGATATAGAGTAAAAATTCTTGGAAAAGCCTGAGAATCTCCTGTTGTCAAGATTTAAAGGACACAGGACTAGATTTTAAACATAGATTTTCAGAAATCACAAGCTTTCTTCCCTGGTGTGGCCATACATCCCTTTCTGCTCACCTCCTGTAGTCCAGCCATCACACAGCCCATCTGTGGGGGATTTCTGCTGGAAAGAGTAGCATTTTTGGTGGGTGAGTGCAGCTTTAGTGTTTGGGAAATAATAATTCTTGATTACTGATTGCAGTGAGACATTAGCACAGCCAGCCCCTGTGCCTCTGCCTCCTGAGGTGCACCCAGCTGCCTCTCAGGCTCTGTCAGCACAAAGACAACTTCCATTAACATTCATCTGGTAATTCTTTTTCTCATCTCTGGTTGGTTTGTGACTGCTGCATGTCTCCATGGAGCTGGGAGAACCAATGGCCAAATTTGAGGAGTGAGGAAAAGGGGAAGGGGGAGTTGTTCTGTGACCTCCCACTCTCTGCACAGGACAGGGAGTGCTGGTGATGGGGCAACACAATTGCACAAACAGAAAGAGCTGCATTTTCAAAGCAGCCTGAAGTGCTGTGCCCAGAAGGAGGGTCAGCAGCTGAGTGCAGTTCCCACCAGGAGAATGAGAATCACACAGTGAGAGGCTCAGTTGAGAAAGTGTTGCTTTGCTTGGTTGCATAAATAAGTCACTGTGTCCACTGGGCATTTTTGTGGAATTGAGGTTTCTAGGAATGAACTGTTTATTTCTGGTGCCACATTCATTTAAACTGTTCCAGACTTCTCATGTTCAACAGGCAACTTGCAGACAGGAAGAAATATATCTGGGTTAAAATAGCCACTCAGCAGCCAGTCTCTGTGGGTCATATCCTGCCAATTGCTCCAGAGCCTTGGGACACCAGGGAAGAACTGAGGCAATCCATATGAAGCATTGAGACAAGGAGCACTCAGCAGAACTGGGACACACAGCCAGGGATGGGGCTGAGGATTGCAGTCTGCAAGCACAGATACTGGGCTGGGGAGGGCATGGCCAGGAGAGTCCCTGAGAGAACAAAGTGTGGGCAGAAGAACCTGAACTCTCATTTTGCCTGGAGAATCTGTGGAGGGAAAGATTACAAAGCCCCACTGCAAGGTGATTTATCATTAATCAGTCAAACTCTGGCATTTCTATGACTGTTACCTGGATAGGTAGCTTTAGTGGAAGTGACTGTGCTGTAGCAGGGACCTGGCAATGTATGGATAAAAAAAATGTTCCAATTATAAATACGAAGACCAGAAAAATCCTAAGAATCTTCCTTCACATAAACCAGTGTTGTATTGAGTACCTGAACTGCTGTTTCATACTGACAGTGCTTGCCATGTGAATAGGAAGCCAAGCAGAACGAGGACACTGTGTTAGCACTTCTGGCTGGAGAGCAGCCAGAGGTGGTGCTGAGAATTCCTTGGGCTGTTTTAAGTGCTCTGTGCCACTGCTGGGCTCTGTGCCTGCTCCAGGTCAGATTCTCTTCTGGGGGGACAGTGAAGTTGGGGTTTGCCCCTCAAAAGCTGACGTGCAGTGCTTGGAGCCCCGAGCAGTGCCATGGGCACGTGTGTTCCCTGAGGGAGCAGGGCACTTCCCAGAGCAGGAACCCAGCACACAGAGAGAAGGGTGCCTGGAGGAGCTTGCCCTGCTGAGCAGCTGAACAGGGCCAGGTTAGGGACCTGTTTCAGTGAAGATCTTGCCCCAGGTACAGAGCTCAGCAGCTGCAGGACCAGCTGGAGCACTGCTGGCTGATCACAATGTGTGAAGTGATCAGCAGCATTCCATATGAGCTGGCGTCTCCCATGCATCCCCTTTCCACAGCACTGTCCAGTCCTGTCTTTGCCCAGCATCATCCATGCCTTCATCTCCATTCCTTACAGGCTGGCACTGCCATCTGGAGCCCTTTTCAGCAGCTCAGGTCCTCAGTACATGTGGATGTTTAGCAGGAAGGCTCACTGACCCATGCAGTTCCTGAGGGTGGTTCTCCTTCCAAGGAAACCAGGCCAAGTCTGTCAGAGAGCCCTGGGAGCCTCAGTCAGGAATGTGCCAGCTCACAGCCTTGGACTGGGACCCTTCTGGAAATGCTCTGAGTCCGTGACTGAATATTTAACATTAATAATTAATGATTTCTGCCCCTCTGCAGGGGTCTGACCCTCAAGGACCTCACCTGGGGACTGTAGGAAACCACACATGGTCTGAGGTGCTGGGATCACTGCTTCTGCTCCGGGGCACTGGGGCTGGATGCAGACAAATCCTGCTTGCCCAAGGGGCAGCCAGCACCCAGTTTTCAGTCACACCTTACAGAAAGGCAACCTGCAAGGTGTGCTGTGTAGGAAATGTGCATTCTCAGCCTGAAGTAACTGCACTTCTTAGGAACTCCTTTGGCATCCAGGAAGAGTGAAACACCCTGGTTTTCTCTCCCAGCTTTAGTTTAAAGAAGTGCTTGGTGAAACTGGGAATTTGCATCTGGAGCACCAAAGAAAGCCTTTGTAAAGGGTTTTTTGCCCAATGACTTTTCTTTGCTGACCTTCCCCCTTGTTTCCATTGCTGCAGCATTGGGTGTGTATTATAATCTCTGGACATTTTAAATTGGACAGGAAAGATGCAGAGCCCTGGCCATGAGAAATTGAGCAAGGGAGAGAAAATGGACATGTTGGACATGTTGGATTTTGTGTTAAATGGAGCTCCCATCCTGCCCTGCTCTGGATAACTCTGGAAGTGTGGAGTAGAGATAAGGAGCAGGGAGCAGATAGGCAGAGCTGTGTAGAATGCAGCGAGATCTCTGCCAGTCTCCATATTTAAATCTCTTTCTTTTTTGCAGAAACCGCAAGTCCCCTGATTTCAAATCCTTTCCCGCTTTTACAAAGTAAGTGTGATGGATGTCTGTGGTGCAAAAGGCAGGCACTGCCCTCCTGCAGCCCTGCTGCCCTGCCCTCTGAGCAATTTTCATCAATAAATGCTTTTTTATTATGAGTCCAGGTGTCAAAGAATAAAATGCATCACTTCTGTGGCTCTGCTGTCAGATTTAAATACAACAAAAATCCTCCAGGGTGTTTCCGTGCAGTTCGGGGCTGCCAAATCACTTCATATTCAGTCTTCAGGGAATTTTTTGTGAGCGTGTTTTGAGACCAAGACTTGAAAATTAACCCATATTTAAGTTACATTTACACACAGAAAAACTTGTCATCAGGGCTCAGCTCAGTAAACACCTGCACAGAGCCAGTTCCTGTGGCCAGAGGTTGGAAACAGGGAGCGAGCAGGGCGGGGATGGGTGGACAGGTGGTCTCTGCTGGAGATTCTGCCCTGTGGCCTTGATGTTTTGGCAGGTGGAGCTTCTTCCTTTGCCTTGCAGTGTGTTTGGTTCCTGGCATTGGGGTTTGGGGTGATACTGTCTGAGCCAGCCTGGTGGTGTGAGCCAACCCTGAGTGCCACACCCTGAGCGTGGCCATGGTGGGGAGGAGGACAGGTGTTCTTCCTCCTCTTACAAACCTGGGGGGAAGCAAGGGCTTTATTCAGAACACAAGTTCATCAGGAAGAGAAATCCAGTTAATGCCAAAACGTTTGACAAGGGTGGTGAATTTGGGACTCCCCTTTTCCAAACATACTCCAGAGCACCTTGTTACCTCTTACTGTTTGAGCTGGCTGGAAATGACAGAAGTTCTGTTTTCAAGAAACTTCCACTGATTTGGGGGTGTGCTGGTGTTTTTGTAGGAGCCTGCTGCTGGTTCTCCTGTCTTTGTCTCGTGGGTTTGTGTCAAAGGGAAGGTGCAATTACACTGTTAGTAAAGCTAAAGCCAATGGAAACATTGGGTGGAAATACTGAGAAGTTTTCCTCACAGTTGTTCTGCATTTGTTTTTCACCAAGATGTGGACAGAAGTGTTGAAATGTGGGTTTTTTCTGCTGAGGAAAGAGTAGCCTGGGGGGCTGTCCCTGCTGAGCCATGGTGACACCCTGCTGGGTGTTTGTCACTGCGCAGCCACCTCAGGGCACTTGTTGAAACTTTCTGTTAAAGCTCTCAACTCCTGTTCCCTCCTGGCTTCAGACCAGGCTCTGCTATTTTCCCTGGCTTAGATGTGGCAATGAGACTTAACATGGGAATTAGAGTGATTTATTTAACCTAAGCACAGGCACTGGTTTTCCTCTGCCTTGCCTCACACAGCTGCTACCTTGCTCTGGGGCCTTGCTCACAAGGTAAAGCACTAAAAGTGCTTTAGAAGTGCACTAAAAGTGTCTAATTATAGCCTTGGGGAAAGATGTTTTAAATCGTGCAGCCAGATGTAAGCGTTGGTTCTGTGTGGCTCAGGACACTGAAGAGGTTGAAACCTGCTTTCAGAAAACACCTCCACAAGCACAGGGGGCTCATGTGGGCAGCACAAGCTTCCCTTGTACCACCAGCAGCTGGGAGCAGAAGGACAGAGAGCAAAAGGGGAGACCTGGGGGCCCTTTGCTGAGCTCAGCCCACCTGAAGGAGAAAAGATCCCTAAGGCTGAGTAAGGGAGAAGTGAAATTCCTAGGGGGAAGGACAAGCAGAGGTCCAGCAGTGGTGGGAGAGAAGGAGAGTGGGGCACAGGTGTGGCTCAGATGGATATGCAGAGCAGTTGTGACAACTTTTCCAGTTCATGGTCAAGAGAAATAAAAGGGAGGAGGATTTACTGGATTAGCAGCCCAAGTGAACACACTTTTCCCAGGTTTAGGATACAGATTGCCTCTTTCTTCTCTCCACCTTCCAGATCCCTCTTCCTCTTCTAGCCCTGGCACATTCCACCCTCCCTCCAGCCAGCCTGACTGTTCCCAGCTCTACACTTTGGAGCATGAGGGGCTCAGGAGCTGAAAGCTCAGAAGGATGAGGGTTGAGAGAGCTCTGGGAAGTGAAGTGAGTTCATTCGTTCCCATGGGGATTCTGCACATCCTCCCAAGCATCCCTTCCCCTGGTTCCGGGAAATACTTTGGAATTGTTGGGTGAATTTAAATTTTATGTTGGTTTTTTTTTGGTTTTGTGTTTTTTTTGGGTTTTTTTTTTGGTTTTTTTTGTTTTTTTTTTTTTTTGTTTTTTTTTTTTTGTGGTAAACTTAGACTTCTGTATCTCTTTGTCTCAGAATTATTTAGAAAATGCTCTGGCATTTTCAGAACCTGAAATTAGCTTTTGAAATAGGTGGTGATTTTGTTTCCAAATTTGGACATTTCTGGAGTAGAACAGAAGGGGTATCTTTTGGAATTGAGAGGAAAATTAACACAATTTTTCTGAGAAGAATCACAAATGAGAGATTTTACCAATTCACTGAGTGCACTGAGCATTCAGAGATTTGTGATGCCAAAGGGAGGAGCTTGATATGAAGAGCTGTGGAGACCTTCGTGGTCACAGCCTGCTGGATGCAGATGGGAGAACCCAGAGGAGACTGGGCAGGGGTGAGGGGGAGCCAGGCAAGGAGATAGCTAGAAAAACAGCACAAGTTTGTGCTGATAAAATAGCTGAGAATACAGGAGGAGGAAGGTGAAGCAACTCAGGGAGACAAAGTGAGCTGAGAAGGAAGTATGAGTGAAACAGGAGAGCAAAATGAGTGTGGGAAATGTGCAACTTGGAGAGTGCTGGGTGGTGTGGGGGGTTTGCCTGCTGCTGAGGCTGTACCTGAGCTGGGGAAGAGCTGTGCCATGCTGGAAAGCTGCTCCCAGGGCAGCTGGGGGCTTGTGTGGGGGCAGAGAAGGGCCCTGGGACTGCAGTGGTGAGAGGGGCTTCCCCCACTGCCTCCTCCTCTGCACTGCAGGCAGGGCTGGCAGCAGGGAAAGCAGGTGACTGCTGAGGTGTGAATGGCACACAAGAGCTGCCAGTGTCCAGGGGACTGCGGGGTGACATCTGCCGCTGGCAGCCTTGCTGCAGCACTGAGAGGTACAGCAGGGTCTGTTCTCTTCACTGGTGGGGGGGCAGGGGCTCCAGCAGAGCAGAGGGGCAGAGAGAGACAGGGTCACACAGCTCTTCTGGGCTGTCAGCAGCAGTCAGCAGGCTCTCAGAAGTGTGGCTGCTTTCAGTAGATTATTCCCACGTTAATTTTGACCCTTGAAGGGGCAGCCAGACCCCCTCAGTGTGAGGTTTCCATCTGAGCAGGTTGGGCTCCAGCAGTCTGCCTCCAGCAGAGGCACAGGTATGTCTGTAACACAGGTCTTTGGCATTGAAATACAAGCCCAAGAGGGATGGTTTGCACCCACAGGGAGCCTTCTCCTCTCTGACAATTAAAAATAAGTCTAAACAATTAGATTGCATTGTACCTCTTGTGGCATTGTGCCACAACTACCTCACTACTGATGATTTCAGCAGACACAGCCAGTCCCTGTTAATTCCCAAGGACTAAAATCCCTGTGTGCCACTCAGCTGTCCAAGTCTTCTCTTTTTTCCACAAGCACAGTTACTTAAGTACCGAATTTCCAAACTTCCATGCTGCAGCAAGCCCAGGAGTAGCATCACAAGCAGACACAGTGAGTGAAAGCATTGAGCACAACTCCAGGCAGAGCTGGCTCCATCATTCCAGAAGCTGTAAGTTCTGTGGGGAAGGTTTAACCTCACAGTATAAAAGTACAGCTTATACAGACTTGCTCATGCTCTCTTTTATGTTTTTCCTCACGGATTTCTGTACTCTTGAGGTGGATTCTGGGGTTTGCTCCCTGAGATAGACTTCTCACAAGGTATAGGCAGCCTTGTGCTTCCCTGGGTTTTGGTTCTTCTGTCCTGGGTGCTGGTGCTTCTGCTTATTCATTGATACAGAATATGTTTTTCTCTTCCAACTCAGATCTAGACTTCTGAAATACTGTAGCAATGGACCCTGCTCTGTGTGTGTGCCAGGCATTTGTATCCAAAATTGTTCATCTGCCACGTGTTTGTCCATTCTGCTGCTCCAGGACAAAATGCCCCAGTGAGAGGTGGCAATGCTGGTGTGGCTGCAGGGACAGAAGTAAACTCCAGTGTAAACTGGAGCAAACTTCAGTGTGAGCTCCAGCAAACTTCCCAAATTTCAGCACTGTAGCTCGAGATCACATCTGTCAACCAATGCACTCTACTGATACTGTTTAGACAGGCAACTGCAAACATTTGCTTTTAGGTTAATTCAGTGGAAGAAATGCACTTTCAACATAGAACAGGGCTAAATGTATCTTTCAGCTCACGAGGGAGCTCTGCACCCAGCTCTTTCCTCACTCCAGCTCATCCATATTGCTCTGGCACATGGCTCTCCTGCTCTGCTGTCAGCCTTCAGGCACAGGCCTGGTTCCTGTGCTTCCTGTCCTTCACCTCTGCTTCCCAGGCATCCTGCTGCCACCCAGCCCCATGACACCCACCAGTCCCTGGTCTCATTGCACTTGGTGACAGCCACAGAGCCCCAGTTGAGTTCCCCCATGGCACTGACTACAGCACTGTTCCACCCCCAGCCTCTGACTACAGCATTTGTCACAATCCAGTGCTCCTTGTCTCACTCAGGAAAGGCAGCAGACACTGGAATCTGACAGAACTGGGTGGAAGATGAGTCCACCAGACTTTACTCACAGGCACAAAACCAGCAGGAATACACTCAAGGCAGGCTGCAGCAGCCTGGGCCAGCAGACCCTGGCCAGTGGGCAAACTCCCGGAGAAAGCCTTGTGCAGGTCCCTGAGATGCCCACACACAGCAGCAGGTGCTTGCCGTGGTGCTCTGCCTGTGCCCTGGCAGTGAAGTGCAGCAGGAGGAGGTGCCCAGCCCAGCCCAGCCCAGGAGGCAGAGCCGTGCCCGGGCCCTGCCCCGCTCCCTGCGGAGCCGCTGTGCCCACAGCTTACACACCGAGGTATGCACCTGTGCTGCTTCCCTGCAGACTCTGTGTAATTCTTCTGAACTGATTTCTCCCAAACAGAGCCTTACACCTGTGGAGCTTGTGGAATCCAGTTCCAGTTTTATAACAATCTCCTGGAGCACATGCAGTCCCACGCAGGTAAGCTGGGCACTTCGACTCGCTGCAAGCAGAGAATTAAATTCTGTGCTGCTGCCTGGTGCTGGCCCCAATGTGTGTCTGTAGGGTTCTCAGTGCTCCCCATTCCCACAGCCCTAGTCATTTCACCTGCAACAAACACAGTCATCCCTCAAAGGCTGGAGCACATAGGCTCAGGGTATACTGTAAATATTGCTTCTTTCCATAGGGAGAGAGGGAATGTGCCATGCTAGCTCAGGGTCCATCACACTGTTCATTGTCTTTATCCAGAGCTAGCCAGAGAATCCTCATTACATAAGCTCCTACAGCAGGGTAAATCCCCCCTCGTGCCAAAGGGGTGGCTCTCATGGAGCAAGGCAGCTGAGCCTTTGCCCACACAAGTCCTGTCCTGTGCCTGTGTCTCCTGAGTTCTGCAAAGGACTGAAATGTGTTCTGGAAAGAAGAATTTGCCATTTCAGCAGCTGTGTTCAGCTCCCTCTCAGCTAACTACAAATGAGAATTCTTAAGAGTCATTCCAGTGCTTTGTTTCTAAGTCACTGTTTTTGTTTCCTGTCTTGATACATAAGAGATGATTTTAAAATTTCAAAGCCAAATATGTTTCAAAGACAGCACTCAACATATTCAAAAATGTAGAAACAGAATTCATTTTATATTGGCAGATTTTTTCTTTTTTTTTCCTCTTGAATAAAAAACCAAGTGAACTAACACAGTTTTAAGAACAATTAAATCCCCTTTGACAAACCTGTGTTCTCCAATAGACAGCTGCTCTGTTGAGATGCTCTGATGAAGATGCAGTGCAGGCCCTGAGGAAAGTGGCATGGGATAGCAAGAGGCTTGAGGAAAAGCATATTTTCCTTTCTGTAATTATGTCAATCAAAGTTCTTATCTTGCTCTCTATTTTAGTTTTAGTCCTAATTTTAATAGTGTCACTTGAGTTCTTCATCCATGAGGTTCCTCTATTCCATTTCAGTTCCTGCTGGCAAATCTTAGTGCAGGCTTTGTGTGTTGTTCAGCAGCTACTTTATTTATCATCTGCGTGATGTTACACAGAGACTTTGAGAGCGCTTTGTTAGCAGAAGGTGTGAGTTTGTGTTTCTGTTAGAGCACTGGGGTTCTGTGCAGTAGTGGGACTCTGTGTTACCCCGAGGAGCAGTGGACTCTGCTCAGGCCAGGGCTGCCCTCACTCCCTGGCCTTGGGTCTTGTCCTTGCTGGTTGTCCATGGCAGCTCTGCTGCCTCCTCGCTGTGTCCTGACCAAGCTGTTCTTGCTCTGGGTTCTGGTACTGAAATGTGGATTTCGAGTTTCAGCTCTGGGTGACACCAAGCACAGGAGCTGAGGGAACAAGCTGAGACACAGCTCACTGAGGGTTGAGCTGTTGCATGTTTTAAGCTAGTGCTACCTACAGCATCCTCCTTGTTTCTTCTTTACAAATTACCCATGGGGGTGGTGCTGAGGGCTCCCTGTGAGGGTGGCCAGGCCCTGGCAAGGGTGCCCAAGGAAGCTGTGGCTACCCCTGGATCCCTGGAAGTGTTCCAGGCCAGGTTGGATGGAGCTTGGAGCAGCCTGGGACAGTGGGAGGTGTCCCTGCCATGGCAGGGGTGGGACTGGATTGGCTTTAAGGTCCCTTCCCACCCAAACCAGTCTGTAATTCTGTGGTTGTTCACCTGGGTTACTTTGGCCACAGAACAGGGTGGAGGGAGCAGTATCTGTGATTGGGCTTCTGTCACATCAGTGAATGGGTAAATCCCCTCTGCCCAGCTCAGGATTCTCTTGGTAAACTGTTTTCTCATTGCTCCCTGCTCTGTTTGCAAGTCCCATCCTCTGCCTGGCTGCCTCCTCCTGAACTCTCACTGGTGCAGTGACAGCAAGGGTGTCCGTGTCTTCTTCAGCTGCTTTCTGCAGTGCCACCAAGGCTGAGCCCTGTGTAAGCCACTGTCCCCTCCTGTGGCCTCTCGGGCTGTGGTGCCTAGCAGCCCTGTGCTCACACCTCTCCCTTCCCTCCCCGTGTGCAGCTGGGGTGGCGGGTGCCATTTGCTGCTGTGGGATGAGGGCAAAACCAAAACAGAGGCAGGAACACGGTGGCCAGCATTCTGTTGGGTGGGTGTCCATTCTATCAGAGCTGGTTGGTGTCCAGCTCTGGGTGTTCTTTGTCAGCAGACAGCACTGAAGGCACTCAGGGCCTGCAGTTGCCCTGGCAGCACTTTGTTGCCTTCAGGTTGACGGGAGGTTGTAGTGAGGTGATGTCGGTCTCTTTTCCCAGGGAGCAACTGACAAGGGCAAGAGGAAACGGCCTCAAGTTGTTCCAGGGGAGGATTAGATTAGAAGGGTTCTCAAGCACCCTGAGCCCAAGGCAGGGGTGGAGTCACCATCCCTGGGAGTGCTCAGAGGTCATGTGGCTGTGGCATTTGGGGACATGGCTTAGTGGTGAATGTGGTGCTGGGCTGGGCTGATGGCTGGACTGGATGATCTTAGAGGTCTTTTCCAGCCTAAACAAGTCTGGAATTCTGGGATTCCCATATCCAAGAAACAGCATTGCCCCAACATCTTTGAAGTCTGAGAGTGCAGGGACCTTGCAGTGATCAGCAGAACTGGTGGCACAGGATGCAGGGACTGGGGACTCAGACATGGCAGTGGTTTGTCACTGGTTAGGGAATGTTTCATTACAAACAGAGGGGATGCAGAGAGCCAAGAAGCCAGTGTGGGTCAAATGCTCCCTCAGTTCATGTGTTCAGCAGCCCAGTTTGGTTTGTCCTGTCTAATTCAAAGGGCTGATCTCTTCCAGTGGTTGTGCTGCCTCCCCTGGACCCTTCTGACGAGGGAACGTGCTGCTGGCCTCCAGAAGCAAAATCAGGGACATACGGGCTCTTGAGTCATTCAGAGGGCTGAGCCCAGAGGTTGGAAGGTAATAAGGAGAGATTATAGCTTCATAAAGCAGCTACACAGTGAGGAGAAGCAATTAGAATGTAAATTGGGTGCTGAAAGGCAGAAATAGAACAGCAGAACACCAGGCAGAGGAATTCGTTCTGTAATTACACTGAACAATATACAGCTTTGACTCCCTTTAGAGTACTTTGTTCAGGTCGAGTGCTGCCATATAATGCCCTTCCTACAATCTAGGCCTAAAAAAACAAAAGGAGGACTAAGCTGAACCTGGATTAAAGGATTGGAGGCATGAAGAAAAATTAAGAACCATGATCTGTGTGGTTCACAGACTGCCTGATAAGGAAGATGAGGCTGAAATGTACAGATCTCATTAATGCCACACAGAATGCCAGCAGATATTTGTATATAATAAATCCCCTATTATTAGGAAATAGATAAAAGAGTTATGGTGAGGAAGTACAGTGGGTTTCTCCCCCTACCCATCCCTCACCAATACAAGGAGGGCCTGAACCATGAGCAAAGTTACTAGGCAACATCCAGCATTTTCCTTTGCCCACCCACAGATGTGTGGAGTTGAGGACACTGGTGACATTGGCTCAAGAGCAATTAGTCTTGCAGATGCTGGGGGGAAGGTGATGTGTCACACCTGGTCACTGGTGCCCTCTGAGGCACCTCGTGCTCTTCACATCTCTGCACACCTACAAAGACCAACCTGTGGCTGCAGCCTGTGCATGGCAGCACTCCCTGGGTACCCAGCATGGCCAGGGAGCTCCCCGGGCACACACAGGCCCCAGGCAGTGCCAGAGGCTGTCCTGGGTCGTGTCCTGTCATGTCCTGGATTGCTCAGAGGGATTGCCCCAGCCTGTGCCAGTGCAGTGCCCACAGGTGACTGAGCAGCCTGTGCCTGTTGATGGGCAGGTCTGGAGCGCCTGGCAGTGGAGGGCAGAGCTGCTCACACTGGAGAGGACTTGTAAGGAGGAGAGCACTGGAGCTCCATCACAGCCCTGCTGGTCTCCCTGCTCTCCCAGGTTGCTGGCACACATGGAGGAGAGCAGCTCTGCCCTGTCCTGTGTGTCCCGCTGGCCTCCCAGAGCAGCCTGGCAGAGCTGTGGGTGCCTCAGGGCACTGCTCCAACTCGGGTTTCTCTGCCCAGAGCTGGGCAGTTTGCACTTCCTGTAAAATCACTGGAGAGTCAGTGACTTCAGGTGAGTTCAGGTGGTTCTCACCATGGTGGTTCTCACTCTAGGAGAGGATCCAGTTCTGCCTGGGTGAATGAGTGGCACCCCTGAGTGTAAAAGGAGCCCTAATGGGCCACCTCAAAGAGAGGTGTGTCTGACAGGTGTCCAGAATTAGGTGTGATGAGTCCAGCTGTGATGAGCAAATGGCCTGTTCTGTTTTCCTTGGTTTTGTTTCCATCCTGCTCAGCCTGGTCATCAGTCTCTCCATCTTTCTGCTTCCTCTTCCAGCCCATTTCATTGTGCACTGTTCCTTCACAGCCTGTTTCACAGCACCATTTTGTACTGAAGCACACTAAGAACTAGAAAATTTCCTCTGGAGGGTGGGGATAAACTCTTGGGGCACAGGAGAGTAAAACATGGATACAATTACAGACTTTACTGATCTTGCTTGCATTTTTTTGTAAGATCCCATCAGACTGGCAGCCAAAATGTTTCACCCAGTTACATACACAGAAATGGGGGCACAAACACAAAGAGTTTGGGGGCATGTGGTGTCTGCAGCCTCAGGGTGAGACGGTCTTTGGTCCACGCTCCAGAGACTTTGGCTTTGTGTTTGCAGCCTGAGGCAGCAGAGAGAGCCCCAGAGGAGGTGGGCCCTTGCTCTTCATGGGGAGAAGCCAGACCTGAAGTTGGCAGTGAGACCCTTAGATCCAGAGGAGCTGAGCACAGCTTGAAAACCAAAGTGCTCTCCAGAGAGAACAGGGCAGCCACCTGCAGTGCAGGAAGAGGCAGGGAGGGAACAGAAGGATCAGTGTCTGTTCCACCTCATTTTGGAAAGCAAATTAAAGGCCAAAGGCTGAGCTTCCATTCCTCCTGGTGTGCAGCTTCAGGTCCTGAGGAGACATTCCTCACGGTGTGCTGATGGCATCAACATCCCTGGTGCACAGAAAGACATGTGGCACATTTCAGCCACATTTTGGGAAATGATAGGTCGTGAGTCCAAAGACAGTTTCAAGGTCCCTGAGGGTGCTGTGCGAGCTCACTGAAAGCTGCCTAAAAGCCACAGAAGGTGTGGTGGGTTGTTGTCCCCTTAGTTAAAAGAGCCCTACGTAAATGCTGAGCATTTAAGTAGTTTTTGCTTCTTTGTGCTTTAAGCATTACTTTGTGCTTTTTAACCTCTCCCTGTCTCTTGCCTCACAGCTGACAATGAGAACAACATTGCCTCCAGCCAGCAGCCCAGGTCACCTCTCCCCGTGGTTGAAGAAAAGTGGAAACCACAGCTCCAAAGAAATAACGCCAACAACAGTATGTAGCAGCTTCTCACTTTGTCCCTGTCCAACAGGTGCCTCGGGGGTGCAGCAGTGATGGACACTGCACAAGGCCCTTGTCCTCACCAAACTGTATTTGATTTCACCTTAATTCAAGTCCTACCTGGCAGAGCAGAGTACCCCTTCCCACTACAGGAGTGCAACAAAGATCCCTGAGGTGGTTGAAAAGGTTTGTGAGGAAGATGCATTTAGTAACTCCTGGAAGAATGTAACTTCTGATCCAAGGTCAGACTTCCTGGCCTGGAGTTAAAAAACTAATCCAGTCATCATAGTGTGACATAGGCACAGGTGCCCAGAGCAGCTGTGCTGCCCCTGGATCCCTAAAAGTGTCCAGGGCCAGGTTGGACAAGGCTTGGAGCAGCCTGGGATAGTGGAAGGTGTCCCTGCCCATGGCAGGGGGTGGCACTGGATGGGTTTTAATGTCCTTTCCAACCCAAACCAGTCTGGGAATCTGTGATTTGATGTCCATCTTTCCATCTGGGCTGAGTAGTGACTATCCCCACACCAGGGACAGGATGCAGATCTGCTCCCTGCTGTTCTGAGCAAGAGCAGGGCGTCTTTCTGGAGGTTCCTCAGTCCAGAAACCTTGGGGAAACAAATCTAAGGTTGGAGTTGTCTCTTTCATCATCTGGGCATGTTCCACCTCTCTGGGGGTCTCTGAGAATGGTTTTGTGTCTGGTGCTGCGGTGATGCTGATCCTGCCCTTTCTGTGCCCGCTGTGTTTCCCTGCAGCGCCGGCGGGCAGCTCGCTGGGGAACAGCGCGATCCCGGAGAAGGAGCGGCAGAACATCGCCGAGAGGCTGCTGCGGGTGATGTGCACTGACCTGGGCGCGCTCAGCGTGCTCAGCGGCAAGGAGTTCATCAAGCTGGCGCAGACGCTGGTGGACAGCGGGGCTCGCTACGGTGCCTTCTCTGTCACCGAGATCCTGGGCAACTTCAACACCCTGGCTTTGAAGCACCTGCCTCGGATGTACAACCAGGTGAAGGTGAAAGTCACCTGCGCCCTGGGCAGCAACGCCTGCCTCGGCATCGGGGTCACCTGCCACTCGCAGAGCGTCGGCCCCGACTCCTGCTACATCCTCACCGCCTACCAGGTGGAAGGTAACCACATCAAGAGCTACGTCCTGGGCATTAAGGGCGTAGACATTCGAGACAATGGTGATTTTATCCACCACTGGGTGCAGAATGTGCTGTCGGAGTTTGTGATGTCGGAGATCAGGACGGTGTACGTGACAGACTGCAAGGTCAACTCCTCGGCGTTCTCCAAGGCGGGCATGTGCCTGCGCTGCTCGGCCTGTGCCTTGAACTCGGTGGTGCAGAGCGTGCTCAACAAGAGAACACTACAGGCTCGCAACATGCACGAGGTGATCGAGCTCCTGAATGTCTGTGAAGACCTGGCGGGGTCCACGGGCCTCTCAAAGGAGACCTTTGGCTCCCTGGAAGAGACCTCTCCGCCGCCCTGCTGGAACTCAGTCACCGACTCCCTGCTGCTCGTCCACGAGCGCTACGAGCAGATCTGCGAGTTCTACAGCAGGGCCAAGAAGATGAACCTCATCCAAAACCTGAACAAACACCTGCTCAGCAACCTGGCAGCCATCCTGGCGCCGGTGAAACAGGCCGTGATCGAGCTGAGCAACGAGAGCCGGCCCACGCTGCAGCTGGTGCTGCCCACCTACGTCAAACTGGAGAAACTGTTCACTTCCAAAGCCAATGATGCTGGCGTGGTCAGCAAACTCTGTCACCTCTTCTTGGAGGCGCTGAAGGAGAACTTCAAAGTTCACTCGGCACACAAGGTAGCCATGATCTTGGACCCTCAGCAGAAGCTGCGGCCCGTCCCGCCCTACCAGCATGAAGAGATCATTGGCAAGGTCTGTGAGCTGATCAATGAGGTGAAAGAGTCCTGGGCAGAAGAAGCAGAATTTGAACCTTCAACCAAGAAGCCTCGTGCAGCAGGGGAGGCCACAGCAGCTCAGGACGAAGATTGGTTTGGGAAAAGTGAAGTCTATGATTATTTGCAAGAACCTCTCTTCCAGGCCACCCCTGACCTGTTTCAGTACTGGTCGTGTGTTACCCAAAAGCATACAAAACTAGCCAAGCTGGCCTTTTGGCTCTTAGCAGTGCCTGCTGTGGGTGCCAGGAGCGAATGTGTAAATATGTGTGAGCAGGCGCTCTTGATCAAAAGGAGGCGGCTACTCAGTCCAGAAGACATGAACAAACTCATGTTTTTGAAGTCCAACATGCTTTAAGACTTTCTTTTAATTAAAACAAAACTTTAAAACACTGTTCCAAACAAAGAAAAAGAAATTTAAGTTCTAAACACTGTGGACCTCATTATGAATGCCCCTGGAAACCAAGTGCTTTTTTATATATATATAAAAATATAAATATATATAAAATTAAGTTTGAAAGGAAAGCTGAGCACGGGAGAGAGACAGCCCTCTGCCAGGAATGTGCTCCTTTCCATAGATAGTGTGTGGACTTGACAGACTTTTTAATGTTTTCAAGTGGGCAGACGAATGGGAGGCTGATGTTCTAAAGTCTTCAGGCAGCTGAGATCTAAAGTGACTTGAAGTTTCTTTTGTTTCTCCTCCACCCCACCTTTCCTCTTGTCCCCTGGGCCATCTTGCCATGGATAATCAGACTCCATTGACCAGACCAGTTCTGCACTGGACTTTGCTCCTTTGAATAACTGTACACCTTGAGGGCACTTGGCTGCAGCCTTCTTGGCATGGTGCATGAATCAGGGCAGCTGTGTTCCATCAACACCGGTATCTTTAGAAATCAGGAAGGGAGGCTTTAAGGTTTTTAATTCTTAATTTTGTTTTTAACCTTTCCATATCCTTTTTTTGTTCAAAAGAAACGTTACTCCTCTGTCTCTACTCCCAGTTTTGAGTTTAACGTGGCAGCAAGTGATTATAAGTTTGATTTCAAGCTAAGAAAAATGGCTCATGGCAGAAACTGTCAGTAATTGTTACGTTTCTTGGCTTTATATTTTTTACAGCAGAACTTGTTTTCTGAACTCCCTCTGTTAATTATCTTTTCTGTGAATTTTGTACATCAGGTGTTCTCAAACTTGTTCTAGAGTAGCCCATTTGCAATTAAATAATATTCTTTTGGGAACCACAGCAGTTGTTTGTGTGGCAAAGCCTAGAAACCAGGAAAAGCAAATGGTGACAGCACAAGTGGCTGTGGGCCACCAGTGAGCTTGTCAGGTCTGCCAGAGAACCATTGCACCTAAAGATTTTTGTTAAAAAGTGTCTCAGTGACACACAAACCACCCTTCCCAAGGCCAAGGACAAACCAAGGTGTATGATTTTTCAGGGGAACAAAGCTCACCAGTTTTGTCAAACTGGGGTTTGAAGAAAGCTTAGAGAAGTGCATGGGCTCAAAGATCCTTCTGAATGTAAGTGCTCCTGATTGAGTGCAAAGAATATCTTCCCCTTTTTGTTTGGAATGGTTTCCTCTAGTGGCACGAATGTCTTTTTGATACCTACAGTGCATTACACTACTTGTTCTGTTGCTGACCTGTTCTGGCCAGGAAGGCCACAAGCCCCGAAATGTTCACACGTAACTGGCTCACCCCAAATGCAATTAGAGATCCCCATAACCCCAAAGCATCTCGGTCACTTTGCTGTCCCCAAGGCCAGAGCTCCTGCAGGCACAGCTCCTGGGCTGCTGGACAGGCTCTGTCAGGTTTGGTGCCTCTTGGACAATTCCCAGCCTCTGGTGCCAAACTGTGCGTTTTTCACCGCTGGGACTTGTCTCCTGGAGGAAAACTGAAGCAAAATCTTCTTTCTTCAGCAATCTCCTGCTTCCAGGAGCTCTGGAGCTGCAGTCCCAGTGGCATGGGAGGGTTGGGAGGAGGGACTGGCCCTGCTGAGAGCAGGCTGGAGCCCTTCAGCAGCACAGGGAGTTTGCTGCTGGCTGGCAATGCAGGGGGAAACTGGAGACCCTCTCTGCAGTGCTGCTGTTGACCAGATGTTAAACCAGGATCCCACCTGCCCAGCTCTGGCTGTAAGAGAAGTTGCAAGGTCCAAGACATGAGAAATAGCAAACCCAATCTCTCAGGCTTTGTGTGCAGATGCCTTGAACCTCACAGGCACTCCCTGACACTGCCACAGGACTCAGGGGCACAGTTTGCACGCTGGACCCTTCCCCATGCCAGGCTCACGAGGATAAACCTTGGCACCAGCTGTCTTGCCCTTTCCAGCCCTTTCAGCCTTCCATTGCCTTGAGGCTGGTGTTTGGGTTGACTTCTCAGCACTGTTACTGCCATCAGACCAAAACCATTGTCTCCTAATCTGCTATGTTTTTTGCCTAAGGCACACGGCCTGCCACATGAACAGGAGCTGCCAAGGCAGAGGATCTTGGACTCCTGATTTCCCTGTCAGTGGCTGATGGAGGGGTTGCTGGTAGGGCCAGCTTTCCTTCTTGCTGGTTTTGTTTTCTCCTGTACAAGTCCTGCATGCCCAGCCACCAGTGGCAGCACAGCAGTTTGCAGAGCAGGAGAAACCTGTGGCAGACAAAAATAAACCCTGAGTGAGTGAGATGTGTGCTGGGCCCACTGGTACCTGACAGCAGGAAAGCTTGGCTGGTGCATGTCTCCAAACAGGATTAGCTGTGGGCACAGAGGGTACCACACAGCTCAGCTGATGGCACAGGGATCAGGATTGGCAGCTCCTCCTAATGACACATTACACTTTTTTGTGTGGCTCACCTGAGACCCTGAGAGCTCTTTGATGCTCAGGGAAACATGCAAAGCCCTTGCATTCCTTTGGAAAGACAGCTCCAGCCCCCAGTCCTCCTTTGCTAAGGGACATGTAGATGATTTCTGTGGAATTTGTGAACTCTGGCTTGTGCTGTCGCTGCGAGGCATCGAGGATGGGAAGTGAGCAGGACAGAGTTAGCATAGCTGTAAATCCCTGGAACTGAGAGTTGGGCAAACTGCAGGGATTTGTGCCCAGCAGTGGTGCAGACTGAGGGCATGCATGCAAGGAAGGCCACAGCCACCCCTACCTCCCATCCCACCTCCCCTTTCCCTTCTCACACTGTGGGTTTGGCACCAGAGCTGGGGTTTTCTTGTGGTGCTGACCAAAGAGAGGGATGGACTGGCCCTCTCCCCCATCCCAAAAACTGCCCCTGTGAGGCAACTTCGGTTGTAGTTGCACTAATGATGGGTGTGAAGCAGTGATGTCGGGCAGATGAGGTTCTCCCAAAGACTTAAAAACAGCATCTGGAAAAGCAAGAGCAAACCTAAAGGCCTAAAACAGAGCGTTCTCAGAGGTGGTGAGGAGAGTCTCTTCTCCAGAGACTCACTGAAGGAAGGTGCAGCTTTTCCTGACTCTTGCATACGGTTGCAGGGCGCCCAGCTCAGGGGAGCTGTTTGTGCTGGGCTTGCTTCAGGTTCTCCCTGGGTCACTCAGGCCTCAGTAAAAGCAGAGAAGCACATCTGTAGCACGTGCATTTACCTTAAATACCAAGCTTTTGCTCCTCTTCCTTCTTCCAGGCTTGAATTCACATTCTAGGGAGCAAAAATACTTTACCAAGGTCTGAAATTTGGAAGCTCTTATTTGCCAGGTTGCTCCAACCCGAGCTGCTCTGTGGTGCCCCAGAGGTGCGGAGAGGCCGGGGTGTAGTAGGGAGCACTGCTGGTCCTGGCGTGGGAGACTGCTCAGGAGAGGCTCTGAGTTTGGCCAGGGCTGTTGTGAGGTTCTGCTCCCTTTGGGTTGGGAGGAGAAGTCCTCAGAACTGGAATCATCCTCAGGTGGGTCATGTTGGGAATTGCCTTCTGCTTGTTGGTTTCCTTTAATCTCCCTTGTGAAATGTGTTGGGGTGCAGGAATGGTGTGTGGCCTCCAGGCATCTACCCGTTCCTGCTGCTGACTGTGCCTGACCTTGCAGACTCTTCCTGGCTTCACAGTTTGCTTTGGGAGCATTCTGACCTTCAGGTGGGGAACAAGTACCACCAGGTGAACTCCAGGAGGGAAGGGCCTGTCTGAACATCCTTGCTGGTGAAGGGAGTGGGATAGAGGCAGAGCTCTTCAGGCGGTTGCTTCTGTGTGGATGCAGCAGCCAGAAGGTCAGGAAGGAGTTGTCTCCTGTGCCTCACAGTAGGCAGTGGTTGTGTTTGGCTTGCAGGATGGACTTGGTGTCTTGCACCCAGGTCGAATTGAGATGGAACTGAACTTCCCTTTCTGTCCAAGCTCTCTGTCTGTGCTAAGGAAACTGCTGTGGGTGGGTTTGAACTGTGCAATCTGCAAAACTTTCTGTGAAAGCTGACTCTGGGCTCAGGTTTTGTCTAACTCAGTTGTTCCTTCATTGCTGGTTAAGCCAGTTTAACTTTGAGCTGAACTGGTTTAAGTATCCACACAAACCACCTGCACTGGTTTATCTGTGCTTGCTGGGCAGAGATGATGTCCAGCAGCAGCTCAGGGAGTCATGACCCTTAGTGATCTTTACAAATGAATTTGCAGCAGATGCTCTCAGAACTTGCAAATGACTGAAAATAGAGGGGAGACACTTCTGGAAATGACTTGAGCTCTAAATGGTGGCATTGGAGTGTTCAGTGATGTGGCTCAGGTGGGTTGGGTGGCTTTTCTCCAACTGTCTGCAATAACCCAGAAGGTTTAGCATGGGAAGGAGTTAGCAAAAATGCTTGTGCTGGTGGCTGAGTCTGCTCAGAGGGGCCAGTTCCACTCTGGCCGTGGTGAGCACAGGACAGGGGACTGGAACCTCCTGCTGTCCCACAGTGCCCTGGGCATTTCTAGGCAGCACCGTGTTACTGATGAATCAAAAGGCATTAAAAGAGCAGCCAGGAAGGTGCTCCGAGGCTGGGAGTGCTGCTTTGTGCTGAGGAGAGGCTTGGATCTCTGATTGCACCTCTTGGCTGAGGGAGAGGCAAGAGCTCCTGTGAGGCATTCACACAGGAAGGGACAAGCTGTTCCCTATGGAGTAATGGGAGAAAAATAAAAAAATATACTAAAGGCAGATTCTGGGAAATCTCTTCAGGGAGGAGAGCTTTGTTCCTCTGGGAGGAGTCTGTGCAAGGAATGTGTTTTGAGCCCTGTTGTTGAAGACAAGGCTGCAGAGTGGAGCTCACTCCATGAAACACATGGCTGGACCTTGCCAAGAGAAAAGGAACTGGGTGTAGGGGTGGGAAGTGCCGGGTTCCTGCCCAGACCCCTCCAGGAGGGTTCACAGAGCCTTTTCCTCCCCATCCTCCCACTCACCAGCACCAAGCCCTTGCCAGCTCTCAGTGCATCCACCAGCCAGGTTCCATCAGGGAGGGAGGCGGCAGAGGGGAAGCTGCCAGTCGAGAAGAAAATGTCCTGTCAGATCATACGCGGGGGAGGGTGTTCAATGGCTGGCTGCTTCTGCTGAGTTTTTCTGTGCTACACCATGATCTCGGATCCGTGGGATCCCCTGGGAATGCCCAGAACCGCCGGCTGAGCCCCGTGCCCCGTGTCAGACCTGGCGCCATCACTGTAGCAATAAGAACTCCCTGTGTGTGGGACCTGTCCCCTCACAGCTCTGTTACCTCCCTGGGGCTTCTGGAAGTGTCCCTGAGCAAACCCTGAGGCCCAGCTGAGCTCCGTGGGACAGGCCTGGGACAGTCTGCTTACGCTAGGCCAGAAATGGTGAACCAATGAGAGTGGGTTGCCCTGAAATTTAATTTTGTCTATTGAATGTTTGTGGGATTTCTGTTTAATTTCAGGTTTAGTTTGGCTGCTTAGCTGAGGTTTTTTTCCTGTTAAGAGTCCTTTGTTTGTAACTCAACAGGAGAGTTTTGCTGACACAGGCAATGGTGTACCCAGAGACCCTGAGAGGTTCCTCATCCATAGGCAGCTGTGCTGGAATTCTTGGCTTCTGAAACAAGGAATTTCTGTAGCAGGATTTTCTGTAGCATCCCTGACAGTGGGACCCAGATGAGCAGCTCAGGCTTAATGATGGGAATATTGTAGGCTGGAGTTGATGAGCACAGACACATCCAACCCTTTCTTTTTACAACCAAAGTTCCTTAAAAAGGCACTTCCAGCCTCACTGGCCTCGAATCCTTGTTCTCACCTCCCGGGGGTTCTCATGGCAGTCTCTGCAGTGTCTGTGGATAGGCTGGGATTGTTTTTCAAGTGGGCTGGGGGGTAGGAGAAGGGGTAACTTCCCCTTGCTGTGTAGAAAGACCTTCCCCCTCAAGGAAGGAGATGTGTTCTGGAAGGAGCAACAGTTTTAGGAGCTGTTTTTCATGGTCCCTTGAAGCTTACTGGTACGTAAATACTCCTTTTTTTGAATTCTTTGAAGGAAAGCTGGTAGTGGATGACCTGCACAGTGGTGGCAGGTGACAGCCCAGGCTGTCAGTGGGGGGAACACTCTGCCCAGGCCGTGAGGATTGTGGTCCACACTGTAGCCACACAGTGTCATGGTGACAACCAAATATCAGGAGATCCTTGTTTGCAGCCAGTCTGAAAAGAGAAGCTGTTCCTCGCTCGTACGTTCCATTTCCCAAACCTCCTCCTGGGAGCTGAATTCTTGTTTCATCAAGCAAAGGATTTAATGTTCTCCTGCCCCTCCTAGCCCTCCCTGCCCTCAGTAACTCGTGTGCATTTCCTTCCTTTCTGTAGATGCAGATGTTCTAGGCAATACCACAGAGCACCCGCACTGCGAGTGCGACCATGTCATCTTAAAAAATACAAAAAAAAAATATACAAAAAATATACAAAAAATATCTTTTTTAGGCCAGAGTTTTCTACAGGTATTAATGAATATTTTTCTTAATCCTTATAAGTTTTATGTGTTTAATATTTCTTAATACCGGTAGCATTAATTTATACTTTTGTAGCAACACAATATTTTTATAAACCGCCACCGCTGGCTTTGTCTTCATAACGGGAAACGTGCGGGCAGCTGGCCCCGCGCTGTACCATGTACTGTATTTAAAAGGTTATCTAATGTCACACTTGCTGTGTTAATAAACAAAACAAAACCTGTTTGAAGTCTCATGTATTGTTGGTGTGGATCAAATGACTCACTAGAGAGCAATATTGCACGGGGTTGAGTTGCTGATTTTCATTGTGATATGCGAACACTTGAGGCCAACTCAAGTTCTGAGGGTTTTTTTTCCTTTTAGGATTTTGTTTTATTTTTGTTTTGTTTTGGGTTTTTTTTTTTCAGCTAAATAAATTCAGTGCTGTTTGAAACTTAGACTGACGTCAAATGAAAAGGATTATTAAAGAAAAAAAAAATCAAGGTGTTTAAATGTTGCTGTTTTTACAAGTCTGTTGCTGTCTGAATGGAAATATTCCACAAGAGAGGAGGAATAGTTCCACTTAGCTTCCAAAGGGGCCGAGCGCTCCAGGCCAGAGCTCGGTTATTTGGAAATACCTTAGAGACGTGTTTCTGCAACATTCTTTTCAGAATTGATGCCAAGGCAGAAGACAAACTGTAACTGTAAGAAAGCATCCGTTGCTTGAGGATTTTCATGTCAGTGTTGTATTTATGGTTTTACAATAAAACAACCTTTAGGGAAAAAAAAATGTGTCTGGGTTTTTCTATATTTTCTGTATTTCAAGCTTGTGACTGGGACATCCCCAGTGCTGATTTGCTGTTGTGAGGAGGGAAAATACCCATGGAAGTGACCTGGATCCCAGCAGGGGTGTCTGATGGATCCCACAGAATCATGGAATGGTTTGGGTTGGAAGGAGCACTGAGTCCCTTCCATGGCCACGGGCAGGGACACCTCCCACTGTCCCAGGCTGCTCCCAGCCCTGTCCAGCCTGGCCTTGGGCACTGCCAGGGATCCAGGGGCAGCCACAGCTGCTCTGGGCACCCTGTGCCAGTGCCTGCCCACCCTCCCAGGGACAATCCCTTCCCAAATTCCCATCCAGCCCTGCCCTCTGGCAGTTCACAGCCATATGAACTCGGCAGCAGGACAGCTCCACATGCCATATCCCTGGGGCACTCAGAGCCCCCCAGAGCATTTCCCAGAGCATCCTGTGTCCCACACTCAGTTGCCAGGGCTATGAACTGCTCCTGTCTCTCTGGAGAGATGTCTTTGTGCAGCAGAAAGGCCCTGAGCCCCTCGGTGTGGGGCTGTCCCTTGGCTTGGGGTTCCCCCCACCAGGAGGTTCAGCCCAGCTCAGGCTGTTTGTGCTGGGCAGCCTCAATGGCAGCGCCAGGATCTGCTCAGAGACTCCACCTGTGCTAGCAGATCCAGCTGGGATTGGTTTCTCCCAGGGGAACAGGGGCTTTGGGGGCCAGGTGGGCACTGGGCTCCTGCCAGGACAAGCCCTTGGCAGCTGCCCAAAGGTGAGAGCCCAAAGGGGCACTGAGAGCTGGGCTCGGAGTCCTGACTGCGCTAGGGACTGGGGGCACAGGGATGTGCTGGTGAGGGGGCACTGACAGCTGGCACTGGGACTTGCTGATGCTCTCTGGAGCTCCAGGACCTACCTCCAAACGAACCAGAGACCACCAGGAATTGTCCCAAGGGAAACAAGAACAGAGACCAGTGTGCTAAGGATGAGGCCAGGCTTCACACTGGAAAATCACCTTGTCTATCACCCTCCATGCATCCCTTTCTTTGACCTGCTTTGATGTCCTTTGGGGTTTTCTAACCTTGCACCCACCCCTCACTCACCAAAAAAACAAGCAAAACCAGCTTTGCTAGAGAATTAGCAAATTTGTAGTGAATTTGTGACTAGGGAGAAAGCAGACGCTAAAGACATGGAATGACAATGGTTCTGGCCATTGGATAAACTCTTGGCTAGTGGTAAAGTGTGAAGATAAACCAAAATAATAAACATAGCTATCAGTATCTAGTGGTGAAAATGGCTGAGACTTTTCTAGAGACTTGCTGTAGAGGAGGTTTCAGTAAACAGATCAGATGCCCTCAGGTGCTACTAGATAAGAGTTGGGATTTGTTTGAAGATCTAAATGTGTAAAGTGGATAATTTAAAACCAACAGGCCCAGAAGATGGGATCCCTGGCATGCCAGCACTCAACTGGAGCCATTTAAAAGGATAAATAAGATTGCTAATGGGAGTGGAAGAGGCTTAAGCTAATCCTGCTGTGTTTCCCGATTCTGATTTCTGCACTAACAGGACAAAATTCCTGTAGCTTTAGCAATAAAGGAACTGGTAGCTCTGAATTCAGGCTCCGCTCGAGGCACCCAGAGTTTTCTCTCATCTCGGGGGGGCAGATGTTTGTTCATGCTGAGATCCTGTGTGGGACCAGAGCGGGAAGCAGGGAGCAGCAGCCCAGGTGTGTGGCAAGGCCCCTGTGTGTTTGTGGCTCTGGGGTGACCCTGTGCCCCTTGAATTTGGGGGAGCAGTGCCCTGTGACCCACCCACACCAGGGATCAGCTCTGCCCTGGAGCTGCCCCCTGCTGTTTCTCCATCACCCATCTCTGCCAAGGAATGTGCTGGGAGCTGAGGGGGTCCCGCTGCTCCCGGCATGGGCAGGGCAGGCCCGGGGCCAGGCTCAGCCAGGAGTCAGATCCCTGGGCAAGCTCATGGAGATGGGGCAGGGCTGAGGTCCTGAGGGAATCAGTCTGCAGCACAGGGTCCAGATTTGGAGAGGGGATCCAGGGTCAGACACAGCCCAGCAGCTGCTGGGCAGCTCCATGGGGATGGAGCAGGGGAGATCCAGCTGGGCACTCAGGCTGTGGGCAGAGCCCAGGGCAGCCAGGGCAACAGCATCACTCAGGACAGGGCTGAGGGCCAGAGCTGAGCTGAAATGGGGCTGCAGGAGTGGGGGAGTGGCCCAGGTGAGGCTGGTCAGGGCCATTAACACCTGACAGAGCTCTCAGGTCCCTGAGAGGCTCAGCTGTTGAGTTGGGCAATGCTCCTGCTGCAAGCTCCTGCTCCCCTATCAGGTTCCTCTCTGGAGATTCCCCATTGCTCCTGAGGAAGGAGAGCATGGGCCAGTTTCAGGATCCCTTCTCCTGGCAAGAATACCCCACAAAACAGTGAAGAACAATTAGGGAATGAGATTAGTTTTAAAATACATTTAATAGTGAAATATTGACAGAACAGACCAGTGTGAAGTAGTTTGCACTGAAAAACAGACGGGAAATAAAAATTACTAAACCATCAATCCCTCAGATTCTCGCAGCTTCTCTGCACGCTCCCAGAACTGCATCTCCTGTGCTTTTGTGTCTTCTAATAACTCTATTCCTCCCTCTCCTCTGCTGGGATGCAGTCAGGTGGGTGGTGCCTTTGGATTTGGATTAAGGGTCTTTTTTGTCCGGGAATTTTGCAGCCAGAATTGTCTGCTCAGCACCAAGCACAGACAAATCTCTCAAGGACCTCCAGGGTCACCCACTTCCAAACCTGCTGGTGCCTCCCATCGCTCTCCTGGGGGAGCCCCTGCCCATGGCTGCCCCTGCTCCCCCAGGGCCATGGCCAAGCTCCCTCCTGTCTCATGCCACAAAACAGGTCCCAGATTCATTTCCAGAGAGGTGATGGAGGCAGCAGCTGTTCACTCTCTGTGGCACATTTGTCAGCCTGTGATGGTGGATATGAAGATTAACAGCAAAATAAGTGCACATTTCCCCTCGGGTGATCGATGAGCTGAGAGCTCCTGATGGTGAGTGCTGCAGCTCTCAGGGAAGCTGCTTTTAAATTGCATCGTTGTGAGTCACAGCAAATTAACAGATTCTTTTTAAGCACCCAGAACATCTGTTCTCCACTCGAGGAGAGTTCAGTGTACAGCACAGGGCTGATCCTGGGTCAGAGCTGGGGGAAATGGTACTGGGCAGAGGGCCCTACACAGAACTCACCCCTGCTGTTGTGGCTTTCCCAGGATAGCCGAAAGGAAGGAGGTGTGCAGAGTCTGTCGCTGAGGCCCCGAGCAGCAGCTGTCCCCTCTTCTTTCCTTGCGGCAGCACCTGGAAGTTCTGTCCCTCTGTCGCTGCTTCCCATAGCCTACGCTAGTCTATTCTTTTTAGGTGATGGTGATGGGCAAAAGTCAATCAGGGGATGTGTTTCCCTCTTCCTCAACTAATGCATTTGTCTAGACCCCTCTTCTGTGTTTAATTCTTTATTTAGGGGTGTCTTTACCCCCTAAAAATACTCCCATGATCCCAAGGGGTTTTTTATTTGCATTTTAGTCCCAGAATGGCAGCGTGGGGGGGTGGGAGGCCGGTTATCTCCAGGTAGTTTAGAGAAAACAAACAGAGCAATTAGCTAATTAGCATTTCAATATCGGTACTCAGCTAGAGTTAGTAGTTTTTTCAGTGTTGCCATGGGAACTAGGAAGGCCCTGCCCACGTCCCACCTGGGAACTTTGTTCATTACAGCACTGAATGAGTTAACTGGGGGGATGGCCCCGAGCTGGGCTGCAGGAGAGCACCCAGGCTGGGTGTGCCCCAGCGGGAAGGAAGCTCCCAGGGAAGCGATACGCGGAATAAATCAATAGACTCCATAACCTGGGGTAGTTATGAAGTGGGTATGTATGTCAGCGCCCGGCACAGGTGAGATAACTCTCCAAAACTTGCTGAGCCTCAGTCTGACCCACACCTTTATTCCCAAAGGTGTTCCATATGCAATGCATTGCACAACTTTGCCATACATATTCAACCCCTGGCCCTGCCTGTCCTCGCCTCTCATGCTAAATAAGTCCACGCCTTTCTGGGCACGCGTGGTTTGCTGTGGTGGTCACACGGGGGTCTCTCGGTGGTCCTGAGGCTGAAGATTGTGGTCTTCCTCATGATTGAACTTTTGAACTTTTCCCCTCTGCACGTGCGCTTTTGGTCCTTTGGTGCTTATCTGAGTACGTCTGTCAGTCTTGATAGGCTTGGAGACAGAGGAGCTTCTTTATCTGGGTTCTTTGCCTCCTCTGGTATTGTTCTTTATGCAAGAAGCTTCAGGATTTTGCATTTTCCTTTGCCCTTTGTATTAGGCAGAGGTTTCTTTAAGTAAAGGTTAAAATTCAATACATAATTTTACAAGCTAAAATTTAAATGCTTAATTCATTGTGTTAACTCAAGTGAACTCCAAAAGTCTCTGTTTCACCAGCTTGCTCATTAAGAGCTCTGTTTGCCCACAGGACACCCACTCCTGGTGGTCTGGCACTGTCGGGGACTGCCCACCTCGGGAGGGACCCCCCGTGCAGGGGTACCAGAGCAGAAGATCCCGTTCACCCCCGGCTGGCCAAGGGCAGGGGGAACCGATTAAAAGAGGCAGCTCAAAGGGTGACACTGGCACCAAGGGTCACCTCCTCCTCAAGGGTCACCTTATGCTGAACTGTCTTTGTGGGAGAGATTCCTGTGGCACAGACACGTGGGAGCACTTTTCCAGCTTTCAGAGTGCTGAAGAAGGATGACAGCTACAAAGGGCACAGCAGAGAGTTTGTTCCAATCAGATTTCTTTCAATCAGGTGAGTTTTGTGGGGC
This sequence comes from Vidua chalybeata, assembly GCF_026979565.1. Lineage (NCBI taxonomy): Eukaryota > Metazoa > Chordata > Aves > Passeriformes > Viduidae > Vidua > Vidua chalybeata. The sequence continues at coordinate 10,512,091 of NC_071550.1, forward strand.
TTGGCTGCTCCTCTGCCTCTTTAACCTTCAAACAGCTGAATGGCTGCTGCATCAATGGATCCTCCTCCACGTTCAATGAGCTAAAAGGAGCTGCTTTTAGTTCTAGATAAGAGAGCAAGATCCATCACTGCCTCTCAAGTTCCAGTCATTCTCTGTTGTAACTTGGTAGGATCCTGTGCTGCTCATTCTTTCCAGAGAAAATAATTTCGGCATTTATATTTACCCAGTGTCAGAAAACGCAGCTTCTACAGGATCGGAAAGCTGTTGCCTTCGTTACTTTTTCTTTCCTAGTGTGGAAACAAGCACCAAGGAGAGCGTTTTGTTCCTGCCCAGCCTCACGCTGCTGTGTGGGAGGTGGGAGATGGGAGAAGTGAAGTTTCTGCTTCAGCCAACGAACATCAGAGGGGGCAGGAGGAGCCCATCCCTGAGCGACAGAACCTTTGCCTTCGGGTGGGATGAATCTCACTGAATCTTAAAGAGGGCTCCCTGTGCCCCCACGCAGACAGGGAATGTCAGAGTCCCTCAGCTAGGAGCAGACCTTTAAAGCCATCGAGTCCGACCAGCACCACCAGGGCATCACTGCCCCCTGTCCCCAGGTGCTGCATCCACCTGGCTTTTAAATTCCTCCAGGGTTAGGGACCGCCCCCCCTGCCCTGGGCAGCTGTGCCAGGCCATGATCACCCTCCCAGTGAAGAAATTTTCCCCAACATCCACCCTGAGCCTCCCCTGGCTCAGCCTGAGCTGTTCCCTCTCCTCCTGTCCCTGTCCCCTGGGAGCAGAGCCCGCGCCCCCCCCCCCCCCCCCCCCGGCTGTCCCCTCCTATCAGGAGCTGTGCAGAGCCACAAGGTCCCCCCTGAGCCTCCTTTTCTCCAGGCTGAGCCCCTTTCCAGCTCCCTCAGCTGCTCCTGGGGCTCCAGCCCCTCCTCAGTTCCCTCCAGCCCTGCTTTGGGTCCCTGCAAAGCCCGTGCTGGAGGTGCTGCTCATCCCAGCTGCCCAAAGATCCCTCTCCAACAAAGAACACAGAGGGCTTTTAAATCACCCTGATCCCTTTGGGTGGGTGGGAGTAGGGCAGGTGGCTGCAGTTTTGTTCTTTTAATACCTCTGGATAGCAAGGACTCCAAATTCAGCCATTTCAGATAAAATCCCACATCTTGGCAAGTGCTTGCATATGTCCAGTATGCAAGCATATGTCTCTCTCATCTTCTGGTGAAAGACATCATTGCTCAGTACTTGGAACCAAATTTTCATTTGAATGCAGTTCCTGACTATGGGGAAAAAAATACAGCAATAATATTTTTTTCTGAAAATAACACAGAGAGAGAAAAAGAAAGTGCAGTTTGGTGAGATCTA